>NC_137458.1:219030402-219459059 GCF_964235325.1 Thermobia domestica
TGACCAAGACTCCAGGGGAGAGTTGAAAACTTGGAAATTTAAAACTTCAAGAATTACAGAAACCTGTAAATAGAATACTCTCCAAATTGCTCTTGTCAGTTTGGTTTCCAGAGGTGACCTCTCCATTACTTTCAATACAGATTTCTGACATCCTACGCGACAATCTTTTCGAAATTCAAGAATGTCTTTTTCCGATAGTCTTGGCTTTTCGTAAAACATCTTTCGGTGTATAAGTTAGTCATGTTTACAAACTTAGCTTACTTTACGTTTTCACTTTCCTTGAAATCAATCATAACTAATCGCTGGCTCTTCAAAACGCTATCTTTTACAAAACAACCAGCAGCAGACAATATACTGGCCTGGAGGGAATTGCAATCGGAAAGAGCTAAGCCAGCTTTCGAGGGTGCGGGATCTCAGTGGTCGAGCGTTCACCTCCGGTGCTTAGGATCCCTGCTTCGATCCCAGCTCGCGCCGTGTGGACTTTGTAATGGACAAAAACCGTGCTCATGGGTTTTCTTGGGGTTCTCCCGTTTCCTCCCACTTTCTTCATTTCACTCATTATCACCGTCTCCTTTAGCCTAACCGACATAACCGTGGGTCGTTAAACTTAAATATTCCATTTCATTTATAATTTTCTAAGCCAGCTTTCCCTGAAACTCGCGAAGAAAAGGTTCATCAGTCTTTGGTAATGTTAAAGAACGTAGCTTTGCAACAAGAAGCTTGTCATTTGTGAAATGTCGTACAGTATCAAAACTTCCACATTGTGGTACTTTCTTCTTGCCAGCAGCACTTGTTCTTTGTTCAGCATTATTTCCATGGCCCGAGAAGTAACATCTAAATGTTTATGTTCATGCTAAGCTGGAAATTTGTTTCGGAAACAGAAATTCTGCGAATCTTTTGTAGTTTGTTCGACGAGCTGGAAAATTGTTAAATAAGTTATAAGTGGTTTACAAATAATCATCTACTTTCCAGCCCATTTATTGCATGGGAGCTTAGAAAGCACAATTGATAAAGTGCTTCCCACAACTTCCAATATTAAGAAGGATCAGATCTGAGGTGAACTAGGAAGTACGTTTTGCAGATCACTTAAGGAAAAAGATTTTCTCGAAACCGGGAAAATGTCACGGAATTTTGAAATCACGAAAGAGTGGTTACCCTGACTTAATGTATCATTGTTGGTATCTGTAAATGATTGTTAGGCGTTACTTATGGATATTGAAATTCACATTGTTCTTGCAGTTTAGTTAGGACCCTTCTATGTACTTTTCTTCGTCGCTGTCCCTTCTTAATTGAATGTTCAGACGCCTATTTTTTCATATCTTTGCGTTCTTAACGTCCAGATTCTGAGATATTACATTTTCTTGGGTTACGAATGATATTCTTCGTGTTCCCTCCATCTTGGCAATACTGTTAGATAAGAGTATACGGGAGAATCTCCTTCAGTTTTCTCCACTTTTTCTTTGTAATGGTATGCATGAAGAATTAAGATGGCGTTCATCGTCCAACGTAGCTCCCAAAAACGTGCATCCAAAGGAAAGAAAAAAAATCGTTACTGAAGTTAGAGATCGTCTGTGCTTAACGTATGTCTTCAAATATCAACATCAATTCAATTCCTGCTTTGTATGAAGATATTGCACACGCTGGTTAGATAACATATACTACTCACCAATATACAGGATCCACTTTTAACAATTACATGTTCCTGTAATATAAAGCTTGATCAACAAGCAGCTATCATCATGTTAACACCTGTCTTCTTACTGTCATTAGGCAAGACCCGCCATTTTGTATCAAAAGATTCCTTTATCAATCTTGCATGTAGTATGTGTATGTAAAATACGTAAGTGTACGTTTGTGTAAAATTAGATGTTTTTTAATGATGTTTTTTTTTACCTCTGTAATAAAATGTTCTGTGCCATGTACTGTTTTACTTGACCCCATACTGACATACTGTACCTCACATTGCAATTATGAGTGAAGATAGTATACGTTCCTGTACACATATATATGTAGATACATGGATAAAATAACCATTTTCTTTGCAATATGCTTCTAGCAAGAGGAGGAATTAAGACGGCTCAAGCTGTAGTACCGGTCAATGTAATAGGAGAAACCAGTTTCCAGGCACAATGTGTACTACAGAACTTTGTAAGTATTCAGACTGTGACCCACTGCATCATTTTGCGGTGTTACTATAGTTAAATCCTCGTAGGTTGGTCTATGTTCAAATTTAGATAGGACGTGAAAATAAATTTCTTCAACGCGTATTATAAGCATGTAAATTGTATTGAAGTTCAGACATTTGTATATACTATTACCTGATACATATGTAAACTTTATAGTGGTAAAATACTTAAATCTTTTAAACAGCTGTCGACGGAAAGTCTACATTTTAGGCATAAAATTCTAACCACTTTCCTTTCAATTTAAAAGTAATGTCACTCTTACTACTATTACCGCAAAATATGATAATGTATTTTAATACTGCATGAAAGGTATCGTAATATATGGTTTATTCTGTTGGTAGATTTGTTTTTTCCCTGATAGTTCTTATTGCATAGCAGAGGCGATTTATTTTAGAAACAGTTATTTATGTTTCTCCCAAATGATATTGCAGTCAACTCTTGCTCTTAAGAATGAACCATATTTTATTTGGATATAATCATTTGATTTTATCAGAAGGTAGAATGATCTTTAGAAATGAAAGTATTTCAAAAAGCAGAAATAAAGAATCAGAATTAGGCACAGTTATAAGACGTTAAAGGGTTAGACTTCCTTCTCTGAAACTTTCGACTCTTTAGGTTGCCATTTGTAAGAGCAAGGTGTTTTGAAACTTACTGGCAGAAACATAATCGGGTGATTCTGAAGCTAAGTATTGACAGAGGGAACCGCTTCAAATAATCTTCAAATAATAGTAATATATTTTGGTCAATTTTCGTTTGCCATCACCAATATTTGTGGAACTGATTGTGATAAAATCAATTGCTGCATATCACTAGGATTTCTCAATATAATGCAGATATTGATTTTCGTCATAGAAGTTGTATTTTACTTACAAATTTCCCTTATACTACTGTGCTCAATATTGTATCCTTGAGTTACTGTAAACAATAATGTAATGTTTTCTTGTAGGATCTGTTAACCATTTTGGAAAATTCTTTAGATGGAAGAGAAGTTTTAAGTGAGTACAAGATACATAATTGTTTGAGCTCCAGGACGAGAAATTTACTAACTGAAGTAATCATACGTCACATTGGCGCCGACAAAAGGTTTGTTCAGTAAAATACTTGAATAAAAGAGCAGTATTTTCTGTTTTTGTTTTGTTATACGTAAGATTTATTTATTAAAGTATTTTTAATTGCATTCTTATTGTAGCTCTAAATTTGTTTTATATTTTGATTTGTTTCAAAGTGTGATTGAAGTGTAATCATGATATAGAGCGTGTAGTGACGTGAAAGAGGTTAAGTGGTAATTAAAGTTTTTTGTTTTTTAAGAAAAACCTGAAAGGGCTAACATGTAATATATCTGTGTGGCAAATTAGTAATAACGTAATGACTAACCTTGAAGAATCTTAAATCTTGCGTACAGTGAGTGAGTCAAGTATTCGAAGTAGGATCAGTTCATGTGAAATCATCCAGTCCGTGTTGCTCAAAGTTTAGATTTGCTTGAATTTTTTACAGTTAATGTGGCAGTATATTGAAAATTCAAGACGAGGGTTTTAAACATTCTGAACTCTTGTTTTATTTCTTTCGTGTTTTTTTTTTTTTTGTTACTATTTTTAAGTGATGACACGAGCTGTTTTTGGAGAAATTTATGTTCGACGGAAAACTTCATAACTATTATTTTTGGAGATATCAAAATGATTAAAAGTCCATTCGATTCAGCAAACAATGAACGTAATTCAGATAGAAAAAAAATTTTAGAAACTGTCAAAGTGATCGCTGAGAATTGACTTTCAAAATAGTTGATTTACCTTGGAGGAATAGTAGTTTCGACTTAAATTTCAGTAGAAGAAAGTGATACTCATTTATATATATATATATATATATATATATATATATATATATATATATATATATATATATATAATAGATATTCTGTACGACTGTTGTTTGGGTAAATATGAAACCTTTGCAGCTGTTTCTATTTTATATAGAGTAATAACGAGCAAGGGTACGCATTAACACTTTCAGCCCCATGTGTATCTTTTTGATACACAGTGAGGGTTTACTGATGGACCACGTGTATCAAATAGATACACATGGGCTGACGGTGTTCATAGCAAACTGTAGTCTGGTCCCGGGATGAAATTTACTCAAACAGGGTTGGGGCTGAGAGTGTTAAAAAGTATCATACATATGGTCCATGTGTGTTGTAATTCGAAGACTCCTCGTGCCATCACTCTTTACACATCCCACGTTAAAGCCAACGAAAATAAAAAAAAACTCCACAACCACCACAAAAAATGTTCTCTTCCTGTTTTTTTGGATGAAGAATGGCCGGTAAATTTGAAGATAGTTAAGAATGTACTTTGTCTCTTTGGCTTAATATCTTTTGCGTGTGTTTTCCAAACTTCTTCACAAGAGGCTTTTGCTTCATTGCTTTTGCACCATCTTGTTTTTAAATGGTAATTCCCAAAGACTTTCTCATGACCGTCAATTCCTGGCACTAAAAGGAATTTTCCTTGATTCAGTCTTACCGATAGAGCACTGTGGGCTTTGTTGTGATACCCTATATTAACATTATTCGGCGCTCTCATTAAAAGAAAATAGAGAAGTGGTTCCGTAACTCCTGTCTATCATTCTCACTCACAGCCAGTTTGCGTGATATAGATCCAAATCTTGCGAGGTGCAAGATGCTGAATTAATATCAGCTGAAACATACTACACTGTAAAATACACCTCGATCATTTATATATATCGGAAATGTCACTGTTCATCTGAGTGATCTCGAAAACTATGGATTAGACACTAATATAGGTCATTTTCGATCATTATTATATATAGCTCCCCCTCCTTGCTGCGGCACAGGGGCATCAGAATTGTCACTGTTAATCTCAGCTACTCCTAAAACTATGGATTCGACACTAATATTAGTCATTTTCGATCATTTTTAACCCAACTATCTGGGCTGAACTTGGATTGAAACAGCATCAGAAGTGTCACTGTTTCTCTCATCGACCCTGAAAACTATGGATTCAACACTAATACCGGTCATTTTTGATCATTTTGAAATGTCTCTCCCCCTCCCCTACGCTGCATCGTCAAACTGAATAGCCTAAAGTAATCCCTGCCCCTAAACTCATGTATGTTGAAACTTTGATTGAGATCGGTCGGGTGGTTCAAGAGTAATGAAGTCACAGAGGCAGTTATTTTTATTTCGATTGTGTTTCGTATATCTCCCCCCTCCCCTCCGCTAAGTTGGCTTGTCAAAGTGAAACGATAGAAAACACCCAAGGCCCGACCCTCGTATATGTTGAAAATTTGATCGAGATTGGTTATGTGGTTCAAAAGTTATTAGGTTTTATTAGTTTTTATTTATACGTCCCTCCCCCTCCGCTAGGATCTACCATTAAAGTGAAATTGCAAATATGTTTTCAGATCCGAACCACATGTATCTTGAAAATTTGATTGAGATCGGTCGGATAGTTCAAGAGTTATTAAGTTACAAAAATAGTCACTTCCAGTCTTATATAAATTGATTTTTATATATCTCCCCCTCCTTCTCCACCCCTACGTTTCTCCATCAAATTAAAATCATAAAAACGACCCCAGACCTGAACCTCATCTATGTTGAAAATTTGTTCAAGATCGGTCGAGTGGTTCAGGAGTTATTAAATGTTATTTATTTTTACACCACCTTTCTACCATCAAAGTGAATAGTCTAAAACTAGCCCAGCCTCGAACCTCATCCATGTTATAAATTTGATCGGCATCGGTCGGGCGGTTCAGGAGTTTTAGAGTCACAAACATAATGATTTTCAATTATATATATATATATATATATATATATATATATATATATATATGTGTGTGTGTGTGTGTGTGTGTGTGAGAGAGAGAGAGCATTATTTATTTATTTATTTATTTATGATGTTCATGCATGAATCAGTGTCTTCTGGTTTGCTGAAAACACTCGTAACAGTAATATCCACATGGCATATATCGTACAGTTATGATGTGTTTGTATTTTTCATTCCAGAATCACTAGTCAAACGTTTTCAACAATTACTGACTCCATTGTTCAAGTCTTCCCTACAGAAAACAAGGTTAGTACGTTCACATATGGGTCAGTTTCTTTCAAGTAATCCAAGAACTGGTTGCTTGTTGATTCGTAAAATATCTCAAGCTTACTCTACTCTTCGCCTCATAAATTACGAACTTTGGTCATGTTTTTTTATTAAGCGATTTGTCTTTGGCAGCCATATTATTGCACTCGCCTATTTTCACTGTTGAAAGAATTGTCAAAAACATTAATTGCTAAAAACAAAACATATTGTCCTAGGACAATGTAACCAAAAGCAGTTTGTTGGTAATTTATTATTGTAAAAGATGACTCTGCTGGTTTTTTTAACTTCTATTCTCATTTTCAAGACAAAATTAAAAGTAAACATAGTAAAATGTACTCACAAGGATGACATCCGAGTACTAGAAACTTAAAAATCTAATACGTAAAGCTGAATCATTCACGTTCTTTTACGTTAGTGATTCACGTTAATTTATGTGATCTTTAGATTTGTAATAAAACAAATAATAAAAATTCATGTGTGAGGCCTTATGGCGTTGGGACCGTCCCAACGACATCTGTTAACGATTGGTGAAACTACATCCGCCTGAGTAACTAGGTGGGGGTCACCCGCTTGCGTCACTGCCCGCCAACAGGCGTATCAGGAACTTTCTAGACTAAGTTGTTATCAAGTCTGTATCTAGGTGCCTCCCCAGTTCGCCGCCTGACGCTGGATGGGCCCTAAAAGTGGTATTCTCCAGCCGGAAATTGAACGCAGGACCACGAGGACACTGGTCGAACACCATAGACGAACCATAGGAGTCCCCTTAATTTTTAATACTCACGTTTCTCTAATCATATTTACCTTTTCCTTTTACGTTTATGCGTGATGTGCAGATTGTCTTGCAGAGTCGAAAGCTCTCATCTAGTGTTTTTAGCTTCGAGAAATTTGGAATTTGGTATCCCTTGGTGAATACATTTTACAATCTTTTGCTTACTGCGCAGATATAGTGAACACAGTTAAATATACTATGTGAACTTTAAGTTAAATTAATTTGTTTTGTTTATTTATCTTTTGTTTTGTTTTGTGAGTCACACCTAATTTTAATTTTCTCTCAAATAGCATACCTACTATGTACCATATAGTGCATTTCAAGGAAAGAAGGTGTTAGCAAGAGGAAAATTATGGGATAAATACAATAATCGAAAGCGACATCTTAGACACAGTGGAGTTCTTCCGATTAAAGGAAAAAAAGATACTACTCCAAGCAGTCCAATTACTCCCGAAGGTAAAGAGTTTGATATAAATGTAGATATGTTAAATTATGAATCCCACAAATATTGTAGAACGTGCGATAGAACGTTCCAGGTGCTTACAAACCGAGTAATCAACCTTTTATACATTTCTCCCATCGTGTCGTCTGTCATTTTTAGAGCCTTGTGAATCAAGAGAAAATCGCCTCGCGAGGTCACGGTTGCATCCATCCGTAGATTTGAACTGTGTTAGTATATCTACAGTTATAGGGTTTCAGGAGCCAGTTCTCATTTTCGTGAGTTATCGGGGTATTATGATAAATTTTCGAATTATAATATTTACATTTAAGTGGATACCTAAGAAAATCAAAATTTAAGTGTTAGTTTAAATAAGTTCTTTATTTAGAGTATCACTTCAGTTCGATCAATATTAAAGCACAGTTACGTGTTAAATGGCAAGTGGTAGAAACAAGATATCTGAATAGTTAGAAGCACGTAGGGCATTACAGAGTACCGGTGTTTTATGGACCTGACTTCGTTGGTGTCTGCGTAACGAAAAAACATTCACAAGAGCGCATTCACTTATGTAGATCGAAAACCAGTCTTCTATTTTCCAAGTTTTTGCAATGTATGAAGTGATCGATAAATATTAGAGAATCTTTAAACGTACAATTAGTTGCTTGATATGGTTATTCATTATTATTAAGTCTTTAGACTATATTGAGTGTTGAATTCCAATGGACAGCAGATTCCTCGAAGCTTAAACTACAAATCAAGAGCTTTCGATTGTACAACACAAACTTCTTCGGTTTAAAGTTAAAAGGAAACTTAAAAAGTATAGATGGTAAACGATGACCGACGTTCAAATCCTAAAAAATCACGTTAGTAAATCAAGCAGTGCGTCAGTGCTTTAGTTTTACTTAATGTGATATTTAGATTTTGAACTATCAGTCGTCTTTTACCGTTTTTACCTTTTAGTCTCCTTTTATTGTTACGACCGAAGAAGACAGTGTTGTTCAATCGAAAACCCCTGATTTCTAACTTACACGTTGAGCAATCTGCTGTCCGTTAGAATTTGGTCTCCAATTGGTGATGACATTTTATATTATTTTCTTCACTGAGCAGATAGTATGTATAATGGATATTATTGATCCATGTACATAATTCACACTACTAATATTCGAAATCCTGATAATTTTAGAGAATGACGAGGAAGACCTTGAGGAATGCATTCTTTGGTTAAAAAATTCCATGGAACCTTGGGAGAAGGTCTGTGAATATTGGAAGAAAACTTCATCCAAACGAGTAGCTGATCTGCGTAACAGCAGTAAACCAGTTGCAGAGTATTTTTCGGAATTTCCAGTTTTAAAACAACCGTTGGGATATACATTGGTAAGTGATAGATATGTAATTAAATCTATGATTAAACTGTATAAAGTTGCATATTTTTTGTATTTCAAAATCATGTATACCGAGTGTGCTGAAGTGGGGTCAGCCCTCAAGAAACTTCTCTCCGGATGCATCCACTTTTAATTGCAAAATAAAACTACTTAGATACATCTGTATGAAGATTATTCACAGCTGGTTAAACAGCCAGCACCGGAAGAAACCGCTTTTACGATTACATCAAGCTTAATACTCCCATTTAAAACATATCTGGTTTTCTGTCTTTCACTGATGTTTCCCACAAGTCTTAGAACACGGATGGTCAAAATATATCATACGTTTAAGTTTAAGTCATAAGTTTAAAATATGGTCATAATAGGTTTTGAAAGCTAAATAACTTCTTACAATTTTCGAATAAAAGTGATCTTATGTTACTTATTGTTCTTGTTTTAGATCGAAAGTGATTTTACCAAAAGGTTTCCTGATAAGGAAGTGTCTTTATATGCAAAATGGAACACAGAGAGTGAAAAGTTGAAACACATTTTCTTGAAAACCAAGCAAAGTGCACCAGACGCAGCGATCTATGCAAGACTTCTTGAACAGAATGAGTTAGATGTAGGTAAGTAGCACATTCACTCAGCGCATGTTTAACTGTTGTGAACTGTAACAGGAAAGCTCAATTATTATCAGTATTGTAGGGAGTGTTGTTAACAGAAAAAAAAAAAAAAAAACGTTCGTATTTTTTCAGAAATGAACATTTTTTTTTACAAAACAAAACATTGCCTCTCGTTTTTTTCTGAATTTCGTTTTTTTTTCAAATAGCCTACGCGCAGCGTTACCAACTATGGATATTAAAGTTTCCCTAAATTTGGAAAAAACTTCGAGAATTTTGTTTATAAATCCGTACTTATATGTCCGAGCGCAAGTCAACTTACGGCAGTCGAACATTGGTCCTTACTGAACAAAAGCGGGTACAGACCGTTCCAGTGGAGTAATTAGGGGGCGCACTAACAATTCGTATTAGGTTCTAACCCTTGATTTTTTTTTTTTAGATTTTCTCTACTTTTCTGTTGACCGTAATCTATTTTTTTGTAATTAGAAGCTTTGTTTCTTAAATATCGCCATGATACTTGTAGGCCATATTAGTGGTGTACCAATGTTCATTTTAAGATAGTTTGCGTCTGTCTGGTAGCAGTGTTGCCAGCTATAGAAAAATTTAATTCCCGATTTTAGAGGAAAATTTTGAAAACAAAATCCGTTTTGTCTCCATTGTTTCCTTCCTGTTGGCTACATCGGGACGAACGTACCAGCGTATCAAAGAATCGTTTTTGCTCTATACAACAACAGTATAGGAAGTTTCAATAGAATAATTGGGGGAAGTATAGTTGAGGTTTACAGTAGACCTTGTTCTCTAAGTGGGAAGATAACTCATACTTTTATAGGTAGAATGAGATATTTTTAAATGGCATGCTTACTTTATTAGATACCGTCACGATACTTGTAGGATATATTAGAGGGATGCCAAAGTTTATTTTAAGATAGTTTTTGTGTGTCTGGTAGCAGTGGTGCCAGCTAACAGAAAATTTTATTTTCCGATTTTAGGGAAAATTTTGGAAAATCTCCCTTTTGTCTTTATTATTTCCCTCTTGCTGGCTACATTGGAAGAAACGTACCACTATCTGAAAGCCTCTTCTTTGACCTAGAGGATGCACCATAAAAGTTTCAATAAGATAATTTATTAGAGAAGCTGTAGCTCCGATATATCTTGATTTTTGCTCCTGAGGCGTAAAAACTGTCGAAATTTCATGTGTATGATGACAGATTTTTTTTCTTTCTCTCCTTGCATCTAAGCCAGCGACTTCAGGTTTTCACTGTACCTTATCAACAGACCAAAAATATTTTTAGGTGATTTGGACCGATGTAGCAACAGTGGTGCTGAATACAAAGAATCTTGAAAATCGGTTAGGGAAGTTTTTGTAAATTTTCACCCTACATTTCCCTCAATATTTCCCTCCCATTGGCAACAGTGCAACGTAACCTACATGAAAAATAGCAACATCCCTTTTCTAACAAACTAGGCCTTAACCAAATCAATCGGATTAATGGTTTTTGAGCAATAACTCACTAACTGAAAATGTAGGGAAACGCCAAAAATGACCTGGGTCCGAAAGGGATAATCAGACAATTTTTTTCGTATAGGTACAAAGAAATGAACGATATGTAAGTTACGAGGGCTTCGACTCAAGTTCTGCTGATTATTTCACGTATCTGCAACATAAATCAATAAATAATAGTTCTCAAAAAAAAAACACATTTGAAAAAAAAATGAAAAAGAACGGCTTTTTATTAAAAAAAAACTTCACAGTAAAAAAACGTTTTTTTACAACACTAATTGTAAGACTCACGTAGTATGTTAAATATAATTAAGTATTTGAGTGTGTGAGTAGTGCAAATAAGTTTCATTTGGTAATACAGGAATGGTTTTCCAGTACTTTATGTGAAGCGAGCAAGTGTTGCGAATTTTTTTTTTTTTTAAATGATATGTGCCATCCTGGGATCGTTCGTCAGTCAACTTGGCAATATCACACGCCTGCTTTAATACGCTCGCCGAACATATGTACATGATTAAATGTACATTTATATGAAAATCATAATCTACACTAAACAGTTTTAGGTTTAGCTTGACATTTCACTGAACTTCAAAACGAGCTAAATCTCTCTATTGATACGCTTTCTCAGTTCTGAAGAAACGTTATCTTACAAAATATACAAGAACTCTTCTGAACAACATCAGATCAATTTAAAACTTGATATACGTATTAACAATAAACTTCTTTAAAAGCTATCATAGTTTGGTTTCGAACAAATGAGAGTAATTCAAGTTATGAATTGTTGAAGTCAGCCCTCCGTTCCAACTTGTCGAAAACCAGCACTTTGTTTTAACATACGGTAGACATTTAACGAAACCTTAAAACTTGTTCTTTACTTAATTTAACCCAGATTTTTTTTAGCTTAGCTTAGCTTAGCTTTATGTACTTCTAGGAGTAAACATTTTATTTATATCTAAACTCGTGTGTCTATAGTTTCCTCATGACAGCAAATATGTTATAAATTTCGACGCGACCACATTTTAATACCAGCAATAAATTTTGTAAAAATTAATGATTAAATTGTGGCTATTTTCTGTGAATTAAACAATTAATATGATCGTACTTGAATTGTACATCGTACTTGAATGGATTTAAATGTCAGTCTACTTCTCTTTTCACCCTATAGAAACTGAAAGTACACCGAATGTCAACCTCACTTTTTAGTCACATTCGTATAGTGTAAAATCGTAGTAAAAATGGAAACTACTCATTGGATCTGTATCAAAACTAATCCAACGTATGCGTAGTTAGAAACCAATGCAATTAGGATATGGTATTTGGTATTCAATACATTGTATCCATTAGGTTTCGTAATGTGATATTATTCATGTTATATAGGCATATTCTTTTAAGACGTTACAGTTTAAAGCAATTGTACTAATTACATTTACATTTTTTATACTTACAGGAGCCAGAAATGTAATTCTGCTGCTACTTTTAGGTAGACATTTTCCTCCTGTTACTTCGTCGGTAAAGAGGAAAGATAGCGAAGGATACTGGAAGCCAACAAAGTTAGAAGCGCAGCAGGGATTCCTTTTTCATGTTAAGGTATGTTGCTTTTTAAGTTAAATACCGTATAGTAGAAATAGAGAAGTATATGGATCAAATAAAACCTGAGGAAGAAATAAAATGAAAAAGTGCAAAGGAAGAGTGGATGTTTGCGTCAGATCAATCGAAAGATTGTTTATCCGAGATACATTGTTAAATGATTCAAAAAGGTGGTCTAAATCGAGTAACTGTTTCTTCAAGTTTCATAATAAATTTTCGAAATCCCATAAATATTCAGTTATATATATTCGAATTATATATATATATATATATATATATATATATATATATATATATATATATATATATATATATATATATTGCTGTAAGTTATATTTCAAATTTTCTGAAAGAAGAAATGCGAAGGTTTAGAGAGAAAGAAATTACTAACACTCATTCTCTCTGTCAGAACAGAGGAAATATATATATGACACTTTAGTATTGAGTCTGACGTCACTTTCTTTTTCAACTCTTCGCATTTCTTGTTTCAGATAGTTTACAATGTAACCTAGCAGCAACCAGCAAAATTTAAATGTATGTGAAATTAATTTTTATGGTTACGTTTCATCGAAAGTTTGAGGGGACACATTACATTTGTTGGCACTATTTAATTATTCACATGTAGTTTTGCACAGCCGAACGTGAGTTTCGTTATCGACGCTGCAGAAAGGGGAAAATTGATTCTCAAGTTTTAAGATCATTTCCATATTGCAGCTAAAGCGAACGTAGCAGAAAAATCAGTGTAATGTCAAAACTCACAAGTTCGATATAAAGTTGGACGGTGCTTTCTTGTATAAAACTTATACAGCTGGATAACGCGTCTCAAACTGGTTCAGTGTACGGAGTCTAATTTTTCGCAATCTCTTAGTCATAGTGAGACCTTCAGGTAGAAAATGATGTTACTTATGTCCAAACGCATTATAGCTACCAAATATCAATTTGGTATAAAATGTGTCGTTGTGGCCAAATTGAAAGCGTTCCGTACTCACTTCCAAGTCGGCTACAAATACACTTCACATGCATTGATACTAGGTGGCTCTTGTGCGTTTGTTACATTACATCACTTGCAACCTCCAAATTTCGCCCTTGATAAGGGGCTGCGGAAAATGAAACTCCCCTACACTGAATCAGTTGGTCACGTCCTCCGCCACCATAAGTTTTATACAGCTTGGCGCCCCACTTCGTACCGTATTCTTATCACTCATTGCGCAACATAATTTTATATGAATTTACACATAAAGCCCCAAAAGCAGGGGAAGAAAATCGTGTTTTGTGTGTGTGTAATTTTTATCAACGAACAGTTTTTTTTTCTAATTCTTAAATTAGAATTGCGATTTTATCTTTTTGTTTAGTGGCACAGTTCCATTGAATGCTGCTTATAGCGAATATGTGGTTCTAAACGAAAATCATTGTATTGGTACTATTTACCCATTTACTTTACTGAATTGTGATATTTGTACTCAATCTAAAACCCGTCTATAATGCAACTAAATCACGCAATATGCCTTTTTATTTTCGAATTATAAGTAATGTTTAAGGACTGTAATTTTACTAGGTAAAATGTACCCTTATTATCTTTCATGGCTTTGAAAATTTACAGAAAATGCATGAATTTAAGGACCATCGTTTTTTTTCTTACTCTTTCCAATTTCCCTTTAAGTTCATCCCAGGGGCGAATGCAGGACCGACTTCTGGCGGGGACGGTGGGTTGCCATACTGTTACTTTAAGGGCTCCAAACTTTGGGATGGGTTTTATTTATATATATAAAATAAGAAAGTTTCCTCTCCTGGGGGGGGGCAATTGCCCCCCCCCTTGGATCCGCCCCTGGTTCGTCCTAGATAAAGGAAGGCACAGTTTTCATCT
The DNA here is from genome assembly GCF_964235325.1 of Thermobia domestica. NCBI lineage: Eukaryota > Metazoa > Arthropoda > Insecta > Zygentoma > Lepismatidae > Thermobia > Thermobia domestica. The sequence goes on from NC_137458.1 coordinate 219,044,830, forward strand.
TAACACCGTGTTTATATTGTCTCAGAAAGTAAACAACTGCGTCAAGTGCTATATCACCTTAAACGCACTCCCGTGTTGCGGTACAATACCAAAAGTGAAGAAAAAATAAGAGTTCATTTTGATACGTTGAACTTCAATTTACCTTTTCCAGACATAAATTCAACTATATGAGCATATGAGGAAGATTTTTTCACGCGACAAATTGTCAGACTTTTCTTGGTGTAGTAGGAAGCGAATTTTAGATGAGACCTAAAGAAAGACCGAAAGGATCAAATACTCCTAGTAGCTAGTTAACTTTTTCCTCCGCAGTAGTGAATAATTACATAAATGTAATTCCGAAATCGAACCCATTGGAAAGGTTTCATTATCATGTCCACATGGTAATTTGTACATTCTTTTATTATTGGTTGGAACGTCCAAAACTCAAGAATCACGAATCATATTGATGCGCATAAAAATAGCGGTAACCTCACATGCAAACATAAGAAATGCCCCCAGGACTTCTATAATGAAGAATGGAAAGCCAATAAATCACCATCACTTAGCTAGCACCTCGAACCAATACTTTTCGCTAAACGAAACTTCCAAGGCGAAGACTCACTTTCATTGGGCTAATGCTCATACATCCATTGTCTGCAGTATTTCCTCATTCATTGAGCAGAGGGTCCGCATAAATACATACATTAAGATTGTCCCTACAGTAGGTTTTATTTCAAATGCATGATATTTATTCCAGCTTTTGAACATAATCTTATCAAATATTTGTGTTTTGCAGGAAGCATCTGACCTCCAGGCAAATTTAGAAGCACATCATGAGAAGATGAAAAGATTCGGCTGTGGTGTTCAACCTTTGCCTGTAGTTATAGCGAAGGATATAAAAAATCCAGAAGCATATTTCGTGTGCATCGAAACTCAGTTATACAGGATGGAAACAATTTTGAAGGCCATGGATATCTGCTTCAAGTGTTTCCATGTATTACACTTGCAGTACCCGAAGGAAAGTGAACAAGCTTGGATATTCATCCAACAACATATCTACGAAATTTTTACCCAGTGGGACAAGAAGTTCACAGCTGTAAGTAGTTTAATAACGCAAATAAACTGCAGCAGCCTTGAATAATGTTTTTGCAGATGGACAAATATACAGCTGTAAATGAATTTATGTTAGAGGAACTGCTGTAGAAATCAATAGTGCGTATTTTGTTTGTTGTGAAATATTGACATAAAGTAAAATGCCGAGGTGTTATATATGTAGATGTAATGTCAGGTCAGTTAAACTGTTGTTGCAACATTTCAAATGTATCCACAATTTGCACATAAATAGTGTGTATCGCTGCGGAGAACATTTGTGTGGGCGTGAATTTGATATTCTTAATTCTTTTCGTAAGCATTTACATAAGCAGCACGGCTTCCCAGATGTTCTGTCTATGTCTCATGTTGTTCGAAATAAAATACATGTGTCTAAACATAAAACAACTTGTGGTGTTGATACTGATGCTGCTATAGTAGCAAATGAAAACATAGATGAAAAAACAAATGAGAGACTTTCAGAAAGCAGCTTACCTGAAATCTATCAGGAGGCTATGGAGGAAGAAGTATTTTATTTTATAGCCAAACTATACAGTGAACCGCATCTCACCAGAAAGCACATCCAGTATATTTTACAATGTGTAGAGGAGCTCTTGAACGGCAGTATCGTACAACTTCTCAGGGATAACATTTTCAGCAAGTTATACACATTTCAGACTGACGAAAGAATCGTCAAACAAGTAGAAAACATGTTCACCATTGTGGGATCTTCATTTCATAATTTCAATAGCGAATATAAGCGATTAAAAAGCCTGGAAAAAACTGGTGACCTTATAATGCCTCAAAATTACATCATAGGACAAAGGCAGTGTTACAAAAGAAAAAAGGAAAAGATAGTTTTAGAAAATATACCTGTGTTCGGCAAATTTGTTCCAATGAGACATGTACTAAAGCGGTTTCTGGAAATGCCTAACGTCTTGTCAACATTGATTCATTTATCAGAAACAGCTCTCGAAGAGAGTAGTGTGCTTTTCTCATGCGTTCAAGGACGGCATTGGAGAAATATTTTGACATTTTCCGCTCAATTAACTTTTCCTTTGTTTGTTTATTACGATGATTATGATACAAACAATGCTTTGGGAAGCCATGCTGGTTTAAAGAAAGTTGGTGCTGTATATTACACTGTTGCGTGTTTGCCTCCAGAATTCATGGGGAAACTGGAAAACATATTTTTAGCTCAACTTTTCTACACGAAAGACCGAAAAACTTACGGCAACAAACAAACATTTTCTGTTCTCATTGAAGAATTACTCTTTCTGGAGCGTATAGGTATCTTCATACATTATGGTGAAAATGAGATAAATATTAAATTTAAGGTATGTGCCATACTGGGAGACAATTTGGGGCTTCATTCGGTTTTGGGTTTCACGGAATCCTTTTCAGCCAATTTTCCATGTAGATTCTGCTTAAGTACGAAAACTGACATTCACAGGCAGGTAAAAGAAGACTGTGATGCTTTACGAACAAAGGAAAATTATAAAGAACAACTTGTTATTGGAGACTGTTCCCAAACTGGTATAAAAGAAGAGTGTGTGTGGCATGTATTATCAAATTTTCACGTTACAGAAAACTATAGCGTAGATATCATGCACGATCTGTTAGAAGGCGTATGTAATTACGATATGAGCCTTATCTTAAACTATTTTGTAAACGAAGTACGAATTTTCACCTTAGAAATGTTGAACAGCAGAATCGGAACCTTCCGAAGTACACCAAGTAATGTTAACAAGCCGCCACCTATATCTTCAGACCACCTTCAAAATAAAAAATTGCATGTATCTGCTTCAGAAATGTTATATCTTGTACGATATTTTGGTTTGATGATGGGAGATTTGGTTCCTTCAGATAATTCTGTTTGGCATTTATACATATTGCTAAGAGAAATCGTAATCATTGCTACTGCAAGAGTCCTTAACGTAAATTGTTCAGAATTGCTTGCTGTTCAAATTCAGGAGCACCATGAACTTTACGTATCGCTATTTGGAGAGACACTAAAGCCCAAACATCATCACATGATACATTATGCACGTATAATTCGTGAAATAGGTCCACTTGTTAACACCTGGAGTATGCGCTATGAATCGAAACATCATCAATCTAAAATGGTAGCCCGAGTTTCCTGCTCCCGAAAAAATATTCTGAAAACACTGAGCCTAAAACATCAGTTACATCTCTGTTATCGATTTCGTCAAAACCACGGATTACATTCAGATCACGAATTAGGACGTGGATCAAGGGTGTTTCTAATGAGAAGTAATCAGTTTCTCGACTATTCAACGTCTCTGCCTCCTTTTTTGCATAAAGAATGCCTTAGTGTAAGTTGGTGTAGATATAAAGGGTATGTGTTTCACGTACAGATGGTTGTCTTCGAAATTGAAGAAGACGGTCCAGTTTTTTACTGTATACATCAAATTTTGTCGGATGAATATTCCAACATTTTCCTTCTGTGTAAATGCTTAAAAACAGTGGGATACAGTGAACATTATTGTGCTTATGAAATAAGTTTCACCGACCAGTGGAACTGTATCGACATTAATAATTTTCTTTCAGGACCCCCTACTTATTTTAAAGAGATGAGTAATGGAGCCTTATACGTTTCTGTTTGTTTGTAATGTATTTTGTTATTCAGCAACATGAAAGATTTTGACAACTAATACTGTGACAATACTAACTGATATTAGGCCTTAAAGGGTATTAGTTATTGTTTAGAAAACAACATTGGCACGGATAAATTAGGTAGGGCTTATGAAGCATAAAGAAGTGAAGTATGAAATACAGAAAGGCACAAGTTAATATTACAGTAAAGGGGGCGCAAAGATGTAAACATGGTTACACTAACGTGTTCGTTTTCAGCCACACTATGGTTTCCACTGACTTGGAAATCCTTAGAAAGTCAGGGAATTCTTGAAACTACAAAAACTGGAAATATGAGGCTTTATATATATATGAGGATTTTACAGGTCTGCTGCGTTTATTTGTGCCTCACCTGGCTATTTGGTAGGTGATATATTACAAAAGAAAGTAATTTGGTTTGCAAATCTTTCGTATCTTCAATCACACAAAAAATATACACATGTACACACAGCTTGGAAAGAGAATACCACCTTTATTCGGCACATTCTTCAAACTTAGACAACAAACTAGACGTGGACGATTTTAGTTCTCTTTTTATAAATATTATTAAATGGGTATCCCTATTAATAAAAAAGAAACTAAAATTGTCCGTATGTGATTGGAGGTGCTTTTTTGGAGCCGTGTCTACATGTGTAGATTAAGAAACTCTAGTTGGTTGGTATTGTTTCTTTTACATTATATATAAATCTTGGAATTTGTAATTGTGAACCTGGAAAAGTCAGAGAATTCTCCATCGTGAAAAAATTAGAACCCTGCTAACAATTCTCAGAATGTAACAATTTATCCTTGTGTTTTTCCATTATCTACTGTAATCACTAATGAAGGCTTTCTGCATTCTATACTTTCTCAGTTCTTTATTCAACCTTCCTACCTATATACGCGTTCCCATGTTGCTGTTTAAACACTAACTAATACTCATTAAAGCACAATGATGTTCTGCAAAGTGTTATTTTGCAACGTATGTAGATAGATTGTAATGTCTTACAATTACGATTTTATATACAAAGGTTGATTGCATACAAGTTACAATATAGTAATTTAATGAACAGTTGGTAATAAATTAAAGATTTAACGTTACTGTCATACCATTCAAGTTTCTAGTACGGTCTCGTCTATCATAAAATTCTTGTGGAAACAGTTAAGTAATTTCTACTAGTGTTACACTGCACGTTTCGCCCAGACATCTTCTGTCCATCCCTCACAAGTAATTTTGGGGCTGTGAGTTAGATTTGGGTGGCTTATGGAAGATTTTTTTGTAGCGTCAAAGTGTATACGATCATTCTTGTAAGTAAAATGCTAACAAAAGCTGTCTCAGAGCGATGTAATTAGTAAACCATGGGGAGAAGGTGGGCTTCTATTGAAGTTTCTGTAGCTCAGGATATTGCCTGCAAATACTTTTATAAGCATGCCGCTGCGATGTTAAACCTTTTCCTTGTCGTCTGTTGTTTCTTATTTGAAATCTAGTTAAAAGCTACATAATACTGGTACAGTTACATATAAAATTGACTAGTCTCAAATAAATGTTTAGTTTGTATTTGAAAGTTTTATTACGTATACAGAGTGGCCCAAAAATAAGTATACAGTCCCGTACTGATCGGCTCATGACATTTTATATCATTTACTTATTATTATCCATACATGTTTAACTTAGTTTCTTCGTTATTTGTTCTTAATTTCTTTTCACTTATACCTAAAGCTCGGAACAGACCGAAGGAAATAAATGTATTATCTTAATAAGTTAAAATGTCAAAGTTGATCGATATTGGTCTATATACCTACTTTTGGGCCATCCTGTAGTTTATTATCAAGTGGTGTGCAATTTAGTGGACGACCATGACGGTAGTGATTTAAGCACATTAAAGATATTGTCAAATTCTTTTGTACTGTTGCATAATACTAGCTGGTGAAACATTTTACACAACAGATGTGTTCTTAATAAAGTCTATCAAATTGTGTATGAGGTCTGTTATATTCTTTAATAACTGGAAGTCCCCAGTAGGTTGTAATAAACATTATGTAATTAACACGTCCATGTTTGTATGTTAAATACTAAGTAAAAATTTATTTTTTTAATGCAAATGTTTATATGGTAAATGTAAATGTATTATTCGTTGTGAGCATCTGGAAAAATGCTCTGCTTTTGTTTCTGTACAATGTGTTCTTGACTAAGTAAAGTCTATAAATGTCTGGTAAAAGTACAGTGTGTAAAACAGTCTCTAGTAGAGTGTAATCAGAAAGTTTGATTGCTAATGTTCATGTTTGTATAGTAAATATTCAATGAGAAACATTCCTTTTAAATACTTATATGGTAAATGTAAATTTAGTTTTTATATTTAGCATCTAGAAAAAATACTCTTCTTTTGATTTCGATGTTGTGTGCTAATAGTATAGTATTTGATACGAAAACACAAAAGTGTAGTATTTAGTAGGGTTTAATAAATATTTCAGTTAATTCACTTAATTGTGAGAATAAGTTTCATTTATAACGTTTCGGTAGTAAAGTGAAAGTAAAATATGTCTTTGTAAAGTTACGTAATTGTCACTTTTCTTTTGAAGGAAGTTCTAAACAAATTCTGTATATATTTTTTCATAAAAACATGTTACTCAAATGAGTCTTTCTATTACGTCTAACCTTGCTTATTCGGGGTACGTGGGGGTTCCACCTCATAATCTTCTTTACTGCTCTACAGTCTTCCCTCATTATTGTAAATCAAGGTTTACGGAGGACAGAGTTTGTAAAGGCAATCAAGTAGAATTCCCGGTTGATCCGTCACTCGATAATAAAACTTTTCCTGTGTGGAAAATAAGTTTGTAAATAAAGTTTAATTATGGTCTTTTGCTTTAAAAACGCTTTGTTCAAGTTTATGGTAGCTTCTGTCGTCATCTGGTAGGCAGATGTGAAATTCATTTTTCCCCACACTTTCGGAGGTGTATAGCTATGCCGCTTCCCACTTCTGAAGTTCTTTCTTAAATAGGCTTTGGTTTCATGCGAGGAATCTCTGGTCTGAGTTTTTAATATTGTTTATGAGACGCCCTGTACATTTTTTTTTTACCATGGTCCTATCGTTTGTCGTAAACCATTCATTTACACTTCACTTATTCGATTCTGTAATAAAGAAGTGATCAAGAAATATACCGTCTAGGGACCGAGATCGCTGTTGAACACATACAAGAGAGGAAATTAGTGCGAGGTATTACATGCATAGAATTGGAGAACATTCACTGCTTTCCCACCTGAAATTTATTTTGAATGGAATGCATGTCCTGAGTCTGTATTGTATTTGTTACTATAGTGTCTTCATACGATATAATGAAAGTGTATATTGCATTGCTGGTATAAGCAACGCATTTTTCAAGTTTCCAGAGTTTTTTTTTCAGAGGCTATATTGTACCTGTTACTATACTATGTTTTCGTACGATGTAATAAAGGTTTATATTATATTGGTAATAATTACGGCGCTAATTCAAGCATCCGTAGTGCAGTTTTTATTTTTTTTTTATTTTTAGCTAAAACTTATACTTTTGCCCTTGTAGATACAAATAGCAGTGTATCATTGTGAAAACAAAATACATGAAAGAAATTGAAAATTTGTGTGGTACAAATTGAAAAAAGTTGCTATTCAAGGGTAGGATACAATAGAGCAAAATAGTTCTTATACAGGGGCAAGGTAATACGTAACGTAATCTTGTAAGACACGCCTCCGTTTCTCAGGACCAAACTGCGTTATGGAAGCTAGAAAAAGCGCTATCGAAAGCGTGTCGTATGCACTATCAATGCTATGTAGACTTTCAAGCCATCGTACGAACAGCCACATAGCATGGTAATAGGTACAATAAGACACAGGTACAGTAAGGGACACTTCAGGATGGTACACCCATATGGAAATTTACGTCAAAAGTGTACCATCCAGAGGTGTCCCTTACTGTACAATATAGACTCTACAAAGATTTTACGAACAACTATACAGTCTAGTAGGGGGTACAATATTGGCTTTCACGACATGGTTCGACCAACTATATATTATAGTATCTGGTACAATATGGACTCTCAACAGATCGTACGAACAACCATCAAACATAGTTGGCAGTACAATCCAACATCGTTCCAGCAGCAATATAGTATAGTGCACGATACAATATGGACACCACGGATATTGTATTGCCAACAATGTAGTATTGTTACAGTTGCCATGCTGTATGGTTGCAGACACGATATAAACAGCGAAGATATTGTCAGGTGTACCACACTCTATGGTCACGACAACAACAATATATTGTAGTAGCAACAATACAGTATGGTGGAAGCTACAATCGTCGCTCCAATAATATCGTATCTCTAGCAATGCAGTACTGTTCGTCTTACAATATTTTATCGTCCTCACAGCAATACAGCATTGCATTTTCAACTATATAGTATTGTTACGTGTATTGTCTACTTTTGAGATGTGGTTTTTGCAACTATACTGTATTGTACTTCCAGCTACATCTTGTCTATATAGTTGGAAATACCAGCTAAAACCGTTGTTCATTGAACAATAATATAGTTCCTTTACCCCAATTTTATTGTAAATCTAGCTATATCATTTCAACAATATTTTATGGTATCAGTAGCCTAGAAGCATGGTCGTCACTTTTTTAACCATGCAGTATTGTAACTGTCACCCATTTTCTGGCTTTTCTAACTATACTTGTTTTTTGCGTGTAGTAACACTAATATACCGTGAAACTCAGCGACCTCGAAAACTATGAATTCAACATTAATACCTGCTGTTTTCGATTATTCTTTTTTTAAAATCTCAGCCCCCTCCCTGGGGAGTGGGGTATGAGCTTGAAGTTGAATTGGATTAAAACTTCACTATTCATCTCCACGACAACAAAAACTATGAATTCAATTCTAATATTGGTTTATATATTATACAATATATAAATACGGGCCTGATATAACCAACTGTATTTTTCTAGTCGAACTGTGAAGAAGGTTGGATGTCACGTGGACAAAACTCGTTGACAAGAAAGTGAATCAAAATCATTCTATGAACGATAGTATATACGAAACGCATACTCACTGTAGAAATCATTCTGCGTAGGTATAGTCCAGGATCTAAGGGGGGGGGGGGGGTTGAGCATGCATGGAAAGCCTAACGCAATTTTATTTCTAATTATTGTTATATGCACTATAGTGTTTGTGAAAACCAATGTCGTCGCCCCCCAGCGTGGTCGACAACTTGGCGTTTGGGGGGAAAGGGGTGGGGCGCAGAAAATCGTAGACTTTCACGTTGGTAGTCCTAGTAGCCCTCCTAATTGCCACAGAGACATGAACCATACCTCATTAGAAAACGTATAGAACACAAATTCCAACGAGGTAACCTTTGTGCGCCCATGCTCAACACGTAAAAGAAGAAGAAAGTAAAACAATTGGAAGAAAAACACATTTTTGTAAAACTTGTGGGACCGCTGGCAACATTGTTGTTTGTCGCACGCAGGAAAAATTAATCTTACAAGTACACCATACATTGGTAGCAATTATATAAAGAAATGAATGGTATAGATACAATAGCAACAGAGATAAAATTTCGGAACTTCGTACCTCGATGGTCACTTCGTACATATTTTTCGATTTACTGTCGTCACGTTGGCAGCCCTAGCGATGCTCATAATTGTCACAGGGACATGAACTATACCTCTGTGGTAAATCTATGGGACACAGATTTTAGAGAGGTAACTTTTGAGTCCCCCTCCTGCGTACGAAAAACAAGAGTGTTGCCAGAGTTCTACAAAGTTAATTTTTTTTTTTAATTTTTAAAACTTCTTCTTCTTCTTCTTCTTTTACAAGTTGGGCATGGGGGCACAAAAAATACCTAGTTGTTACCTAGTTGGAATCTGTGTTCTATATGTTTTCCAACGAGGTATGGTTTATGTTCCTGTAACTAATAGGGGCTGCCAGAAACGTGAAGATAGACGACAAATATACAAGGAGAGTGGAGAATGGTACGAGCTTCCGAATTTTTATCTCCCTTCTATTGTACTTACGCCCTTCATTGTTTTTATATGACTGTTCCCAATATCTGGCGTAATTGAGATATTTCGTTCCTGCGTACGACAAATAACAGTGTTGTCAACGTTCCTCAAATTTCAAAATAAAATATGTGGCTTTCTTTTCTAAGAAAATATATCTAATAACTTTTAAATAACTCTGTTATAACAACATTTATATATATGTCTGTATTTTCATTAATTTCGATCGTGTCTGAAGAAGGATATGCTAGATATCCGAAACAGTTACAAATTATAATTTAAAATAAAGTAAAGTTGTAAGCTTTGGTCAGTGTCTCTTTTGTTAAAATGTTTTAATGATTTTTTATTAAGAGTTGTGGACATGCTCTTATTGCACCAGATGGAAAGAAGAAAAGACCCACTGCAGGCACCTGTAAGTACACCATCTATACAGAGGAAATTGTAAGTTTGTTGACACACTGGATGAAGTATGGATTTATCTAACAGATTGTGGCAAATTTAAGCCGTAACGTACACCATGTGAGACGCAAAAACCCATAATGACTTCACCAGACAGTGCAAAGCAGGTCTCTCGAAGGGATTTCTGGTTTTCGCAAAATACTACTATGAATTATAGTTAACGATTCAGCAGGTGGCTTAAAACTGCAAAATTAACTCTTCATTTTATAAGCAAGATCTTCTCACACCAATTTATACACAAGATATTCAAATTAAGTTCGTGTGCATATGGATAAAGCCTCATCACACACATCCAATTCTACACAGAGATTTCTGCAACAGATGCTGGCAGACACCTGCATCCAGGCTATTTCCTTCCAGGATATATCAGTAAAGTTGCTTGATGTCAGGTCCCATTTGATTTTTACTTTTTGACCCACTGAAAAGAGCACTTGCATCTCGTCGCCACAATCAATGGCCTCTGGAAAATCTCCCAGGAGGAGTGGCTCAAGATGATGATGATGATGATGATGATAATGATGATGATGATTATTATTATTATTATTATTATTATTATTATTATTATTATTATTATTATTATTATTATTATTATTATTATTATTATTGTTGTTGTTGTTGGCTTGACTGAATTTGTTGTTGACTGAGATTGAAAACACTAAAATAACAACAGAGACTAAATGAACCTTGACTGGGATTTTGATAATACTGGCGCTAAAATGTATTATGATTTCAGTCTTCAAAATGTAGAGTTTAATCGGTCTAAACACTAAAGGCACAGAAGTAATTAAGCAAATTTAAGCGCGATATTTACATTAGACACAATGGCAAATTTGATTTTCAAAATTCACACCGAACCCTTATTCGGTATGCAGTGAAAAGTCATTTTAAAGCGGTTATATTTTCTATTCCAGAATCTCATCTGCGTGTATAATTGTAGTGTGTCTTAATCCCGATAAGCATATGTTTTATTGACAAAAAATCTGAAATTAAAGTAATCAAAGGAAAAAGGCGATTATTATAGGTAGTATAGGAGAGTTTGCCTTTTATCAAAGCAGTAAATGTTCTAAATTTCCTCTTCCACAGCAAGTAAACGCTGGTCAGAAAAAAACTCAAGCCAAAAGGAAATAATTATAATAAGGAACCAAAAATTCTCTCGAATTCTAAATTCTTCTCGAGCATTTTCTGTTGAGAACAGATAGAGAGAAATCGGTACTGCTTTAACCAGTTAACAATCTTTAGTTTAGAAGTTTGGCTTGACACTAAAGTTCCATCCCAATTTTGTATTGTCCAGAGGATATGAGGATTTGCTATTGACATGGTGAATTGCTAGTACTCAGCCATATATTCGACAAAGTCTTTACTCTACTGGAAAGAAACGTCTGATGAATAGTGTGAGCAGAAGATGACATAAGATGTATGACATTGGAATCTTGGCCGACGAGTAGATTCACAATTGTTACTACAAGGCCCTTAACGTGGGACAGTGCATTTCTAAAGGTTCATAATCGAATCCATAATTGAATCGTTGAGTTCGAGAACCGGTCATCTCCATCGAAGCTAATTTGAGAAGAGTGAAAACCAAAACTAAATTAGTCAGTATACATTTGACATATTGGGCTGTTTTCATTTTCGGTCCGTAGAACTGACATTTTTATACTTTCTAAAAATGGATATAACCCTATATGTCAGATACATATTGATTAATTTAGTTTTGTTTGTCACTCCTTTCAAATCAGCTTCTATGGAGATGACCGATTTTCGAACTCAACGATTCAATTGTGCGATGATGCTGTTCTCTTCCTTGGTGTTTCTTTCTTCTCGGTTTCTACTCTAGGACACGGTGTATGAATGAAAGAGTATACAATAAATTTAAGCGTATCTGGTCTTGTGATGGTTAATAAATGCATTTTCTCTAGATTCTCCAGTTCCCTTACGTGGTTCTCATTCCAACCAGTATTCTCTACATTCATTTCATTAATCTCCCTCTTCATATAAACTACCAAGCATAACCATGGGGCGTAATGCTAAATACTTTCTTTCATTTCTCATGTCTCTCAGTGGTCTCCTCACTGCCTGGATACAGTTTTAGCCAATTCAAAGAGGTACTACGCTTTGTTCCACAATCTAATAATATTGAGTCTCTCACACTATTAAGTATAAACACAAGGTCATCATATGTCGTCATGGTTAGTACGCAGAAATCTTCAAACTACTGTATATAATTAACATAACATTAATTTTCTGAGTCTTCATATTTTTAAGAACTGTCTAAGATCTAAAATGATATTCTCTGTCTTAGAATAAAATCGGGAGAAACTCTCAACAAGAATTTGTATTTTTCTACAGAAGATGTGGTAATGGTGTCACAATTTAATTCCTGTATTGGCATCACATAGCAATTTTCTGTTCACACATTATTCTTTTTTGTTTGTAGAGTTTTACGGTAGGTTCTTACAATTGCTTTAAGACAACACATATACGTTCGTAGACTTAGGTATTGCATTTTCATAATAGTTACCTTTTTTTAGAGCCATAAAAAGTTCCTTGGAAACTTTGTGATGTACGATATTCTAAATGATCTAAATTAAGCCTGACTGAGTGAGGGATAGAAAACAATTTCTAATTAGAAACTGAATATCTATTTTATATAACAATAGTGACATTACTTGCTTAGAAATTAATTTTCAATTTGTAGATAGTAACATAAAGCGGCAGGTGGAGTGCACAAGGAAATCAAGTAAAGTTTTTGTCATTTTGGGTAAAGGCATCTTTATGGATTTCTGTCTGGCTCTTCTTTTAGAGTATAGAATTTAAATGTAATGGTATGTAAATGACTCTTATAATTTAAAAAGTAGTGGTAATTTTCCCATGTACGTGAGCGTATCCTAAAATTTTATGTACCTTTTTCTCACAATTTCGGCGTCTGGACCTGATTTACTTGTGTTCTGAGACTCCGTATGACTAAGAGTATAGCTTAAATTATTATAATAATAATTATTACCTTTATTATAATTAGGTATACAATATGTAAATATTAAAATAATCTCTCAGATCTAACTAACTGATACATTGAAATCAAATTTAGTAGTGTTTAGAAAAGAATAAATTAGAAAATAGACAAAAAGTATTAAAACACTTTTCATTTTTATAAAATTACATTGAAAATACCTAACAAATCTATTCATTAAATTAAAACGCTCTATTAGAATTCTCTTAATCTCTATACTGTAGTTATTTGCACGTTTTCACTGAGAAAGTACTTGTCGTATCTTGTTTTCAGATATATGATTTGTGGAAGCAATAGGTCTAAAATTAAGTAGCAATACTTCTTAACTTAAGCTGGAATCTTGAAAACTCAACGTATTTTGAAACTTTGTTGAAAGGAACAGCATAGTTTTATTCTTAAAAGTGGAAGTGAAGAAACGACAAGAGTAAAAATAACATGATATAGTTTAGTTTTGAGAAGTTGTAAAATAACTTACATTTCTGATTGCTGATTGGATGAAAGCAAACATTTGTACTATGAGTAATAGTTTTGTAACGAAATAGCCCATTTCATGAATTTTTGCACAAAAGGTTTGGTTCACAAGCTTTGTATGTTGTGCACATTCTGTTAACTATTAAGCGAACACTGTTTGCTCGACTGAAACGCCGTTTTTCCTGTTGAAACAAGGCGCACGTAGTGTTGTGTTTTGAAGCGGTAATTGTGAAAGTAACCGAAAATGTAAGCTATTCGAACAATTAACAGTAAATTATTCACTTTATGGTTCCGTTTTATTCTTATTCCAAGTAACCGCTGACGTTATTGCACATTCTTTCCTTTATCTCGTGACTGGTGACGAACTTCTCTAAAAACATAACAGTACTCTGGCTGTTACGCAATCCATATAAAAAGAGATGCGTGTGCGAACAATTGCCATTCAGTTAATTTTTCAAAACAAAGAAAGATTTGGCGCCAGTATGTACCAGTGTTGCCAACAAGTATGAGAATAACGAGGCGACATAATAATTTTTGACATTATATTTGGAGAGAAGTTACTACTTCGATACCCAACGTGACAAAACTTCATAAATATTTAATGGTTTATTGACTTTTAATCTCTTATGTATTCACCTATTTATTTTGTATGGATTATAGTTTCACTTTTATCAGATACTTATACTAGTAATGAGTTTTTTCACCCAAGTTCACAATAATTAGATTAATTACATTCATTATTAACAGTTAAATGCTCATATACGGCAGTGCAACACACAAATTCCAAGTACAAACCTAATGACCAAAAGTCCCTGTAAAACACTAATAGAATAAAAAGGAAAAAAGTCATATACAAATAGGTAAAGCTGTACAACCCCATGCCGTAAGTGACCACCGATGGGTAACCAGCGAAGTCTTTTCAAAAACTTGCGGCCCTGCAGCAACCTGCCAATGTCCCTATTTGCGAACACAAGTTTTGCACATAGTAAGGAATTTTATGAATTTCCATGAGTGGTTAATTTTATATTAGTTGTATAAAGGAAGCTTAAGTCTTTCTTATGTAAGATATTACTTAGTGCAAATGGATTTTTCATACGTATAATAAATGTGTAAACTTTATGTCTTTTACCTGTTTTACTCAATCTAAAATTAAAATTTACAAATAATTTGGAAATTTATATTCAGTATTTTATTTTGTGAAACATGAAGGGAGAAGGTTCATTTGAATTATTTATCACATGATTGTATAGAAGAGCAAGGAATCGAACTGAAGTATTCGCCGACTATAACGCACGATTAATTATTCAGTCTGCGTTTTCTCCTGACTAGCTGAGAAGAAAGTCAAAGCAACTAGTACTATTAGAGAAGGCCAGATAGAAAAACGTCCCTGAAATCTGTGCAAGAGATGAAGAAAACGGAAAGAGGAAATTTTTATTTCCAAAGCGATGGTATTGTGTATGTCTGCAGATGGAATGATAGCTCTGTCGTCACACTCGCATCTAATTACTTGACTCACGAGCCTATGGGAGCTGCGAAACGATATTCTCGAACAGCTGGCAAGAAAATCGCTATTCCAGAACCAAAAATTGTAAGTGTATATAACACTAGCATGGGGTGAGTGTATGTATTCGATAAACTGTTGTCAAGTTACCGTCCTTTGCTACGCAGTAAAAAAATGGTGGTGTAATTTATTTTCTAATGGACTGAACGCTGCTGTTGTGTCTAGCTGGATTCTTCATTGCGAGTTGCATGACAAGAATGATACACAATATCTTCAGTTCAGAGGGGAAGTGACATTGGCTCTTATGAGGCAGAAGATGAGAAATAACACCTAGACTTGGTCCTAGAACATCCATTCCTGCATCGTGTAGGAAACCTGATGCACAGAGAAAACTCCGTTCTCCGGACAACGGTATATTGTACAGCGGTGGACACTTCTAAATGGTACACCTTAGCCGTAAATCTCCATATGGCTGTACCATTTAGAAGTGTCCATCGCTGTACAAATATACGGTATCCTCTTGCTTACTACAGAAATCAGTACGGAGCATACGTTATCCGTATGCTACATAGGCGCTGCCCTTAGGTGTTACATCATGCCGTTGCAGGATGTCTGACATCTAACAGTTTTCCGTACATCACATGCATATACTTATGTTACCTTCATCAGCTATATGTTATATACGTCCATTTATATGTGAGATCCTGACCGCCTACATTGTTTTATACGGAAAGTTCTGTATAATACTTTCTTATACAGAAAGTATTATAAAACATGCGTTTTCAGTTATACGTCTGCTGTACGTTAAGTCCAAAAACTACAGGAATTACGCATGGAACCTATCTTTTTAAGTACGTCACCTACATTTTTTCTCAGTGTGGACAATTTCTGAAATCGAGAAAATAAGGGAGATGCGTAGTTTACTCAAAGAATGCTCGCTTAGAGTGTTTTCAGTGCAAGAAGCGCACGCATAATCATTGCTTCCCTGCGAATCATGGAATCTAAGCACAGTAAATTGTAGTTCATTTGTGTTTCTCTTACAAGCAATGGCGTAGCCAGAGCAGGAATGGAATTACACACGTATTCTAAGTTTATCGAAAAAAGGAAGATGATTTTAGAAAGGAAGTAAATAAAATTAGCATATCTATTTGGAACATAAATTGTATGGTTACTGTAGATATGAATTCTCAGCCCCCTCTCGTTCTGGGCCTGCTGTTTACATAATGAATGGCAGAAGTTCAACACCAAAGATAACCTATAAACGAAAGCATTGTTAGATGTATTTTGCTTCTCACAAACAATAAAAATAATGTGGGTTTAACAATCGAAAATACTACTCTTGTATAGCTTCATCCGCCAATGTTCCCAAATGGGAACATTAAATGAAGGGCTGGCGGGATAAAACGGATAAATTCATCAATTCGCAGAAAGGATGTTTTTATGCCCAATTA
This sequence comes from Thermobia domestica, assembly GCF_964235325.1. Lineage (NCBI taxonomy): Eukaryota > Metazoa > Arthropoda > Insecta > Zygentoma > Lepismatidae > Thermobia > Thermobia domestica. The sequence goes on from NC_137458.1 coordinate 219,061,457, forward strand.
TACATTGAACAAATGTCTTTCGAATGGTGTAGTTGGTTGTGGGATAAGTGGGACCAGTCCTTCTAAAATCACTAAGAAAAATTAAAAAAAAAAATCAAAGACAAAAGTTATTTGGTTTCAGAGCATTGTTTTTGCCCTCCTGAAAATTTTTAAAAGTGGACTTATCCCTTTTCCCTTCAAATACTTTGGGCATGTGACAAATTTTTAGTTAAAAAATGTATGAAATCTTTTAATTGACTTGCATTACGGAGAAAACAAATAAAAATAATTCCAAATTTATATTGCATTCCAACTAGACAAGTAAACTGTTAAAAGAATACGCAATTTTTCTTTCGTTTCAAATAATTAATATTTTTCATTCTGCTGTTACTTATTTATGTACTGTACATACACTATTATATAGCAGATTATATACATTGTTTTTCTTTTATCTTCTAAACGTAAAAGATATACTCCAATCGGTGACATAATACTCTTAACAGTGTTGAACATAATCCTACTAGCAGAGCGCATAGTGCAAATATTGTATCATATAGTATTTGTGAAATGTTACGTAGTTACAGCGTCTCTGTTTCTAACACAGCAAAGTGCAACATAATTAATATTAATCTCATTACAAAAATAAAACATTTCATCTCTGAAACATATGATAACTATACATATAGAAGATGCCAACACTGACGAGTTTTCGAGACCGATAGTAAATAATGTTTTCTTACATATGAGTTGCTGCAGAAATTTGAATTCTAATTCACTGGATTTGTTTTAGGGATAAAGTTGTAAATATTTGGCACGGAACAACAAAGTTTACATTGATATGATCACGTTTTTATAGCAGAGTGAAATTTTTATTTCCTTACTTCATTCTGACCTCTTCCTTCTATCTACTTGTCGTACGAAGTGTAGCATTGACAATAAAGTCTGTTTATGGGAGAAGATCGTTTTGTTGTATCCGTATGGCATTTCCAGGAGAGTTAAGTGAGGCAATAAATATTTTTATAGCATTTCTAATGTTCAAGTTGACTTTATGCTACAGGAAAAATGCCAAGACATTATAGTGCTTTCTTTTTCACTCCTTGTTAAGTAATGGAGCGTATCAACAACGCTTTTGTTCGACCCAACGCGTTTCTCTTATGCACTCTCTGTTATGAAAATAGGTTCATATAAACTCATAATCACGGGTAACACTGGGATTTCTGATATATTTCCTCAATATTCTCAAATTTATATTGGATAGAATTTCGTTCTAGCCGTCTCGAATAAGGGTTTCATTTTCCTTAGACAGTGAAGTCGCTTAATTTTGTAATTTCAAATTGTGCTAGGCATAAGTATGAGAATATCTTCAAGGACGACCATGTTTGCCTATTTTTTTGTGGATTGGTATCACAATAAGATAGTTAGCAATTAACAAGTAACGAGTTTTAAAATTTCTGTATGGATTTAGTATCCAAGGAATGGGCACCATCTTGGCTCTTCAAACTTTATTGGAAATAGTAATTGTAAGAGCACCCATTTTCGGTTTTAATGTTGAATTCTCATTATAAAATTGTAAGATTTAGCTAGAAATAATTTTCTTACGTTACTTAAGAGTTCCAAGTAAAGGTTTCTTGGGGCACTCCACCATGCATGGAAAGAAGGCAATGCTTATGGTCTAGAATATCGAAGCCATGCAGCATAAGAATATTGAAGATAATATGAATGTGAACGTCTCGAATTTATTGGTATTTGTGAACGGTGACAACATATCTTTAACATTCAAGATCTAATTCATGAATTACCTCTCTACTTGACGACGTCCGAATAAACACGATTGTGCCTTGCATACAATATATAAAATTACGTTGGACAGTTTATATTTAAGACCATGGTGAGACTACAAACATGAAAACCTTCAGTCAAGTTCCCTCCTGACTAAGCGACTAGCGACAATAATTTATTGTGGAAGAACCGAGTTCGATTCAAGGCTAGGTCTCATGTGGTTCTGATTTCGCGTTCAGCTTTAGGTAAACATTTCATATACAGAAGTATTATGCTTCGAATGAAATACCCATCGAAGATATGAATACGTTCATGCATGGTACACTCCGCTTAAAAAAATGCGACAGCTAACACCGTGAAGTTACACCACAAAAGGCACATCTTCTTATCTCATAATCATGCCAGGTAAAGAGACCCCCTCTCTCTCCTCCTTTCTTCACTTCCGTACTAAAATTAGCTAACAACATGAGCGCAATTCTTATTTCAAACTACACATGTATTAGTTTCGATAAAATGAAATAACAAAACCGAGACGAAACAAGATTCATAGGTTGATGTAGGGAGTAACTGAAACACACACAATGAAAAATTGAAACCAATGGATGTCTATTACACAGATATTCAGAAATGAGGCAGAGAGAGAGAGAGAGAGAGAGAGAGAGAGAGAGACAGAGACAGAGACAGAGAGAGGGAGGCAGAGACAGAGAGAAGAGGAGAGAAGAAAAGAAAACAGATAAAACTGTGGAAGAACCGATAAAACTGTGGAACTCAAACGTAGTAAGAAAAGAACCTTAAGTTATAAAGTTCTGTTTACAGAAATCCAACAGTAATATAGAAATAACGTTTGTTTTTACATATTTTTTAGAACTATTCGAATGTATAGAAGATGCTTTAACCATTCATTATGTCACTTTCATAATAGATAACCTACTCAATTTCAAGTAGAACTGTAGATCTCCGAGACATCTAGGATAATATCAAAAGCTTAACACACGTGCTTTGTTTCCGCGTGGTTCGATTGCAAATTAGGCAGTGTTCATTAGACGTACTCATTCAAAATACATTCTAATATATCCAGTAGATAGCGTTGGTCATATTGCTCCATTTCAGACTACTAATGCAAATTGAACAAAATATAAAAACGAAACGAAACGAAAAGAAAGAGAAATAAAGAAAGAGAAAATTGAAGAGTGCTATTTTACTACTAAATTTCTATTAGAAATACCCTATATTAGAACTCCAAACTGTATCATAATGAAAAGTTACAAATGTTAGAAAGGAAAAGTTTATGTTTTTCATATGTGTAGCATGTTTCAAACTTCAACGTGAATAAAACACATTAAATTATAGGATGGGAATAAATTTTGTGTCAAACTAGTATAAATAAAATCTTGTTTTCAAATTCCCAAGGAGGTTACCATATTCTAGTCTTTTCGGAAGATTTATCTGTTCCGTAAATCCAGCATTGATTTCATCTCTTCCGGATATAACGTAATTTACACATTCGTAGTGACCCGGTAATTGGACTGAAACTCGGAAACCCAGAGGATAAAAAAGGGATTTTACTTATTTCCTCGCGACTCAACAATATTTCTGTCAGAGATGACCAGGATTGGGGATGTTATCCCCAAAGCACGAAAAACACGACGCCGAAGTTAGCAGTTAATTAGATTCTCCAGACCAAGTATATCGGGCTCTTGCCTTGTTTTAACTTTGGAACATGAAGTGGGTATGTGTGTGTAAGAGGTAGAGAGGGGGAGAAGTGAAAGATGGAAAGACAGGATAGTGAAACGCCAAGAAAGAGGGAGAGGGGCGGGACGAATATAAATATAAAGCATACTCATCATTGGAGTGTATGATGTAGAACGCATACACTGCTTCCTCGAACTATCGCCAGTGATGCGTTGTAACTTCTCCATCAGAAGGTGAAACTGTTTTCACCCATTATTTTATGCGAAAAAGTCATGGGGAATCTAACCAAGATTTTCCATTTGGAAGTCTGGCACGTTATCACTACACCAGCGATTGCTTTAGCCAATCTTTGTTTAGCAAACGGTGTAGTGTTTCTTTCTGAGAACGATAACACGAAAAGTGTATACTGCAGATCAACGATGTCTTTGGAATGCCCTGGTAATTCCCTTGCTCCTTCCCAACTAACATTCGTAAGTTGTTTCTATCAGGATACAGGTGTTTGCTTCCACATTCGTATGTATTGCTTGTCCAGTACGATAAGTCGTGCAAGTTCAAAAGTACGTAAATAATAATAATAATAATAATAATAATAATAATAATAATAATAATAATAATAAGAATAAGAATAAGAATAAGAATAAGAATAAGAATTCTACTACTACTACTACTAGTAATAATAATAAATGTTCACATTCACAATATAGTAGTCTATTATTATTATTATTATTATTATTATTATTATTATTATTATTATTAGCATTAATTATCCTCTTCGTTGGGTTAAATTGAGAAAAATAATAATATGTTTCGTTACTCAGTCACTGTTTAGTATTTTTAAAGCGCTCTTTGATATCAAGCGATTATTTATATATCCCACCCCACCCCTATGTTGTGGGTCACGGCATCTGCAGTGTCATTGCTCATTTCAGCGAGCCGCAAAACTATGAATTCGACACTGATATTGGTTATTTCGATGATTTTTATATGTCTCCCCCTCCTCCAAGTTGAGGGGCTGAATTTGGATTTAAACAGCATCAGATGTGTCACTGTTAATCTCAGCGACTCTAAAAATTATAGATTCGCCACTTATAGCAGTAATGTTTCGTTGTTTTTTAAATGTCGCTCTCCCTCTTCATCTCTTATGTTACACCGTCAAGGTGATATGACAGAAACCATCTCAGGTTTGAACTTCATTTAGGTTGAACATTTGATCACGATTCGTTTGGTGGTTCAAGATTCATTAAGTTTTATTTATTTTTGTATATCTCCCTCTTTCATACCCCTCCCCAAGCTGTCCCGTGAAAGTGAAATGAAAAAAATCATCTCAGGGCCGAACCTCACCTATGTTAAAAATTTGATCGTGATTGATCCTTCGTTTCACGAATTATCAAGTTTTATCTATAATTTTAACTTCTCTCTCTCGTCAACCCTAAGTTATATCGTCAAAGTTAATAGATAAATACTATCCTAAGCCCGAACTTCATCTATGTGGAAAATTAATCGAGATCGGTTGGGTGATTTAAGATTGATGAAGTCATAAAGACAGCCATTTTCATTTTAATTTATTACATATATCTCCCTCTCTCCGGCCCCTACATTGAACTTCCAAACTGAAATGATAAAAGTCGTCCCAGATCCGAACCTTATCTATGTTGAAAGCTTGATAGAGGTCGGTTTGGTGGTTCAAGAGTTATTATGTATTATTCATTTTTATATATCAACCCTCCTTCCCCTCCTCATTTCCCTAAGTTTTACCGTTAAAATGAAATGAAAAAAAGCTTCCCATGCTCGAACCTTATCAATGTTGAAAATTTGATCGAGATTGGTCAGGTGGTTCAAGAGATTAGGAGCAACAAACTCTAATATATACTTTCAATTTTATAATATAGGTTATTATTATTATTTGCTTACTTTTGAGCTTGAACTGCGAATTCAATGCTAAATATGATGAATTTCTCTATTTTTTTCCTCGATTGTATGTTTATCCTTTATCAGTGGGCACTAATTTCTCTCTAGCCAACCAAATAAATCAATTTCGTTGTGCACTTTGGTGCAAATAACGTTACAGGAAGCAGCCGGTTCGTTCCAAAGATCAGGGCTAAAGTAAGTAATATTTGACTTCTAATTTTAGATTGCATTTTGGTAGAGGGGTAATGCAATGGCCTTATTAATAATACAGCTATCTAACATAGGTTCAAATCCAGTTCAGCCCAAAAATATTTTTTTCACAAAGTGATTGTGAAGAATCGACTTATTATACTGGACAAGCAATACGAAAGAATGTGGAAGCAAACACCTGTATCATGATAGAGATAATTTACGAATGTTGGTTCGGAAATGGCAAGGGAATTACCAGGACATTCGAAAGACATCATTGACCTGCAGTATACACTTTTCGTATTATCGTTCTCGGAAAGAAACACTGCACCATTTGCTAAACAAAGATTGGCTAAAGCAATCAGTGGTGTAGTGGTAACGGGCCAGACTTCCAATTGGTAAATATTGGTTCGATTCCCCATCAGGTAGTATGACTTTTTCGCATAAAATAATGGGTGAAAACACAGATTCATCTTCCGATGGAGAACTTAGAACGCATCATTGGCGATAGTTCGAGTAAACAGTGTGTGTGTTCTACATCATACACTGCAATGATGAGTATACTTCATATTTATATTCGTCCCGTCTCTCTCTCTCTTTCGTGACGTTTCACTAACTGTCTTTGCATCTTTCACTCCTCCCCCTCTCTCCCTCTCAAACATACATTACTTCATGTTCCAAGGTTAAAACGGAGCAGAAGCCCGAAATACCTGGTCTGGGGAATCTAATTAACTGTTAACTTCGGCGTCGCGTATTTCGTGCTCTGGGGATAACATCTCCAATCCTGGTCATCTCGGACAGAAACACTGTTGAAACGCAAGGGAATAAGTAAAACCTCTTTTTTTCCTCTGAGTCTCAGTCCAATTACCGGGTCACTACGGATTTGAATCCTCGACCGAGTGGTGGTCTATAACGTAACCAACATCATCCGACTCACACGATGATCCGTTTGAGCTCTTGACGTGTTCATTCTATCTGTGCAAATTACGTTATATCCGGAAGAGATAAAATCAATGCTGGATTTTCGGAACAGATAAATCTTCCGAAAAGACTAGAATATGGTAACCTCCTTGGTTATTTTAAACTAGATTTTATTTATACTAGTTTGACACAAAATTTATTCCCATCCTATAATTTAGTGTGTTTTAATCACGTTGAAATTTGAAACATGCTACATATGTGACAAACATAATCTTTTCCTTTCCAAAATTTGTAACTTTTCATTACGATACAGTTTGGACTTCTAATATAGGGTATTTCAAATAGAAATTTTGTAGTGAAATAGCACTCTTCAATTTTATCTTTCTTTCTCTTTTCGTTTCGTTTTTACTTTTTGTTCAACTTGCATTAGTAGTTTGAAATGTAGGATATGACCAACGCTATCTACTAGGTATATTAGAATGTGTTTTTGGATCAGTACGTCCAATGAACACTACGGGGAAACAAAGTATGCGTGTTAAACTTTTGACATTATCCTAGATGTCTCGGAGATCTACAGTTCTACTTGAAATTGAGTATGCTATCCATTATGAAAGTGACATAATGAATGGTTAAAGCATCTTCTATGTATTCGAATAGTTCTGAAAAAATATGTAAAAACAAACGTTATTTCTATTTTCCTGTTGAATTTCTGGAAACGGAACTTTATATTGTTAGGTTCTTTTCTTACTACGTTTGAGTTCCACAGTTTTATCCGTTTTCTTTTTCTTTTTCTTCTCTCTCCCCCCTCTCTCTCTGCCTCATTTCTGAATATCTGTGTAATAGACATCCATTGGTTTCAATTTTTCATTGTGTGTGTTTCAGTTTCTCCCTACATCAACCTATGAATCTTGTTTCGTCTCGGTTTTGTTATTTCATTTTATCGAAACTAATACATGTGTAGTTTGAAATAAGAATTGCGCTTATATTGTTAGCTAATGTTAGTACTGAAGAGAAGAAAGGGAGAGAGAGAGGAGATCTCTTTACCTGACAGGATTATGGGATAATAAGGTGTATATTGAGTGGCCTAACTGTACGGCGTTAGATGTTACATTTATTTTTGATGTGGAGTGTAGAATGGACATTATGACAATACATTTCATTTCCAGGAGGAAATTGTCAACTGTTGTGTCCAAGATGCCAATGTTCTTCGTCAAACATATGTTTCATTTATGACTCATTCAATGCTGAAACAAAAATAAGTCCATTCTTGGAGAGTGTTGCCATTGCCGGCAACTGTAATTTTGTATTGACGGAACTTCCCAAAGCCGAATACTACTGTAATTTTATCGGCGAATGACTAGCAATGCAGAAGTACACACTTGATTGCTGCAATACGATGGTTGTCTACACTGAGAAGACGGAAGGTAAGAAAACCTTACATGTAACAGAAATAAGTTTTTATGCAGGATTCCGAATTGAGTGGTACTAGAGAAGGTCTGAGGCTTTACAGTAGCATGTTTATGAATTGGAAGACTATCATTTACACAGCTGTATGAAATGGAACACTACAGAACATAACCATCTCATTTACGATAATCCTGAAGACAAAATGGAATTTAGATAAACGCACGGAATGAAAAAAATGCAAGATTGTAGAAATTGTGATGCACCGTACTTAAAATGTGGGATGTGAAATTGAACAGATCTTGAAGAAGAATCCGGTAAGGTATACGTCCCTCAAGTAACATCCTTACGTGATCTGCACACCGTTATATCAAATAGTTTTCTGGAGGCAGGACAAACTGTGTGAAAATGTGTACAAAGTCGATTAAAATGAAAGAACAATAATAAAATACCGCGATATCGTTATCCTATATCTGTATATTAACAAGTGCAATAAATATCCTTATCTCAATCAAGGATTTATACTCAGAACTATGAGAAAATGCCACTCATAATTCAATTAAATGGCCTGATAAATATGACGATCCTTCCAACGCAAAACATCTACCACGCCGTCCTTCCATGCCGATGTAACAAGAATCTACTATTTCACTATCCTGCTAGTGATAAAGAGGTAGATCTAGCACTTACAGTAATGTGTACAACGGTACGTTGTATATTAGTATATTGTTATTACTTGTAAATTTTTATTAGTTGTAAATTTTGGGCGTAATTGTATTTTGTATATGTACTAGGCTGGTTAGATTATTCGAAGAAGAAAAAGAAAAACGGAAGAAGTTAGATATAATATCGATATATATATATATATATATATATATATATATATATATATATATATATAAGAGATATTCATATGTTTTAAAATAATATGATGGTCGATAGGAGGTTGTCAAGACGACAATATATAAATAAATTTAATTAATTATTCAAAGGAGTGTATGTTATTTAATGGCTCAATTTATATAAAAAGAACCAGTGATTATCGTCATATGTGTATGCATGAAAATAATGATAAATGGCTTACAGAGACATGGGTGTCAACCTAGATCTCAAAACCATACATCTCGGATACCAATCGCAGAAGTATATGAAATTTGAGACTACGATATTGAACAGTATAATCCATTAACTCTAAATCTAAAATCTAAGCTTTGACTGAGTACTTGTGTCACCTAAGGAGGTAAAGCCAAATATGTATACAAACCATCCTGGAGCATGAAGGCATTGCTTTGAACACTACCAATATTGAAGATAATCATTCTTGACAAAGCTTGATAAAACTTTGTTTGAATTTGATATGGACCAAGCTGGTTTAACGTTCCAACTTTAGCCAGATCAGTATTATTGAAAAATCATGACACCTATATGAGAACTATGAGACGTAACTTCAAAAGTTATTGGAGCCAATAAGATTGTAATTATCAATGATACAATGTTGCTTGCGTTCTGAGAATACAATGAACACATACCTTTCCAGAATCTTCCTCTCGGAGAGTTTACAAAATGATAGGCGTGACTAGAGGTATGAAACTGCCCGGAAACGTTGCAAGAAAATGTAATACTAATTCTGCGATAAGCAAAAGTCACAAAAACGACCCTTTGAACCGTAGACATATTTAGTATCACTGTTGGATTAAATATACGCTACAGTGAACAGGCTTACATAAGGACTTACGTTAGTGGAGGACCAAATTGATTCCACACAGTTGTTTAATCTTGATATGATCGTCACCAGCTATATGTGCAAGATCAGAAGATTCATTGTGAACTATCAGACAGGACAACTACTAAATGTCAACACTCCAAATGGCATGGTTTTAAATCATCGAAAATTACCAATCTTAGTGTCGAACCCATAGTTTTCGGGGTTGCTGAGATGAAAAATGATATATATATATATATATATATATATATATATATATATATATATATATATATATATATATAATGATCGAAAATGACCGATATTAATGTCAAATCCATAGTCTTCGGGGTTGCTGAGATGAACAGTAACACTTCCGATGTTGTTTAAATAAAAATTTAGGTCCGCAACTTGGGTAGGAAGAGGGATATAAAAATGAGTGAAATTGGAAGACATTAGTGTCAAATCCATAGTGTTCGGGGTCGCTGAGATGAGCAGAGACATTCCCGATGCCGTTTAAATCCAAATTCATCCGTGCAACTTGGGGGCGGGGGAGATATATATGAATATGATCGCAAATGACCGATATTAGTGTCGAATCCATGTCTATTGGGTGTCTTGAGATGAACATTAATATTTCCGATACTCTTTAAATCCAAATTCAGCGCCGCAACTTGGGAGGGGGGGAGGGAGAAAGGTGTATTTATAAAAATGATCGAAAATGGCCGATATTAGTGTCGAATCCATAGTTTCTGGGGTGGCTGAAATAAACAGTGACACTTCCGATGGCGTTTAAATCCAAATTGAGCCAAAATAATACTCCTAAAGGGAGAGGGTGATAGGTAAAAGTAATTGAAAATGACTGATACTAGGGTCGAATTCATAATTTGTAGGGGCCCTAAGTTCATTGGTGACAATTTTGGTACCCTTTATACCGAAAATGAAACGTATTCTCCCCTGCGATGAACGGGTATTCTGCTAGTCTTTAATAACAACGAACGGACGTTTCACATGTTACATTCTTCAATATATTTGTCGCTGTTCAAATTTACGCACTTCTGCGGTGTATGTGTTTATATGTAAATAAGATAATCTCTCTTTTTCAGTTGTTCGAAAAATACATATACAAGTAATAAAGAGGGATTTTTATCAGAAATCAAAAAACTAAAAAGTAAAATTAAAAGCTGTTGCTTTAAGTATTTTTCCTCCTACCGAAATAGTTCTATATGCTGGAAACATGTTAGAGCAAAAAGATTCAGATTTTCCGGGTTTTGCCAATATTTCCGAACAAAAGATTTTTCTAATGGGTTCAAAATTTCCGGAAATTTTACACAGCACTAGGAAGATACGTATCTCCATAAAATATATATTTAATTTTAACATACTGGTATTAACTAAAATGATCTGGCCTGTTATTTTAACACTTACCTGCCATAGAACGGTAACTTTATAAGATTACTTAAGATAATTTAAATGCGTCTATATTAATTAATCTAACTAAGATTATATTTTAGTATCTTTTGTAGCCATAACTTCATTCTATCACGGTGCTAACTTTAAAGGAGTGGTAGAAATATATTTGTTGCCACAAAATTTCCCGAGAAACATAACTAAACAGTGATCTTAACTGTAAACTAGTAAGTATAAAATAGTTTTCATTTGAAAAGGATAATGTAGTAAAATATTCGAAAATTTCAATTTTTCCCAATTTTCCCGTTTTTTTCCAAGCTCGGGAAAAACGGTAGAGAACTGTTTTTTAACCCAAAATTTCCGGTTTTCTTCAGGCCTTCACAAACTATCCTAGACTTCTGCAAATTGTCTTTTCATGTCACACGTATTCTCTCTATTACTCATGCCCAACGTAGCACGTGCAATTTTCCATTACGTCATAGCGTCATACCACTTTAACCTGTTTAATGCTGACACACGTGTCTTGATGTATCGCGTTATGTTTCTGAAAAGGACAAATTTCACTTTGCCCGGCCTGCCCCTTTTATTCTTATACCTCGCGTCATTTTAAACTTAATAATAATAATAAAAATAATAATAGTAATAATAATAATAAAAAAAATAATAATAATAATAATAATAATAACAATAACAATAAATACAAATTGCCAAAATTATGTTTCAAAGTACAAACGTATTTGTTAAAGATACATTAATAACTTCAAAACAGTGTTGGTAACTTTAGAGGTATGGCTCTGAATAACTTAAGAGGTAACTTTAGAGGTATGGCTCTGAATCTAAGTACTTTAATTTCGCTGTAGTGAAGACCCTTAACACAAAATCGTGAAGCCTTAGGTCAAAGCTATATGTATCCTATGATAGGTGATTTTCTTACATATAAAAGATTATTCCGGGTAAATTCTTGTTATTGCTATTCGTACACCCATGCGTGCAGCATGACCATACTATAGTATAAATTCGAAGCAACGACTTAAATATAAATAAACGAGAGGCACACTACATGCCTACATTCGAAGGTCGCAATGATTTGAGCCAACATATATTGTAGAAACGAGAATAGCCATTCAGAGGTGTCAATTGTGGTTTTTCTTTGGCTTCATTCACTTAATAGAATGAAGACACATATGAGCAGGTCCTCTATTTTATAGCATCCTTGGGTATCGCGACTTATCGTTCAAGAGAACAAGTGAAATGCTGTATACATATAATTACGGTAGTTGGTGTACTGTTTCAAGATGAGCAAAAGTCCCTCCACATGACATCACGGACGGGGAGTCAATCAGAACGTTAAAAGTGAACTGAGGCTACCGGTTATTTTATATACTTTGCCATACCGTACGTATAATTTGAATAAATGTTCAGGTACACTAGAATAAAAGAAGGGAAACGAAATGGAGCCAGAGCTCAGCAATTAATTTTTAATTATAATTACACATATTAAAATTATTTGAATATTCGTAAGCAGAATATCTTTTTAATCGAATATTTGAATATATAAATATTAGTCTTCAATATTCGTATACTTCACTATTCTAAGAATCGTACCTATAATTATTCATTATCATAATAATTATTCAAACAAAAATACTTGAATAATTGAATAACGAATATTCGAAGAATCCATAATTCAAATAATGAATTATTAGAAATTCAATAACAGTAATTATAACTTTCTCCTTGATTGCACAAGAAACCTATACTGTAGAATACCTTTTCACATAGCTAATGTAACATATCCACAAGCAAAGTATAATGAAGTTTCGTCTCGAGATTAGAACCCAATATTAACGGGAAAGAGGTCCAGTGAAATACAAACGTTTTTTGGGGATGTTTCCAGAAAGCAGGGATGGAAAAAGAACCGGTTTTTGTGAAAACGCCCCGGACAAATTCATATCTTTAGCATGGGTTCTTAGAGTTTGCACCGGTTGAAAAGCGGGTCAGAACCGGTTCTTTTTCCATCTCTGCCAGAAACAAATGGCATAGATCAAAAATAGATTGTATAAAGGAATTCTAGCAAATAACGATAAATATTATAATTTTATGAACCTAAGTTCTATATAATGGCATTTTAATACATGATCATATATTCAGTATTAACATTTCCATAGGGATTTTTAGGTGTATCAACTTACTTGTAAGGACTTAGTCAAAATAGTGCTGGGAATACTACTTGAATATTATGTTATCAAAATAAAGTTCCACATTTTGTTTATACGCAATTTATATATACATTATTATACACAGGCGTACCACTATTAGAGAAGCAACGATTAAGAATCCACAAGCTCAGAAACAAATACGATTTTTTTAAAAAAGAAATATTCATGATGTTTGATTCTCATCTAGTGCTAGCTTGTAGTAGTTGAATATAATCCTATTTATCCGATAATCCATAACAACTAGACTTATGAACATAGCATATTGAATCTTCTATATTAAATAGGATTATGATGTGTAGTGTTCTGTATCATCATCATCATAGATATTCTGCCTTTATTGGCAGGTCACTTGCTGCAGCTGAGAAGCTTCCATGCTCCACGGTCCTCCGCTAACCTTTTCGTCTTCGCGTATGATCTTTCTGTTTTAATATCATCCATTAATTGTAGTCTCTTTCGGCACCTCCCTCTCTTTCCCGCCACCATACCCTCTAGGACGTCCCTCATGATACAATCTCTTCTTAGGCAATGTCCCAACCAGTTTCTCTTCCTCTTCCTAATAATATCTAAAAGTGTTCTTTTCTCACCCACCATTTCTAACACTCTCTCATTCGTTTCCCGCTCGACCCAACTAATTCTTTCCATTCTTCTCCACACCCACATTTCGAAGGCTTCCAGTTGATTTTCGTCACCTTTACGTAATGTCCACGTTTCCGCCCCATACAGTACAACACTCCACACGAAGCATTTTATGAGTCTTTTTCTCAAATCTTTGTCCAAGGTCCCACAAAACAGACTTTTCTTTCTTTTAAAGGCTTCTTTCGCCATTCCTATCCTTGCTTTTATTTCACGTTCGCATTTCATGTCATTACTAAGAACACTACCCAGGTATCGAAAACTATTCACTTGTTCTATTTTCTCCCCTCCTACTTTTATATTTGACACAGACCCCTTCGTTCCAATCACCATGGCTTTTGTCTTTCTAACATTTATTTTCATCCCATATTCCTCAAAGCCCTTTCTCATTTTTTCTAACATTTTATTGATTTTCTTTTCAGATTCTGCAACAAGCGCCATATCGTCTGCAAATCTTATACATCTAATCATTCTACCTCCTACCGAAATGCCATCATCATCATGTAGGCTCTTTTTCACTATTTCTTCTAGATAGACATTAAATAGTGTTGGCGAGAGGCAGCATCCTTGTCGAACTCCCCTTCCAATTGCACTCAATTCCGTCAATTCTTCCCCTATCCTAACACTTACTTGTTGGTTCATGTATAATTTTCTTATGAGTCTTCTATCTTTCCATTTCAACCCTATCTTGGTTAGAACTCCCAACAACAATTCCCAATTCACGCGGTCAAAAGCCTTTTCTAGATCAATAAATACAACATACACCTCTTTTCCTTTTTCTATAAACCTTTCACCGATCATCCTTAATAATCCAATAGCATCTCTTGTGCTTTTGCCTCTTCTGAACCCGAACTGCTCTTCCTCAACATCTTTATTTGTTCTTCCATATAACCTTCTGTTCAGTATTCGGAGCAGAATTTTAGCTGCATGAGATATGAGACTAATAGTTCTATAATCCTCACATCTCTTTGGGTTCGATTTCTTAGCCATCGGTATCATGATCGTTTTCAGAAAATCTCTTGGCCATTCTCCTGTTTCATATATTTCACTGCATAGTCGCCACAATTCTTTCTGTATAATGTGTTAAAATTCCGTATTATTAAACAATACGATGAGGAAAAGTATTATGTAACTTTTATGTACAATAATGCTTAAGATATAAGATTATCACTTTTCTAATGGTTCTATTATTAAAATTATTTCAATGTCATTTAACGTGAACGCGTGTTTATATTATTTTGGAGTATATTCTGGTAATATATCGTCAAAAATAAGAATGAATACTTGCTCTAGAACGGCGTCACTTTTCTTGAATCTTATCGATTAGTTATAATGCGTTTTTTATTTTTAATATTCCAGCTGTATTTTTTTTATAGTAGCCGTTTCATGTTAAGTTATATTATGTTGAGCACTTAAGCATTTTTACGCATAAAAGTCAGCCTACTTCTTTTTTTATATTGTTTGATGGTTTAATATTGTCATGGTGTACTTTACTACGATCTTGCTAATATACGAGGTAGGTTAAAAACTTCGCCGAATAATTTTGTTTGGCATTGCAGATATAGTTTAAAAATACCAAGTTTCCTTCTTATTATCCTCAACTACTACTACCTCTTCTAAGCTCTTTTTCCAGTTAGATGATCGGTTTTCCGGATCGCTTTGACATCACACTGTATCATATCGTTTTCCACATAATCTACCCACTTCTTATTTTTCTGGCCTCACGCTCACTTTCCAGGTAGTTCTATTCAATCTACTTGGTGAGCTACGTATTCCGAAGGTCTTCTCTAAATAACCTTAATCTACGTCCTTATAGCGTTGCTACTACTGGTCCCACATTTACTGTTAACCGGATCATTTCGTTCTTAATTCTGTTCTTTAGCGTCACTCCAAACAATCACTACAACATCTTCATCTCCCAACGCGCAGTTTCTGTTCCTCTCCTTTCTTCGTCGTCCAACATTCCGTTTCGTGTGGTATGACAGGTTTCACTACTGTTTCTCATGTCTTTTCTTTATGGCGTATGGTACCCTACGGTCACACAATAACCCTGCCACTTCTCTTTATTTTGTTCAACCACTGCTAATTCTACTGTTTCCATTTTCTATTCCTACATTTTCTTTCAGTATTGATCCCAATTACTTGAATTTTCTCTTCATTACCACCTCTTCTTCGTCAAATCGTGTTCCTCTATTGTAGATTACATTTTTCATGAGAAAATAATGTAAATATTCTTTGTTTTACCAATTCTAAACCGTTTTCTCTCCAATATCTTTTCTGGAGGTATCTAATTTCTCTTCTAGTGCTGAGTTGGTCTCACACTCACCATCACGATATCGTTCACAACCATATTCCAAGGCAAACTCTTGGATGTCCTTTGTAATCTCGTCCATCACAACTACAGAAAGGTATGGGCTAAGATTAAGTTTCTGATTGAGTTCCATCATAACTGTGAACTCTTCTGTTATTCCACGCGCACTTTTCACTCATGTTCTACATTCATTATTCATTTCTTGAATTACACAGATATAGTATGTGTTCTGAACACATTTTCTCTTCAGTGCCACCAAATAAGATCTCGTGGCACTCTGTCATACGCTTTCTCTAGATCGATGTAAACCATATAAAAGTCTTTCTGATATTCTCTGTACCTTTCCATTAATATCGTAAGAACAAATATTACAGGTATTGTCAACCGTCGTAGCAAGAATCCAAATTTGTTATAATTTATTTCTGTCTCAATCCTTAATGTTGCTCTCTCCCAGAGTTTCATTGCATCGCTCATAAGTTTTATCCTTTATAGTTCCACATTCTTGCATATATCCTTTGTTGTTTAAAGTGACAAACAGTACCTGCTTCTCTATTGTTATTTCATATTTTCTGGTTAAAATATTCTATTAAAAGGTCGTGTAAACCACTGCACTCCTTCCCTATTTTAACCCACACTTTTCCATGTTTTGATATGCATATTATCCATTCATGTGGCTTTAAAACTTTTCATTATTACATGACATTTTCTATAACTACAATGGTCACCGGCCGAACCCGTCCCTGATATCATAGATAGAATTTCATAAGTTTCCCTCCGGTTTTCGTCATTGAGAAATTTCTGAAAATACTTCTTCCACCTCTTCCTTATCTTCTTTCTGCTTGAGAACAACGCTATTTTCATCCTTGATGCATATGCTAAGTAAGTTTCTTTTGCCTCTCTCTTACCTTCGGGAGCTTGTAAATTATTTTTCCTCCTGCTTTTTGTTCCAGGTAGATATACCACTAATCATAACCTTTTGCAACACTAATTTCCATCTTAGTATTTTTCTTCGCTTCTTTGTAATATATCATCTCTTGTTAATTGCTACCAGATATCTTCTCCTTTATGCATTGTTTCATTTTCATTTTTTCGTTTTCTCCCTACCTTTCCTTGATGTAGATATCGGCTACTATGAGGCGGTGTTGCTCTATTAGGCTGTCATCTGGTATCACCTTGCAGTCATTTGCATCATATATTTTGTCTCCTGCATAAAATGAAGTTTATCTGAGACCTTGAGCTACCACTATTATATGCAATAAGATGCTCTTCCTTTTTATAGAAAGCATTCAGGATAGTACGATCGTATATTATAATCATTGTGGAATGTTCTTGCCTTCTTTATTTCTATCTTCCAATCCATATTCTTCATGTATTCCTTCATACCCTGATCTCGATTGTCGTACATGCCCATTTAGATCTACTACTAGAACTATCTAGCTCCATCCTAAATTCCTACTTTGTCCCATCTTTACACACAACTTATGAGGCATAACCATTGAATATATTTCAGGTTTCGCTTTCTTCCAGCTTGATTATAATAATTGTGTCGCTTAATTCCTTAATGTCCAACAATTTCTCCTTCATATTCCTATACAAAACAATTCCAACCTCTTCCTCTCTATGGTTCTTCCTTATATATATATATATATATATATATATATATATATATATATATATATATATATATATATATATATATATATATATATATATATATAAAAGCCATTATCTATTTCCTTGTTCTCTTAAGTCTCCTATATGTATGTTATACTGACTCTTCTTTTTACTAGCGTCTCCGAAAACTTGCAGTTTCTACCTGTCAAGTTTCCAACATTCCACGTTCCTATTCTGATCTTCAGCTGTTTTTGAACTCGTTTCTTTAGCTATGGTTAAGGACCTGGTTAAGGGCCTTTCTCACTTCTCACTGCCTTAAAGCGATCGGCTCGTGAGTACTTCTGTGGTACGCCGTAGCCATTTCTCATTTACATTCCTTTCTCGATCCGTATTTGATAATTGATTTTTTTACAACGGGCTTTTTTACAACGGGCTACATCAATCTCTAACCTGAAGGAGCAGGATATTCTGTCAGGGGTTTCTCCCCTAATTTGAAAGTACTATTACTACTACTAAAACTTACCCAACTACTGTCAAAATAACAAAAAACTACTACTGAAAGTTACAGACTTGCTACTAAATCAATTGATCTACTACTGAAACTTTGGAGACTACTTCTAAGATTACTAAAATAATTCCACTTGTTATCGTTAAATATAATATTGTGTTACTAGGTGTTGCGATTTTAAGTGTTCTAACTCTCAGATTAAAGATATTTAAGAAAAAATATTTAGAAACTTTAGCGTTATGTTTTGCCTCAGTAATATGATTTGTTACATTAACAATCGATTTAGAGCAGCATTACGTATCAGTCTTTTATTTAAATTATATTTAAAGACATATTGTGGACCACATGTATGCACTGTATGCTTATAACTACATAAATGGTTTCAAGAGACCTCACAACGTGATAAAATGAGCAAAAGAACCCACTCCATTCCGGCAGTTAAAACTTTGAAAGCGTTTCTATTTTCTTCCATTCTGGCTATAATGGCCTTCCTACTTCAGCTTCCTAGCTTTGATGACCCTAACGTTCGAATGTTCGGTAAACGGTATAAATTATGTAGTTCCTCGTTATGAAGTTCCCGTCGTTCTCCATTCCCGTTTCTCTTGGGTCCGAATATTCGTCTTAGTCTCAAATACTTTCAGTCTACGTTCTTCCTTCAATATTACATATAACCTTGTATGGGGTAGAAACTAAGAAGTTGAATTAGCCACAACTTGTACAATTGAAGAAAGATAGAATCTTTTGAAGGCGTAGAGTATTAAGTACTTAGAAAATAATGAACAAATTAATGAAAACATTTAAACTGAAAAATGTTTATTTCCTCTCAGACACATACATAAGATAAACACAATTGATACTACTCACTAGGAAGAGGTGATTGATTATCTGCTGCTTTTCGATTACTGTCATGTTCCCTGATGCTCGATCAGAAACTGAATGATGACAACTCTTAGAAAACGTGGCATATACATTTACGGAAGAGTACGCAATTTTACTGTACTACCGTATTTCAGTACTCCAAAGGAAATTGGTTGCTCGATTTCGATTTACAGCTTTCGATACTAATGAGGTAATGTAAAATATAACCTGCAGTTTGGAATGAGATCAAAACCACTGTAATGCGTTATGTGCTCTTCTTCCGGGACTGTAATCCGGGTTCCCGTGCAGCAAAAGTTCATGCGCTAATGACTAGAAGAGGATTAAAAAGTAATCATAAGTTGATTTTGAGTTTAACTTCGCTTTCAACAATGAGGTTATATGAGACGTGGCCTACTGATTAACGTGGAATCCGAACTACGTGAGCTCCCGCCGGGAATCGAACCAGGGTCTCCCACGCCAAAGGCGCGTGTGCTAACCGCTTAGCCACGAAGGAGCTGAGAGGAATAATCATAAGCGTTAATATCTTTAATAGGGAATGCATCTTCAGACGCACTTCAAAGATGACGCTGAGTCAGAGAGAGAGTCTATAAATGCACAAAATAGTAAATAATTATTTCTCCTTGGGCAGTGCGGCTAAAATACGCAGTCTTCTGGATCTATGCTCTGCATGAATGTGCCATCTACGGTATTAGCACCAAGCCCCATCAAGGGAGTTCATGTACAAATATGTAGTGCGTAAATTAGAGCTATAAAGACAAACGCGTCTCTTACTAGGATTCTTTATTATGGTACTGAGAAAACAGTAACATTGAAACAAATTGGAATTCTTTCCTTCTACCACTTTAGTATGCTGTTAAAACCACTCTGCATCAGTAATACTGTTGTTTACGCTGGAGAGTCATAATTTCTCTTCAAGCCACATTGTGGAAGAGCTTAAGTCATAATTGTATTATGTAGTATCAAAATCACATAATATTAATTTCACCTTGAATTTACATGTTTGAACCTGCATTATAATGGGTTTGTAATATATTAAGTGAATTACAAACATAAAATATTTTACTAAAATTGCAAGGTTTACATGAGAGAAAAGTATAGGCTTTCTACTGAAAACATTCGCTAATTAACAAATCATAATAAATAACATAAAAATTGTTATTTTCCTCCGCATACTTTTACTTCAGGAACTTGGTTTTGTATCCATGTTATATACTTTGTCACATTTGTAAATCCTGTAGGATAGTTCTCACAGCCTGGTCCGTAAAATGTTGTAATACCTAAGAATAAAATATGTTCAATTATTGTTAGAAACTACACTTGTAGAATTATTTATTTTACATAAAAGGCAAATAAATAGAAAATAGCTAGAAAATTATATTGTATACATAAAATGTTTCAAATATGATTAAATGTTATGAACAATTAATAACATTTACTCAACTCCTGTAAAGACTATACATTATTTTTAATTATTATTTTGAAACTAAGTAATTTACATTTATATTTATGCTTTCTAGTCTTCTGTTTTATTTTACGTAAACATTATTAAAACTTATACCTTACGTTGAAATTACATTTCAATTATAAAGAAATTCTCCTTAATTTCATTAATACAAGGTCTTTCCTGGTAAGATAGTGAAATCGGCCCTTGATCCATATTGGGTCTCTATTGGCCAAAAAGGTTAAACTTGACTTAACACTGCCTAAAAAAAATGACCCCTACTTTCTCCCCTTACCAAATTAGCGTATCATACATGCTCAAAATTGAATATTTTGTAATTTTGGTGGGGGTGGTCCAAAAAATTTGAAAGTTTCACACATTGTAGATACTATCTAGATGCAAATATGCAATTTTTCAAAACTATGGATGCGTATTTTCTTTATTCTTTTGCGTCTTGAAAATTTTAAAAAATTGTAGAACAAAATTTTGGGGGAACACGTTCCTGATTTTTTGGTCAGAAAATTTGTTATACCCTTAGGTACAACATATATTTTTTCAGGGCCTGAAAGTGGTGGCAACATTCTCAAAAAGAAATAAAACTGAAAACAAACGTGTTTTCAGCAAATTTTTCCACCATTTTAGGGTCCTCACAGTGAGGGCATCCTTCAAACAATCCTTTGCCAAAGTTCACAATTTTTCTTTCTCTTGCGCCCCTTCCGCATTTGTCGTTTTTCAGCTGCTTCGATTGTGTCCATTTCGAAACAGAATTACCAAATATATCTCCACAACAGTGCTTCTACTTCAGCCGACTCTTGCACAACAAAGTTACACACAGCTCGCGGTAGAGAGCGCCACTGTATGCGACCACTGAAGCAAGCACTGATAGATACGAGGAACCTACGCGAGGTATGTGTAAATTTGCAAGTGTCTTTTGAAGTGGAAGCACTGTAACGGAGATATATTTTGTGTTTCTATTCCGAAATGGACGCAATCGAAGCAGCCAAAGAACGACAGAAGCAGAAGTTACGCAAGAGAAAGGAAAATTGTGAACTTTGGCAAAGAATTATCTGAAGAGGTCCTCACCTTGAGGGCCCTAAAATGGTGGGAAAATTGTGCGAAAAACACATTTGTTTTCAGTTCTATTTCTTGTTGTCATCATTTCAGGCCCCAAAAAATATATGTTGTCCCTAAGGGTATAACAAATTTTTTAACCAAAAAATCAGGAACGTATCCCCCAAAATTTTTTCTAGAATTTTTAAAAATTTTCAAAATGCAAAAAATTAAAGAAAATACGCGTTGGTGGTTTTGAAAAAAATGCACGCTTATATCTAAATAGTATATACAACCTGTGAAACTTTCAAAATTTTTGGACCACCTCCACCAAAATTGAAAAAATATTCAATTTTGAGCATGTATGATACAGTAATTCGGTAAGGAGGTAGGGGGTCAAAAATTTTTTGAGGTAGTTTTAAATACGAGTATATATGTATGTACGAGTTAAAGAAAAGTAGTTTGTTTCTAAATACTGAGATCCCTTATATTTATATAGTAATTTCCCTCTTTAGCTGTTTATAAGGGATTCTATTTAATTGACAAATTGCTTTCTATATTATCATTGTTTTCGTTTATACATCAAACATTTATTTGTCTCCAGAGGGAATGTTGGCAGAGTTCTGTCAGAATTCGATTTAGGATTGGTAGTTGCAAATTCAGAAAAATCGTTTAAAACAAAATTTACCAGAGCACTTGGCAATAAAAAAGCATAATAACACATCTTATCTAAGGTCATTATAATAAGAATAGGAGGAATTATTGTGACGGCGTCCAATTTGCTTTATGTGCTATCAGGTGCTTGAAATGTCTTCAGTCTTCTTCAGACATTTCCCTGAAAATGAACACATGACCTTTGAGTCGGGAAGATTGCTATAGTCCAGTTCCTATGTTCTTCAGATGTTTCTTGAATTTCAAAGTAAAGGATCTCAGCACTTACAATCAAACTGCTTTCGTTTTCTTTCTTTCTTTGGTTTGAAGACGTGAACTTTTGTTTAATAAGGCTAAGGCGCTTCAACTCCTAGTGTCTTCAGGAGTAGTTCGTATTCGAAGCTCAAGATCTTACTTTGGGAAGACTACGTAATTCGCAGGACTTGATGGGGAATCTAGTAGTAATTGCGCTTTTTCCATTATATTCTGGAATTATATTAAACCACCATACTTTGAGCGAAATTTATAATGAAGAAGAGATTGTTGGATTCTTGAGGTAAATGTTCTGTTAGTAATCGAAGATAATATACATATAATTGTTTTCCATTACGTGTGTATAATGAATTCACCCTGGTTATTTTGTGATTGAAGTTCTTGGTATAGCCACTTGTGATTGTTACATGTGTTTTTAATTGGGTTCGACTCTCCTTACTTTCAACGGTAGGAGGTGATAGAAAGCCTAGTTTTGAAGTGAAGTATTTTCGATCAATATACTCCGATCATCGTTGACAGAATTTCCCACTAAACTGGATATCCATGCATTTTATATTTTTCTGTTACATACTAAATTATTCCATACCGTCGCATAAGAACCAGAGGAAAATTACCCCATTTTCGTAGGTTTACAGGCGAGAGGACAAAAATATTATTTTCTTTGAAAGATGTGCTTTTAATAAGATGGTAATTGAGCTACATTACAACAGATTATCGACAAAGAGAACAGATGGCGTTACGTTCCATTTGCATCAAGTGGGGCTTTGAAAATTATATCCAAACATGAAGAAAACGAAAACCATATTTTTGGAGTTAAGTTCCTCTGGTTCTCATGCGACGATATTATTGAGACGCTTGCATATTCTTTTCTATACTTATGGTGTTTGGTTTTCATTATAACATTTTCACTAGTGTACCGAGATTTCACCGCGCTAGAAAATTGCTCTATAAATACAATATCGTCAGGTCGATTCTGATAATCTTGATAAGCCATGATGGATTTAGAAATATGTATAAGTGTACAGATACGTTGCAATGAGTAGCTTATGGCTAAATAAAAAGGTAACAAGGAATTTTGGTGACGTGAAGGAATCCAATTCTAGATTTCAACTCAGTTACACATTGTATAGCCTATAGACACCGAAAAAGTTATTTTTTATCTATCCGTCAGTTCGTCCGCTCGCCCGTTCGTTTTTGTGTACACTCACCTAGACTTTGTGTATACGTCTTTGTGTATACTTGACCATATACTAGACCATAGAACATATTGTTCAACGTATTTCAATGACATTTTAGAGATACGGTTTGTATATGATGGAATTGCTCAATCCTGAAAAAGTGTAAGATGTTTTGTTTATTCTTGGGCTGAGTTTTCCCTCGTACGATGTTCTCAAAGATGACGACAATATAGTATAATTCATTTGTGCTGAAAAACATCTACGGGCAGTAGTTTATTCTTGATAGTGTTTTTGGGACGGTTTGATAACAAAACTACTCTACTGATTTTGTCCATACTTCATAAATAAATATTTCATTAATAACTGTATAATATTATATAAATTATTCTTTACGAAAAAATCAAAAGGAGTAATTTTACTCTTGGGGATGAGTTCATTTTCTGACAACTTACTCGAAAAATAAACATGCAATTTTGGTGAAATTTCATAATCCATAAATCAACACTTGGTTATTATTCTTATAATATTGCATAAATCACTTCTATGAGAAAACCTGCTACTGATAGTTTACTATTGGGCAGGATTTTTTTGGTCAAATTTCTAAAATACCACTCATGCGATTTTGTTATAATGTTATTAACAAATAATTTATTAAAAATCCTAACATATGGGAAAAAATATTTCTTATGGAAAAATCTGCAAGGGGTTGTTTACCTTTGAGAATGAGTTTCCTTTCGGTGAAGTTTAAGGAAAACGCCTTAGAACTTTGTTCGTATTTCACAAGAAAATGCTTCATTAATAACTGCAATACAGGATTTAAGTAAGGAATTGAAGTCAGAAAGTTTAGTGTGGCGGGCTGTGCCTTGTATTATTATTGTTGTTGTTATAGTTGTTGTTATTGTTGTGTGTAGTTAGATCGTTACTTCCTGTTAATCTTTCATTAAAAATAAATAAATTTTTGGCAATGATTATTAGAATTCCTAAATAAGCTGGTCAGTACTTGTATTTGTTAGCCATGCTATGTAAGTATTAGCAAGAAATAAAATGTCTCTAAATAGATGCTTACATCAGGATTTTCCAACTGGTGTTTCATGCACCCACATTTGGTACGTTGTGAAATTTTATAATTTAAATATACAAGATTTACATAATATAGGACGTATAATAATAATAATAATAATAATAATAATAATAATAATAATAATAATAATAATAATAATAAATCAATTTTGAGACCTACTGTACTAGTCAACAGCATAACAGTGCTCAACTGTACTACGAATTACAGATCATGTAAATAAGATTTAGAAATACACATAGTACTCTCAAAACAAGAACTGTAAAATTTACCTACTTGGATAAAGATTACCTGAATACTGTTCTTAACGTAACATTTCATCGTCTTTGACTAAACTAATAACAATATCATGACATCTTAAATCTTGAATATTTCTTATTTCAAATTTCTGTCATAAGATCTTTCTGAACATTAAATGGGAAAAAAGAAAAATGAAATGAAAATAGCATCACAATTTATGTTTTGCTTTCTTTCAGAAAGAGACAACGGTGACCTACTATCTTTCCTCATTACTTTGCTCGTAACATTTCTACGATTGAATAGAAAGACAAATGTGTATGATTAAAAAAATGATAAATATGCACTCCCATTCCCGTTCATTTTGAGTTTGAATATTGGGCTTCGGGGTTAATATTCAAATACGTTTAGGCACCATTCTTTATTCAAAGTAAGCCACGATGTTTCGTAACCATATACTATAACAAGCATAACTATAGTTGTATATAATTTTACCTCCAACTTCTTTTACAGAATTCGGGATATCAAGAGAGTTTGGACTGAATTACTTCGTGTAGGTGGTATTGATTGAATGTGTCCGTTTTGTCGAAGACGAAAATTCGAATTACGTTTCACATAGTCGTGTTCTCTCGTTCCATTCGTAACATTCGAAAATTCATTTCTTCTTTCATCCAGCTAACTTTCAGTTTTTTTTTATTGTATACACGTTTGAGAGTTCTCTACTAACTTTCTTCTCCTTTCTCAGAATATCCATGTTTCTGCGTTCTACATTTTGGCTCTTAATATGTGTTATTCGTCAAGTAATTTATATTTTCTAATTGAAACTTAGTGTGCTTTTCAGCATCGAGGCTACCTAAGACACAGATAAACAGTTTAAGGCAAAATCCGAACAGTCTTAATGAGATCAAATTTCAATGAGCTTATAACGGTAATCAAACTCACACACCGTGAACTAAAGGGCAGCCTAGCAACTAAAAATTGCTAATTCATTAACTGACTTAGAAGTTTCTCTTAAGATAAATTGAATTAGTGACGACGGTATCGCATAATCGGGTATAGTGTGAAGGAAGGTCAGATTATTACCTTTCCCCAGGCGTTATAATAGATAGGCATGATTTGTAGTTTAAAATCCCTTTTAAGAAATGAAGTTATATGAAACTGGACCTAGAGAATAACATTATTATTCTAAACTAGACAGATTTTGATGAAAACAAATTATTTCGCATGGAAGGCTTGTTTGCTGGCCAAATAGTTATACATGATGTTTTTCAATGTTATAGTAGGACATAAAATATATGGATACAAAAATATAAAGTTTAGTTTTGAACATGAGTAACAACAGATTATTTTCCCACTGTAAAATACACTGACAATGGAAGAAATTATTAATATATCAGGAAATAAATAATTGAAATATTACTTACCGATTTGTCCGAAGATATTTTCTGTTCCTGTTACGCAATTCTTATGAACAATATTGCTAATTCTTTCATTATCATTATTTGGAAGTGAAAAAAACAGGGGACCTCCAATATCGTACTGAAATGAAAATATCATTCAAATATATACAACAATTTATACGCACTTAAAATTATATTCTCATATATCTTATAATTAAGTTATTAATACATTCGTGGAAGTATATATATATATATGTAAGTGTGTGTGTTTAATATGTGGGGATCAAACTATCATTAAATCCAACCATTTGAAACTTAATATTGAAACTTTAAACACAAATGAAGCAGCTCAAAACAATTTAAAACATACATTCGTGTATAATATGAATCAATGTATCGTATTTTTGTTTGTATCAAATAGTTTTCAATATTTTGTTAGTAGTTAAGTGTGAGAACGTTATGGCCCTAACCTCATTGCTCTAGGAGAAAGGCAGTAAATAAGTAAATAAGAAATTCACCTTTCAAGACAATAGCGCTCTTCGGAATTGAAAATTTAAAAATTCAGCACTTACTAGGGATGATTCTACACCTCGAACAGGAACTTGAGGAACACTTATACACTAGACTCTCGTTAGTCTGCCATGCCTGGCACATTCAGTATGGGTGCCGGATTACTGAGTGTCTGACATTTATTTCATTCATTTATTTATCTTGTTTCTTTATTTATTTTCAAACCATAGGGAATATAGTGTACTGTACTTTATTAAATCAAAGGATATAATTTTAAATCATAGAGTATATGCTTTATTAAATCCAAATATACATTAATTTTCAAACTAAACTTAGTCCTTGAGTAATATCACTCACTATGGAACATGTTCCTAATTCTTAACTGATGATACGCGATGGTGGCATGCTTTATCACGCAACCGAACTGCAAAGAATGCTACAATTTCGAATACGTACAGTATAAAAAGCATTGTTTAACTAAGCATTTTTTCGCATGTGCACGATAATTCATTTTTCACTTCCTTTTGGTTGGTTGCGCGCCGAATTACCGAGAGGCCGGACTACTGATGACCGGTTTAGCGAAAGTCTAGTGTATATCGCCTGAAAGCTCTTGCCATGAGAAGTACGAAATCGTTTTCAAATCACGGGCAAACCCGCAACGTAACCCTACAATGGGCCAGTTTGTTGTTGTTTGTGCCCCTATGTATGGCATATTGGACAGAAGTAAGACTGAATGTTATACGATGCATCACGCGTAAACGCGTGAGATTGCCATGTTCCGTTTTTTGGCTTATAGCCAAAACATGACTCGGAAAAGGGTTTGGTAATACAACTTGGCACCCAGACGTACAGATTTGGTCAGTATTACTAACGAATTTTAAATACAATGTGGTAGATGGTTTCTGTACCACTGGATGTATATCCATGAAACGTGGCATAAACATCATTCGTCACTAGAGAAAATATACTGTGGACGTATTCTTCTCTCAAGGACCCCAGCCTGTCAGTGTTTCCAACCAAGTATAAAATGAAAAGTAAAACAGGTTCCGTTCGATGAGACGTTTATACACCAAGCTTGAGAGAAACATCACACGATACTATAGTAAAAAGACGTTGAGTGACCGTCTGCAGCAACTCTAGGTTTTCAGTGTTTCCAATCACGTGTAAAGATCACAACGTTGAAAACGGCGTGACTAATATACGTATGACAAATGTGACTGAACGTCAAGTAGACAATGGAAAAAATAGTGCGAATGTCCTCGTTTCCCAAGCACCCCAGTGTGGCAGTGTTGCCATGCAAACATTCAAGGTTTTCACGTGAAATCTTGGCGTTTATAATGAGACTGTAGCCAATAATAGGTTTGTAATATGTTAGTTTGATCCCACAAACATACATATTGTCAGTGTTTGCAACCATTCTAAAATACATTTTCTCGAAAGTATGTCTGACCATTGAATGGATAGAGACAATACTTGTCATAAACATCAATCGACACAACAGTAAGCAAACTGTATTTGTTACCATTCTGCGAGTACCCAATCTGCCCCCATTCCCCGAGCCACACTATTTACACACTGGCCAAATGGGTACTTCTGGGTGCAAAGTAATATTATAAAACTCTTTCCTAAGTAATGTTCAGGCTATGAGCCAAAAAATGAATATGATTGGCGTAGGCTCTTACGTGTGATGCATCGTGTAACAATAAGTTTTACTTTTGTCCAATATGCCATACATAAGGGCACAAACACAAACAAACTGGCCCGTTATAGGGCCAGGATGCGAGTTTGCCCGTGATTTGATAACGGTTCCGTAATTCTCATGGCAAGACCTTTCAGATGATATATAAGTTTTCCCCAGGTTCTTAGTTCTCGTTTGGAATCGTCCCTAGTTAGTGTTAGTGTTGCAATGCTTTAAAATGTAAGTGCAGAATTGTTTGTTGATAAAAGATCATATTTAAGAGAAATCGGAAGTATACTTTATATATACACTCAGAATAAAGGACATTTTCACGACGTATGAGTGATATTCAAACGTTCAGTGAAATTGTAATGTTGCAAGAAAAAGGAAAATCCATAGGTAACTAGAAAATAACATAACCTTGAATTAAAGCAGGGTCCTCTAGTATCAGGTGAGAATTCTACAACTAATCACTTATGACGCCATGAAACAATATAAAATACACAATTCATTGTACGAAATTCAGATTAATGGTTCTCAAAACACATAAAAGTAAGTAAGTCCTGAAGTTGGTCTAAATGTCAACTGAGCAGCCCTTAGCGTGTGATTATTTTTTAAGTTTGTTCCAGTAGAAAATCCTCCTACAGAAATGATAAATTTTAACCGAATTTTCCAAAAAGCTTCTCAAAACGTGTATTTTTGAAATAAATATGTATATTTTTTATGAGACATTTACTTAATTATAAAAATATTATAGAAATTGTTAATTCTGTGACAAGAATTATCATATATAATACATATCAAAATGCATCAAAATAATGATGAACTTGGATTAATACTTAAAACTTAATGATTCAAAGCTTTTGTGATAAATACAGTATTAAAAAGAAGTTCTGGTATGTTTAAATTCTCACACATATCAGAAACAAGTTCTTCGCTTTACGGTTTATCTGTAAGTTCAGGTTGCTTTGGAGGAGAGCTATCTAACAATGCGGGCATTTGTTTGTCTGACTTGTGTAATATTTGGAGAAAATATATAGTACTACACAGTTTTGTTATTATCTAAGGCCCTTTCTAAGAGCTTATTCGTGAAGAAAATTGACGTCATGAACAAAATGAATTAATAGGTGGAAATGACGTCACAATAGTATATTTAATAGTTATTTCAATTTTATAGGGTTTTTATGAAGTGTTTTAGATTTGAATGAGTGAACTATCAAATTAACATGAGAATATTAAAAAGATTGTGATGGAATATCAAAATAGAGAAATATATGCTTACTTCCATGTAAGAGCAAGACAACAAGATCATTGGATCGTAAAGTATTTTATATATGTACTAGACTGTTTATGTCGAAGAAGAAAAAGAAAAAGAAATATATATTAGTTCTAATTGTAATATCGACGTGTAAAGATATTCATATGTTTGTGTAGTTTTTTTTAAATAATAGGACTGTGAATAGGAGGTTGTCAGGACAACCATAAATAAATAGAGCGATTCAGATTTAGAGAGAGTAGACATATTGAAAAATAAGTTTGTAAACGTGATGTATACTTCTCAGTTTTGATTATTAAATTATGTATAAAAGCAGATATATAAAGGCATTATAATGGCTCAATAATTTATAAGAACCTGTGATTCGTTGTATATAGTGCCGCAACCTCGGGAAGTGAATGGTTGTATCGTTTTGGAAGTACAGTAAAAAGCGATCAATACTTGAGCCAAATATTAATTATACAATTTTGAGAAGTGGCCGAATTATATATAGAAACATAATGTTACAAATAATGGAACGATTGACACTCCAGTAATGAATTCCTCAGATACCATGTTGGAAATGTTAACAGAAATGTCACGACAAATTACAGACCACCAAGCTGAACA
Source organism: Thermobia domestica (assembly GCF_964235325.1). Lineage (NCBI taxonomy): Eukaryota > Metazoa > Arthropoda > Insecta > Zygentoma > Lepismatidae > Thermobia > Thermobia domestica. The sequence continues at coordinate 219,091,986 of NC_137458.1, forward strand.
GTTTGCAAAGGTGAATCAACAGTTGGAAAAACTGGATCAAAAGGTGATCCAACAAGCTCAACATTTTGATCAAAAATTAGAACAATTGCAGCGTTGTAATGACGGTAAATGGGACCAAATACAGGAACAATTAAACCAGGTGATGGAAAAGATAGTTCAGAGATTCACCGAGGTCCAGGCTCTGTAGGCATTATAGAAACCACGGAAAAAGCAAACTTTGAACCTACGTTAGTGGAATTTACGGAGTTTTCAGAAAAGCATACTGCCGTGTTGGTTGAAACAGACTATCCTAACTTCTCCTTTCAGCCGCATACTTTTGATTGTCTTATGGATGCTGCGTGTAGTGGTGATTTCGGTATGCATCAAAGTGTGAAAAGTTACGACCGTTTTCGTCTAGTGAATGCTATTGATTGCTTGTATTCACAATATATTCAACATGATATTAATTCTGTGGTTCATGTAGCAGGAGGTAAGTTGATTCCAATATTCGTGAAATGCAGAAAGAAAACGTGTGTTCCTATTAGTGCTTGTGTTGATTGGTCGATTGAATTGAATCTGTTGAATTGTTCATTAAACGAAAAGATCAAAATGATGTTAGTAAAAAATCCGATGATGTTTTCACAGAACGTGATGCAGTGCATTGACTTTAATAATCTAAGCATGATAGTGCAAAGTTTTGAAAATCCATCAATAGTGCAATACAGTGCTAGCTTGAATCAAACTAACCTTCAAAACCACGTTCGAAGTTTCCATGTGAGACTCAAGTGTGATCTCAATGTAAAAGGTGATGTTAAATCCATATGTACCGGTAATGTAACCAAGCCTAACTACAGAAGAAACAGAAACCATGACAGGACAGACTACCGTGAATGTCATGTAAAGGACAAATACAGATCCATTAGGAGGCACGATATTTCACCTCCAGTAAAACGAAGAAGAACTGAACCTAATTTGGCTGATAATACAACTCAAACTAATCACAGTAGAAATAATACGATTTTTCAGAAACGCTGCGCAGATGGCAGGAATTCCGGTAATATAAATAAGAAACAAAGAACTGTAGATGTAAATAACGTGCAAGACTGTATTCCGGTTTATGACTTTCAATGCAACCTAAACAAATGCATTGGTCACCTAATGTAGGCACGTCCGAAAGGATATACCAAATTAATTCTTAATATGGCCACATATGTCTTAATGTTATGTGTTTTCTTTGATATTTGTATTTCATAATATTCATGCGTTTTCCTATGATAGAAGAACACAGTATCAATCACATTATTCGTGTTCCATGTTATTGAAGTATATTTAAAAGCATCTTTGTAATGCTACGATATATATTAAAGTTAATAATTTATGTTTTCTATAAAGGAATTTGTATTTTAAACAATTCTTACTTTTGTGTTCTCGTTACATTTGAATTATATGTTAATAATATAAATATATCCGATCATTTTACGTTCAAAGAACAACTACATGAATATCACATACATCTTTTTCAAAACCTTCTTCATCTTGCCAAAATAAATAATTAATAATTTGTAACAAGTATTTAATGGACCCGGAAAAGGACTTAAATAACTAGCAAATCAAATTTCGAATGTGCCTTATCGTCGTTGAAACGTATAAACAAATGAAGATGATGATAAAGTTTAAAATAAATATGATATTTAATATGATAATGATATTTTTATAAAATTAAATATGATATATATGTATAATTATATGAATTGTAATTTTCAAGTATACGAGGTGCATTCGAAAACTCGAATGATTGATATGTGAAAATAAACGATCCAGAATTCTTTTTCTTTTTATTTGAATAAATGAATAAAAAGAAAAGTCCGTCGGGCGCCATAATATACAACAGTATGTTGTATATTTATATATTGTTAATACTTGTAACGATCATTGGGTCGTAAAGTATTTTATATATGTACTAGACTGTTTATGTCGAAGAAGAAAAAGAAAAAGAAATATATGTTAATTCTAATTGTAATATCGACGTGGAAAGATACTTATATGTTTGTATATTTTTTTAAATAATAGGGTCGTGAATAGGAGGTTGTCAGGACAACCATAAATAAATAGAGCTATTCAGATTTAGAGAGAGTAGACATATTGAAAAATAAGTTTGTAAAAGTGATATATACTTCTCAGTTTTCATTATTAAATTACGTATAAAAGCAGATATATAAAGGCATTTTAATGGCTCAATAATTTATAAGAACCAGTGATTCGTTGTAACTACAGTGGGAAAATTGTTTTAACAAAATTCACTAGTTATATATTGGTTCTTCTATTACTCATTGGTGTAGGAGCTGTATTGTTTAATAATAGTATATCTAAACTAGGGATGGGCAAAACCGGTTTTTATAATAACCGGAAACCAATTTCTAGAAAAAATAATTCCCAAAAAAACCGACATTTCGGATTTCTCCAAAACTGGTTGAAGAAAACCGAAACCGGATCTGGTGAAAACCCGAACCAGTTTTAGATAAAACCGATAACCGGTTTCGGTCAACACCGAACCGGTATCGGTTATAAACCAAACCGTTTTTGTAGAAAACCGAAAAACCTGTTTTTGTGCCCACCACTAATCGATACTTTAGATCACGCTTGTCATTGGTGAGTGAGTGATTAAGGGATTATGAGTTATCACTTTATATTGGACTTTTAGGTTCTAAAAAAGTAGGTTTTAGGTGCCTAAAATAGGTGCCAAAAATACTGAATTAGGCATCAAAAATGAAAAAACAGGTTCTTATAAAAGATGCTCATTATTGAATGAAGTGATGCATTACGATCTGAATACAAACTTTAAGATACAGAGGTGCACGCACACATTCATGTTACATTACATTTTACCCAGCTGAAAAATATTGCTGAGGAATATTGAAATATTGTTAAAATTAAGAATTTTAATAAAACTATATGTCTGTAGTCTTCAGTACAAAACACAACACCTTCAATAGCTTGACATTTCTGTATTACATAAGCCGTAATTGGCCTCGTAGTAAATAACAAGCACTTTTCCAGATTTTCTACGGTGAGTCGGTGGCGCTGTTGGTAAGGATAAGCTTGTACGAAGAGAATGAACGTTCCACATCAACTGACGTGATAGGGGCAAACTTCAACTTGGGTACATGTTCGATTAGTATTTCGCATTATTATTCACTTTGTTTCTCAGCCAAAATATCTGCTGCTGCACAGAAACTCTAGAGCCCCAATTTCTTTCCCAATACACTTTCAATTTTTATCTTCAATTCCACGATTATCACTTCCACGATTTTTGCTTCACTTCCTGAATAAGCTCAATATTCTTAGAAATTGGTATTCCCGAGCCCTCTAATTCTGCAATAACTCGAACAAGAAGTATGTAGTGCAATTAGATGCATGTCAAAGCAGTAGAGATAGAAGAATCATTCATCAACTCTTTGGCAGCAATAACGCTATAAGCATCCTCTACTAAATTCCACGACTTCCTTTACTGCAGGAAAATGGTCAACATAGTACTCAACTGTTAGCAAGATTTAAAACCATGGGCGAGACAGTATGTCGCATGCACAAGGGAGGGACAGAACACCTTCAACAACTTCATTGCAGCAACCATGCAGCATCTGTATAGGCAAGAAGCATTTTCTTCTCATGAAGATTGTTGGGGTACAATACTTTTAGCCCATTGTTCAAGAAGTGTGCTATTGTTTGCTGATTGGTTGTTGAAAGTTGTTTTGTGCAAATAAATCAAGCTCTGGATGGTACCCCAGAGTAGGGCTGTTCCGATAATCGAGTAATTGATAACAATTCGATAAAATTTCAAAACCGTTTCATCGATAAAGAATTTTAATTTTATCGAATTATCGAACTTTCGAGACTCCCGAAATTTTCGAGACTCCCGAAATTTTCGAGACTCCCGAAATTTTCGAGACTCCCGAAATGTTCGAGACACTCGAAATGTTCGAGACTTGAAATGTTCGAGACTCCTGAAATGTTCGAGACTGTCGAAGTGTTCGAGGCACTCGAAATGTAAGAAACATTAGACAACTTCGAGACAGTCGAACTCTTCGAGAGTCTCGAATTGTTTGAAAACAGCGAATACAGAAATATATCAATATGATCGCATTTGTCGAGTCGCTTGAATATTTTGAAAAGTTCGGGATTATCGGAGTGTTAGGAAGAAACAATGAATTCGAGGTTATCATAGTTGTATATAATATGTATTACATATATGCAGAGTGTTTATTTTAAAACTTCTCTCCTTAGCAATGAAGTGGAGGAAAAGATTTTTCCCCACAGATCTGTATAAGGTTTAAGCAGTCTGTCAGAAGAGAGAAAGAGAAAGAGAAAACATGCATCACCTGAATAGAATTGGAATCCAAGACACCATTAGTCTACTAAGAGTCACTTTGCCGATTGCGCCAATAACGGGGCAGGCAGAAAAATAATTTTGATATGATTTCGAGGGTTTAATTTAAAGTTCTGTATAGAGATAGGTACTGATATAGGTAGAGGTAAGGAAAGTCGATAAGGCTGAAGACTTACCAAACTTCCGTTTCGAAAAATTACTCTCCGGCGCTCGAATGCCTTCGAGTATTTGAGATTGTCGTGAAGCAAACCTTAAGAATTTTGAGTGTGAAGCTCCCTATTATAGGCCGTCCTGTCTGTCTGTTTGCATGTGGCATCCGACGATAACTTTCGAACGGATTGTCCGATTTTGATGGAACTCATTTTAAAATGCTCTCTTTTGCTTTCACCAGACACTTATTGTTTTGGTTGCCATACCACAAGGGGATTTTTCCTGAATTGAAGTATTTGTTCTTACTTTGGGCGTAGGCGTGTGAAAGCTACGATAACTTTCGAATAAATTATCCGATTTTAAAGAGGATTGGTCTAAATGCATATGTCAGGTATCTGTTGCTCTTGGTTACTTTACGATATTTGATTTTGTGCATAAGATGCCGTGCGGCTCTGGGTATTACCAACCTCAGATTCAATGCGTACCTGGGAGGGGGGGATGTGGCCGAAGCGTGGTGCCGACAACACCACATTCATCTACGACTGAGGGCACACTCCCTACATGCCCTCATGGCATGATGCTATGCACAAGGGAGAACTTTACATATGACAGAACGAAGACTAAAGGAAAATGAAATGAAGTGAAATCTTCCAGTTCAATGACCTACTATTATGTCTGTTAGGCTAAGGGAGAAGTATGATTAAGGCAAGTGAATGATGATGGAATAATTGGTGGAATGGGAATGTGGAAGGAAACGGGAGTACGCCGAGAAAACCCACGGACACGATGTTGTCCACCACAAACTTACTTGGTCGTGGATCGAACCAGGGAGGGACAAAAGGGATGGAGGAAAGGAGAAAAACACACAGCCTCTGACTTACATTTCAATGGCTCTGATTCAATTTCCATATCAAATTAAAATAACTTCCGATCACTTCTTAAGGAAAAATAGAAAACATTATTTCCTCAAGAGTTCTTTTAGCTGCTTCGTATATTGTTGCAAACAGCCTTTCAAAGAAAGATGGCCGTGCAGTTACTTGCTTTGCAGTTGTTGAAAGAAATATTAGACCCTATCTCTCCTGTTGTGTCCTGTATACAATAGACTACTTATCATTGTTTCTTTCTTTTAAGAAACAAGAAGCCAATGTCTTTAAAACCGATTACGATTACATTGCACTTCGGTTGTAATCAGATTTCTCTATGGGAAACAAGGTTATACTGCTAATTCAAGCTTAAACAGTACTGGAAAGTGTGTTCAAGTTACTGAAGTGAAAATGTCAGCGAAAAGATCATATGGGATATTTGGATCATTCTGAAACTTGGATATTTGGATAGGGCACATACTAGTTCCTAAATAAAATCTTGACCGGACTACGGTAGATCCTATAGTATTGGAGCTATGGACCTATAAAGTTAATTTATTCATGTTTTCGGCATCCTATAACTACTCCAAAAGGAAGCATTTGTGCACCCAGGTTGGTCTATACTTTTTGTTTTATCTTGGTCTCAGGATAGGGTTGCCATATTTTGAAATTAGAAAAGCGGGGTATTCTAAACCGTAAGTACTGATGTGAATTTGTGTATTAGAAATACTGACGATCCTTCTGACCATTTTGTTTGTGATTTCTTTGTTAAGTGACACTTCCAATGTACTTTTCTAACAAAACTAAAGTAAAGAAAATTTAGTTTTTGCCTTTAATGTTTTATTAAGTTCAACAAATGTGAGTCTCGAATTGTAAAGTAAGTATTAAATAAGTATTACAGTAAAATATCTCTAATAAGGATTTACCTAAGACAAGTTTTCAAAAAAAAAGCAAGCGATATATGGCAGATGTTGTTCATACGGTTTTCTCTCTAAGGAATACAAAATAATTTCTAAACTTTTATCGTAAGAAAGCTAAAACATATTTAGGAGTCTTGGTCCATCTCTTATAAAATTTCTGATCATTTTCAAAGATTTCTACTTGAAATCATACTAACATACGAAAATACCACAGTTTCACAATATATGAAATACAGTATAAACATTTTAAAAGAAAAAATACTAATAATGAATCTAATCTAAACAATATGCTAAGGATCCGTAGGTTCAATTTGCAATCATTTCTGAATATATAAAGACTAGTTGAACATATAGATTACGTAACAACATAGACGTGCTCAGTTGAACTGGACAGAATGTTATCAAAGAAATACGCACCCATGAGATCATACACTAGTATTCATGGGTTGAACCAAAATGTGTATGATTATGCCAAATTTTTTACATTTTTCATTCCCTTTAACTTCTTTTAAAAAATCTCGATGGCATAAAATCTTATCATAAAATTCTACGCATGATACGTCTTTTATATTGTACAAAACCAGTAGTAATAATTTGACAGTTTTTGCGTTCATCTTGTTTCTGTCATCTGTCCATTCGCGATTGAGATTGACACAGAAATGTAGCGGTTTACATTGAATATAACAACACTTTATCAACAAAGTCGTCTTAGATTTTTCTCCAATCCGAAAAAGCGGGTGGTTTTTCATGATTAAGATATGATTAAGCGGGGGACGAATATAAGATCTGAAAATCTGGTGGTATCCGCTAAAATTAGGTAATGTGGCAACCCAAACGTTGGCGGTGTTGTTTTGAAACACTCTATTTAAAATAATGCACCACGTTATTCTAAATTGATGCAAAACTCTTACGTTTTTAAAACCTACATTATTCGTCCAGGAAGCAATCTAACGACGCCAAACGACGCTTCTGGATCCGCTAGTGTGTGGATTCATCATAATGTACAAACCAACTGTATAGAACATATGGTACACTGTATATTCACTGTCGAGGAAATAGATTTATTTCCGTTTTTCACCTTCATTAAACTTAGTGATGATTTCAAGGTTTCCCCCGCTTAGTCTTATCATACGTCCTAGATTCAAGCCCGATCCGGAAAATTGTCTGGGATTAACTAATGCCCGAAATTTTAGGGAAAATGGAAGACTGGGAAATTTCGCTGTGTTTGGTCAAGTGCTTGGCTTGCAATTCTGTCTTGTGCTGATATTTATGAAAAAATCAATAAGGATAAGGTGTTCTTCGCAAGAATACTTTACTCAGGAAAATAATTAAGACAATAATATAAAAAAATATATTTTAAGTATAGAAAATGAGCATAAGCATTTTAGGAAGTTAAAATTAGACTTTTCTTAACTTCTCAATAAACAGATACACCATTCTTAAAAATATCCAGAAATTATGGTAATCCTACCCCGGAAGATTTTGAATACACGGAGGGTGAAAGTAGCAAAATTACTGGTAAACCACGGTGAACATGATCAGAGATATGTTTGTGGGGAAATATTCCTCCTAAACAACCCCTGAAATCACTACTGATTTGACTAACATTTATTTTACTGAAAGGCTAAAGGGGGAGTTTGCGCCCAAAGCATCATCATGTTTGATTGCGGCAATGTGTGAACTAGTGGCCATTAAGAGAAAGCAAACACGACAGAAGATAATACATTTGGCTTTAAAAAAAATTTTGCTATAACATTTTAGCAATACCGTGCGTGATTAATATGGTTGAGGTGTATACTATATCGTATGAAGAGCAAATTACCATATTTGTACGTTTAAGACCGTATCTCTGGCAACACTAATACACTAGCTGTTAGCAAATAATAAACAAGAGATAAAATTCAGGAAAAAATGAACGCTTTCTGTGTGGGGGGGAGGGGACGAAAAAGCAATCCCTTTGTGCACGCTTTCCTTTCTACTCGCTTTCCTTTGCAATAACTTATCAGATAAAAAACGTTGTTTGACTAGTTTAGCTGCAAGAAGGAATCATTGGAGAGGTGAAGGAACCGAACTGTCCATCACTACTATTGATAATACTCGAAACTTCGATAATACCCGAAACTTCGATAATACTCGAAATATCGATAATACTCGAAATGTCGATAATACTCGAAATGTCGATAATACCCGAAACTTCGATAATACTCGAAATTCCGATAATACCGAAACTTCGATAATACTCGAAATTTCGATAATACCCGAAACTTCGATAATACTCGAAATTTCGATAATACCCGAAACTTCGATAATACTCGAAATTTCGATAATACCCGAAACTTCGATAATACTCGGAACTTCGATAATACCCGAAACTTCGATAATACTCGAAATTTCGATAATACCCGAAACTTCGATAATTTCAAATACTCGAAAGTTTTCGAGTAACCGATGACAACTCGATAAATTTTCAGTCCCGAAGTTCGATAGGTCCTCAGCCTTATCGAACACCCCTACCCCAGGGTTTAGTTTCTCGGCAACTAAGTTACAAATCGATTATCCTAGGTTGTCAGTGGTTTCATCAACCGATAACCAAATATAAGAATCTCCTATGTCATTTTGTATTCTGAATATTGCTTCGTCATATGTGGGTTGAACTTAGTTCTTGCGAAACTTTGACTCAGAGGGGACCGAATGATGGCAGTACTGTTCCAGGAATCTCTTAAAAGTTGAATTTTCTATAGTATGGTATGAACTGTTGGCTGCTAAAATTGCGTGGCACAGTTGAGCATAAAACTCGTTGTTCCTGTCACATTCCGCGCAAAATAGGCAAAAATAGGATCTAACGTTCAATTAAACATTTTTAGGCAAAATTAAACTTGGTGGTAGTGCTTTAATTTGTCATAAGACCTTCATATACGACTTTATTTTTAATTCTGAGCTAAGGACAAAATAGGTTTTACCTAAAGATCCGATGTCTAGTTATCACTGAAGAGGATTTTAGTTGACATGATCTTGGTGCTAATAGATAACAAGTGCCAGTTTCGTAGTATTTTCATTTCCGAAGAAGGATAGCTGTTTCTGCACATTAACCTGTACATTGTACATGATTAATAAAAATACTTACAAAACATGGCGTTGGACCTTCCACGGCATTTGCACATATCATGTTACATGTTATATCTCCTGGCCTTCCATATATTTTACGACACCTTTTCAATGATATCAGTGAAAGAACAGTTGCCATTACCACCTTTGAAGTTCGGTTATTTGCTTCAGGATAATCTTTCCAACCAGCTGTGTAAACTCTATGTGTATGGTAACCTGAAAATACCAAACGAATTATATATATATGTGCTGTCAATTCTGGCAAACAATTTGTTATATATTATGTAATGGTTTGTTTATACAAAACTTAAATGACTGTGGTGTATTTGCGTAATTGAAATGCACACAAACTTTTTAAACATTATATGAGAATATGTTAACTCCGTATTTATGTACATAGATCTGGAAGAAAAGCTTAGAAAAAGCTAAAAATCTACGGCTATATTTCTACATTATTTGTAGTACCGGTTTTAAGCTCTGAGAAATAAGCAGATGTTTAGCTTTCTTCAACTAGATATACTTTATGATCATATTTTTGTCAACGGCTCAAAATAACAAAGTATTGATCAGATATTTATAGAGTTTCTACAGCGTCGCTACTTACGTTTCAGTTGAAGATACTCACTCACATCTCCAGTATTAACAAACGATTTTGTAGCCCTAGATTATTGATGATTAAAATAAAACTGAAGAAGAGGTAGGGTTACAGTACCAAATTTTCTTGCTCCAATTCCTTATTTAAATCATGATGGGTTGCAGTTAACGAATTTTTGAGAAACTTTATCCAAAGAAACTCGTCACCAATAACAAACAATCCTTTCTAGATTTTTCCATCAGGAATAACTTATGTCACATTAGGATTAATATAAAATAATAACAAAATCGCATGATTGATTGATATAAAATTGTCAAAAAATCTCACTTCAAGAGTAAATCAACTCTACTTGTAAACCAATTCCAATGCAAGTGATTGATGTAGCATTATTAGAAAAATAATAAAACATTTGTTAATAAAGTATCATGAAAATCATGTGTGTCACTTTCGAGTAAGTAGTCTAAAAGAAAACTCATACGAAAGAGTAAACTACTGCTTGTGAGTTTTTCGAAAAGAATAAGTTACACAATATTATAGAGTTATTAGTTATATATTTACTTATGAAATATGAACAAGATGTCATAACTCGTTATTGAGAAAATTATGGACAGATATCGAAAAATCAGTTTCTCATTATCTATGTGAAATGAAATGTGCAAACCCGTCCAAATCCCAAATTCGACTTTTTTCCACGATTGCTAAGCTTTCTTTTTCCCTTACGTCGCCCGAAAGTAGAAGCTGATTTATTGCAATTTTCTAACTCAGTACATAAGAGGAAGATTGTATCTGGCCATTGTCATATACCAGCTGTGAAAATATCTTCTTCACCTTTTGTTATCATGCCTATTCTTCAAGGTCAGGCCGAATAGCATGAAAATGTAGATTTTATATAGTTAACGATCAAAAGTTTGTTGCTCAGGCTCCGATTAGCCTGAAGACGTGAAACATGAAAAACAGTCGTCCTCGTTTAATAATTTTTAACAGAAGTTTTCACTTGTATTTTAACATTTTTAACGTAATTAAATTACGTTAACTGTGTCAATTTTTAACGTAAATAACTATTTAGTAATTAGCTAGTGAGTAAATAACTATTAGCTCCTTCTGGACACATTAAGGACTTATTAGTTTATACGTCATCCCCATCTTTATTGAGTTAAATTTACATTTTATTTTATTGTTGGAGAAAGTTGTTTAGCACTGTCGTTTGAATTATAAATTCCTCCAGTTCAGTGCAATGAGTTGTCATCCAATTTTGTAGCATAGACGATGCAACATTCTCAAATATATCACAGGATATAGGGACTGTATGGCGAGCAGTGTCTGGTATGTTGTACTACATTCCGTTCGCCTGTGACAAGAAAATGCAAAATATAGTAGAACATAATGGATCCGTCAATAACATAGGTGCTCCTATATTGAAGTCAACCACTCTCTCCCAATGCGCTTAATTATTATTAGAAGGTATCATCTTACACATTAACTGTAATTCACAAATCTCTGTAACATATACTGTAATAAACTACTATTTAGATGTAACGGTAGCCCTATTTTCATTTGGGCAAACCTTATATTTAAGCGGTAAATACAAAAGTAGTAATAACATAATCAAAATATGTACCTACGGTTTGTAGAAACAAATAAGTTGATATATGAGATCCTAAGTTTATGTTATATTTGCCAGAGATGTCTAAGGATTTAAAACAAGATTTCTAATTTAATACTGCTTTCTTATGAAGAAAACATCTGTGATGAATGAGGCATTATAGTGAAATTAAGCATTACGTGGTTGTCTCAAGTTACAAAGAAAAAGTCAAGATTTACATTCAGAAATGGTAAAAGCAAAAATAATACCGTTATTTATCTTTCAAATGTTTCAGATATATTAAAATGTCTAAAGCATGAGGAGCACATACTTTTTCATTATAACATCAGATTTAACTTGCATTTAGTAATAAATAAAAATTCTCAATTTGTTCTTTTATATGATTATTTCATGATTATATTTTTATTAGTAACATTGCTCAAATTCATTATTACCGCTGTCGTAATTTTCACTTATTTTAGTTGGTAATTTATTCATTTAGATTACCTGAAACTGGAGCAATGAATCGTGACATTAAAAGCCTTTCTCAAAACTAGATCTTTAAAACTTCTAAGTTGCCTTTGAAATTTTATTAAACTTCGAAAAGTATGTTTAAATGAAAATGCTCATGGGATTGAAAACAAATTTTACTCATTGACAAGCAAGGAAAATGTTGTCCATATCTGACCGAAGCAAATTTGTAATTATCTTTATAGAAATAATTTCTATTTAACCCAATGGTGGTAAAATACTTGAATCTCTTTATCAATTGAGGGGTTTGGAGCAATAAAAAGTTAGATTCTCACTGCTCACTGCCTGCTTTGTGTAAAAAATACACACATTACAAAAAGTCAATATTTATTTCATATTTAACAGTGCAGCCAGCTTCAACTACGCGATATTTTGAGAATTAATAGGAGTGGCTAGCATATTTTTTCCACGAATCGCTTGAGCTAGATTTTTGTTTGAAGCTGTACATACCGCAAATTGTCGAGAATGAAGCTAACCCCTGATTGTAGCAAGCTTCTCCTAAATGTCTATTTTTTAACGCTTGCTATTGAAAATTCGCAAACAGGTCTTGTAATGTTGTTTGTTCGCTTTAGGACGTTTCTGCTTTTTATCGTAATTGTTGTAGTAGTTACTATCATTTTTTACTAATTGTTAGTGTTTATTCTTTTTTACAAGGTGTTTTATGACTGGAAAGAGGTAGGTTATTTGTTTATAGCTAAATCACGAACATTCTTATGTTTTATATTTTCAACATGTTATGCTAGATGACAGCTCTAAGAGCAATACAAATAGATTGTTGAATTTGAAAGTCAAATTGGAAATACTGATTACTCTAAATTAACTATTGATTTAGTTTATGATATTAGGTGTATAATACAGATGCAAGAAAACATAAATGCAGCTTCTATTCTCCAGTGTACTCAAAATGTAACTTTACCTTCATAAGAGTCTGCTGACGTTAATAATTATAGAAATTCTTTAGTAATTCGATATTTTAAGTAGTGTGCTTTATATATGCATTTTCATCGGTTTTATTCGCTTGGCAAGCAATTGCCTCAAGCACCAACCCAAATAATAGTTGGGATCCTACACTAAACAGTAAACCCTGTCTTATATAACCCAAATGCTGAAAATGGCGCGAAAGTTCGTGGCTCGCCTAAACATAAATATGATTAATCTAGACGTGATTGGTGCGGTGATTTGTGCGATTTATATCAGAATGTAAAGTTGATAATCGAATCTGTGATAAATCTTATTTTGAACTTAGAGAAACAGATACAGAAATAAAAGATACGGTGCAATAACATTCGGTGATGCATCAAGAGTAACGCAGCGACATTTTAATTGTCTTCAAGTTTTCAAGCTGAAAAAATGCCCGTATTGTAGGAATCTTAGTCCTGATTGCTGGTTCGTAATTTCCAATGAGTAAAAAAAAATGTCCATCTTTGTTCACTTGTGATCCAATAGTAAAGTGAATTGTCTACTTGTGATCCAATTGTAAACTGAATGTCCGTGATATTGCGGGAGGACATTCCAAATTTTAGAAGAAAACCTAGGAATTCGGCGCTTATCAGAGGAATTCCTGACAGGGATTCTCACAGTACCAACAAGATATTCGTCACATCATAAGCAAGTAATTTAAATAATCAGCGTCAACGACTCGACTTTCCTGACCAGAATCGTGAGAGATGATTATTGGTTTAAGTACGGGTGCGCCTCCGAAACTTGAATTGTCGAGAGCTATACAGCTGTGAACTTTCAATAAGGAGGTCTAGACAGCTATGTTACGACGGATACATAATTTCATTTATCATAAGCGGCCGTCCAAGTAAGCGCATGTGCAGTGGTGTTTGCATCATGACAGTGCTCCGTGTCAAACTTCACGAAGGATATTCCATTTCATCACAAAGAGAAACATCGCATTATACACAACCTTTCTACTCCCTTTATTTATTTACGTGTGACATTTTTCAGTGCCCACTGAAATTCATCTTAAAATGGAAACTATTTCAAACATCCATTATTATACAACACTCTGAAGCAATCCGCAACCGGGTTTTCAAGTGTGCTTCTAACATTGGTGATAATGTTGGAATAAGGAGGAAAGTGTTACATCGGATACACAATAAGAACGAGTAGTCTGTACAGCAGTTTATCGCTGTGATTTTTAGAGCTTAGTTCGGAACTTAAATAAACAGCCCTTGTTCGTTTAAAATGTGAATAATTGATGAACTATGAAAACATATTAAAATTTAATGTTAGACTGGGATATATATACAGTATAATAAAAATAATAATGATTATTTATCCTTTGAAAATGTTACTAAGCGATTAATTGATATTTGTTGCTGCAATCAAGAAACAATATATTTTGCCCTGAAGTTTATTTACTGCATATATTATATTAAAAGTTTTGTTTGCGTTATAACATTTTAAATTAATCATTAAAGAAGTTCATTTGAGAAGTACAATAGATCAGTACGTTATGATTTGTCTGCTTGTCTGGAAAATTACACGTTTTAAGTTATATATTTTAAGTGTCATTACATTCTACAGAATATTGGGTCGTGTATATGTCCCAGTGTAACTCAAAATTGCCTTAATAAAAACCATGACACTAACATCTGCAGACCTTCATGTGACCTCTATGTCTTTTGGGTACAACCTTGCACCGTAACTTCCATCGTAGAAGTCTTTTACAAAGCACAAGAAAAGAACATCCAGTTTACTCATCTTCAAAGGCTTCAGAGGATTGTTACGCGACATCAAGAAAATGACATATTAAGTATATCATATCCATAGCAATCCATAGTGCTGGATCTGATAATGTACTGTTACGTCCTCAAATGGAAGAGCCTTGAGATAATTCTTTCACACACTTGTGAGTAAAATTAGTTATATAATGAAGCTGTGGCCTTTGGAATGGTGGACTTAATGTACGTCACTTCTATACGGACATGGCAAATATTTTGTGTAAATAGTTGTCAGTAGACGTAACTAATTTGATAGATCGTTAATGTTACAGTTTCTGAGTTTTATCTGGAATATCAAGGAGCTTTAACTTGAAACCAGATAGATTAACTTAGTATAGTTTTTTCAGTTGCTTTTCACTCCTAGCGATTGCCCAAACATAGATAATGTCCCAGACACTAAATTTCTTTCCGAAATTCCATTTCATCCTGCAATGTACAGTTTACAGATTCTTGGAAGTCATAAAGCAATGTGACCACCACATTTTGTGTAGTGAGATGTTGCTGGAGGACCGTTAAATGTGACTTGTGAGATACACATTGAGTCACTATACTGCACAGTTACATTGAACATCCCTTAGTAGGTGAACCAGTAGCCGGAACCTGTTTGTTATTATATCTCTTCATGATGTTCTAGATAGCGGTCGATCATATACTGAATCTAATGAATCTATTTTGTTTGCACCATTTTCGAATTTCAGAGACAGAAGTGGCACGTAAGATTCTTCTCAAAACATGTTCACTTTGGAAACCATTATGTACACATTTACGACAGGAGAACATGATGCAATCTCGTCAATGTGTATTAAACTTATAAACAAACTTGTACGATCGGCACTATGAACATGAATGAGGATTGGAAATTGGACATACATACACGATTTAATCTTCTGTATTATCTTTTCCTCATTTGATAGTAATTGCTATGGAGAATTCTCTGAATCCGTGTCAGCTGTAGATTTGGAAACTATATTTTGCTCAATTTCAAGGTGTTTTAACTCAGTAGGACAAGACATAGACAAGAGTTAATTTCGTTTAAGTATGACTAGATTTCTACTAAGGTTGATTTCTGAGATAGACAGTAACATAGTTTTAGACTTTCCTTCCTAGATAAAATATGAAGGTATATTGTTTGAAATAATGAAAAGCTGTTTAGTGATATGTATGTGATGAGACAGACACCATTAGCATTTCATTTCTGTTAATAGGTATATTCGTGATTTCTGGAATCTGTTTCCGTACAATACTTACGAGTGCAACCTTTAAATATCAACTCATACATTTCCCTGAAAATTTTGACATAGCGCTGCAAATAAATTAGTTGACTCATTTCTTCCTATTTGTCAAGGTTAAAACTTAGTAACCTATTGGTCTAAGAGCATTCTTATAACAATAAATCAAACTTGCTTGCCAGAGTAAATATAGAATTCAATTCAAAAAATAGTAACAATTTACAGATTGCTATAAAACCTACCTGCATTTCCAACGCAAATTGGTTGAACATATTCAGAGAAAGTAAGGTCGTGTGATAGCAAAGCTACAGCTATATCATTGTCATAAGAGTTGTTATTGTAATTTTCATGAATAGCTACATACACGATACCATATGGGTGATTTTCAATTTCAGTATTTCCTCCTAGTACAGGCAAACCAATAATTACTTTCAAGGCGTCAATCCGGTGCCTGGAATTATCAATGCAGAACATTTTGAACTCACATTTTAACAATATACAAAGAATGTTTCAAAATTGTTGTTACAAACTTAGGAGGTACTCCACTTACAAAAGCAAATCACACAAATCTAAGTACAGGATAATCGAAACTAGTTTCCTTTCGAAATTTGAAACTTTCTACTTATGTCGTGAAAAAACAATCAGTAACTACAGAACACACACTATTGGATTCGATATAGTAAGTTGCATAGATAATCTAAAGCAGGTTGATTTTTTGTGCTTGAGGAGAAGGTAAATTGGGAAAGGGAAAAATATGTAGATGAGAATTCCATATTGTTCATGAATAAATACTTTGGATTTTGTTTTGCCATCTTCATACCGCTGATTGTGATATCACCGTATGAGTGCACTTCAGGACGTTATTGGTATTCAGCAATCAAAAAATGTCTTATAAAATCATGGTTCAACTCTTTACAATAATGAATTAGTTATTGTAAATATATTACTTGTCTTAAAAGCCTAATCGTTTTCTCTATGACTGGAAGCATCTTGAGCGCAGGGCCAAGAACAACCACCCTCCTTGCCCGATTGACGGCATTGTCCTACAGAAAATTATCCTTGTAATAAAAAGTCGAAAGTTCAAGATTCCTACTTTACAGAGGAAGAACTTTCTCATAGAAAGTAATGGATCCCATTTAATATTCTCCATTAAGTATATATCTTGATATCTAAATCCTTGCACGATATTCTTCAAGTTATGAAGTATACTTGTACTATTTAAGTGTAACTCCATTAAACTAAATTTATGAGGAATAGAATAAACTATTAATGTGACCATCGAAGAACAATCAAGAGTTGAATCCGGTACTTTGCGTATGATCATAATATTATATAAGTTCACCATTAACAGTATAGCCCGCTTTCTTTCACACTATCTAGTCACCAAGACGGTTGAGTTAAAAGATCACTCTATCGACCCAGGCGTGGATTGGACCCGGGTTCGAACATCGCTTCGTACTGGAATTACTTTAATCCTTCTACTTTCTTTCCAATGCTGCTCAGGAATTCAATCATCTTTAGTAGAACAGTTATGTTGCCACTAAAGACTTACTCAGCTTTGCGGTACAACTGAATATGCTCCTAGTTATAATTAAATATATTTTAATCAAAAACATATTAACATATAAATGCTAAAATAATCTACAATATTCATTACTAACTGAAATTTCTGTTCTTCGCACAGGGATAAGAAAGATGTGGAAAATATTTTAATGGAATTTTTTGAATTTGTTTCCTTCACCTTAAATCAAGTACTTTAATCGAAGTGTATTAATAAATATCCATTCCCTGATTCCAAATATATATATTGAATATTTATAAAGTTCACGAGATTATCATAAATCACATAACACAGTTATTCACTTTTGAATATTTATATTCACCTTCAACATATATCGTGTTTGTCATATTAAAATATTATACATTCAATCATTACAAGATTCGTTCTATTCTATCTTTTTAGTTACGATAACAAAGACATCAAACAGATAAACAAGTTGCCATAGCAACGAAATTAAGAAATCTCTCGATACGATACAAATATTTAAATTATTTCCTTATATTTTTCTTCTTTCTCTTAATTGCTTGTGCCTTGAAAATAGCACTTTTGCCCGTAAATATAAACAATACTTACAAAGTACCTACAAAATATCCATTATCGGACTATCGGACTTCTTTAAATTGATCACAATAAAGAAAGAATCCTGGACCGTTAAACATTTCATATACCTAGTTACCTTACTTTTTGAATAGCCTTCATATATGTAAAATTACAATTCATAAAATAAAATATTATTTTCATTTTCTCTCAATATCATTCTTATATTTACTTAATAATCAGTCTTATTTTAATTCTATAACATTATCGATGAGAAAGACATATTCAAAATGTGGTAAGTTTGTTGGTTATTTTTAGGTCCTAAATATATTCTTTAATTCAATGCCATTTATACTCTTTAACAACAAAGTTGGTGTGAGTTAAAATACAACGTGTAATGTTTTATTTATTCGGGCATAATTAGCGTAAATTTGATAGACAATATTTGTATTCATGAACAGATGTAATAGCATAGAGTTGAGTTGATTTTAGTTTAGCGTCCCTTTCAGCAGCGAGGCTATATGAGACGTGGACCTACTGATTAACGTGGAATCCGAACCACATGAGCTCCCACCGGGAATCGAACCCGGGTCTCCCGCGCCAAAGGCGCGTACGCTAACCGCTTAGCCACGGAGGAGCTCTTGTAATAGCATAGAATTTGAACGAAAAAAAAATACAATGAAATCATAACAATATTCAGACAATGAAACAAAACAAAAACTAATTGCATATGTTTTGACGGACGCCATAAGTTTAGCTGAAGTAACATTACCAAAAGATTCGATTAGGTTGCATTGAATGGCACAATCTTGAGTACAGTCCTGCATGTTATTTACTTCACCAATTTTTTGGTTTCTATTTTGAAAATTTCTGCCGCCTATGTAATTACTACGAAATCTGGAAGAACGTGGAAAATTAGATCTATTGTATGCATTATTCCTAAAGGCAGTATAATTATTATTTCTATTTCTTCTGAAATTCAGTTCGGTCGTATTGTCATTACGAGAAAATCTAACATTACCTCTCGTATTATGATTACAATCCTCTCTAACATTGATATTTCGAACAGGAATATAGTTAGCTTGATTTCTGTTATTATTACCTTGCAATCTAGTCTGACTTTCATAATTTTGAACTATCATTATTAACTGATTAAAATTAATACATTGCGAAGAGATCAATACTTGCTGTAGCCTAAACGGTAATTATATTCTTATCGGTGCGATAATGCGTGATTCCTGCTGATATGAATTGATCTGTTTCAAGATATTATACGCAGAGATTACAAAATCTGTAAGGCTTTTGTCCACTTTAGGATCAAAACGCCGGTTTCTAATTTAGGCACCCCGGTCTGCTAACATAAAATTGTTCTCGAAACTCGCTAACAGCGTATTTCTGAAATCGGAATTATTACGCAGGCTACCTCTGATTGCTTTGTACCATACCGAATAAAGTGATAACAAAATATGCGGTAAGAGTTTGAGGAAACTAGCCGTATGTATTCCAATTAGTTCACACTCTTCTTTAAATTTCTCTAAAAAGGTACTCGCTGGAATGTCCTCAGATCTACCACTGAATTTAGTTAATGATCTTCACTGAATTTCGCGCGATTATTATTAGTACTAAAATACCTTAGATGTCGAAGTTTTACTTGTGTGTAGTCCCTGCGACGTGGTTTTCTTTCTTCGTCCTCAATATTTCAGATGGTGTCCTCCCTTTCAGAATAGACTTCTGATGAGTTATTTTCTTCTTCATAGGATTTTGACTGATTTCTCATATGTTCTTTATGCACAACGTTGAGGGCAGGTTCAGGATTACACTTGGCTATACCGATTTTCTCTTTCATGATATGAATCTCTTCTTGCAATCTTCGATTTTGGTTTGTATGTTCGTTGACTTGCGTTTCAACTCCATCAACAGTACTTTTCACCAGTGCAAAGCTATGAATGATTTGCTCTATTCTATTGTCAGTTGTTTTCAATTTGGTATTTATCTGCTGCGTTGCTAGTTCCAATCTGGAATCCATCTGCTGTCCTATTTGTTGTGTCACTTTTTCCAATCTGAAATCCAAGTATTGTGTTACTTGTTTCAATATAGAATCCAATTGGAATCCATCTGCTGTCCTATTTGTTGTAGAACTCGATCCAATTTGGTACCCAATTTGGAATCCATCTGTTGTGTCATGGAATTCATCTGCTGTCCTAGCTGTCATAAAAGATTAATTACATCAGCTGAAGTCTCAATTTCTGGAATATCGACTTCTTCAACTCCTGTATTGATACTCATTTTAGGTCTGCGGTATATTTTTCTTGTAATAGATATTCCGTGATGCTAAGTGAAATATCGTACTAATACTTCTGACTAATCTCAAAGTTCCACGGTTTCGGCACCATATAAGTATGTAATGTTAATTATATATATCTTCTGCTACGATACACTCCCTGATTCCAAATGTATATATTGAATATTTATACAGTTCACGAAATTATCATGAATCACATAACACAGTTATTCACTTTTGAATATATATATATATATATATATATATATATATATATATATATATTCACTTTCAACATATACCGTGTTTGTCACATTAAAATATTATACATTTAATCGTTACAAGATGGCTCTTCGTTCTATTCTATCTCTTTTGTTACCATAACAACGACATCGAACAGCTAAACAAGTTGCCATAGCAACAAAATTAAGAAATCTCTCGATATGATAAAAATATTTAAATTATTTCTTTATATTTTTCTTCTTCTTCTTCTTCTTAATTGCTTGTGCCTTTAAAATAGCACTTTTGCCCGTAAATTTAAAACGAATTGACATGACAAAATTACAGTTCATGGCACATCATATGTTGCGATTACAAATAACAAGTGGTGTGCGTGGGTTTTCTTGGGGTTCTGTCGTTTCCTCCCACTTTTTCATTTCATCATTTCATTCATTTCTGATCACTGCCTCCTTTAGCCTATCCGACATAGGCGTGGGACGTCAAACTTAAGGATTTAATTTCATGTGCAAATAACAATGTGGCGAAAAACATTAGTTGGCCTCTAACCATCCTTAAAAGCGGATTTTGAGAGAAATTTGAAACGCGGTTACTTATTTTTATTGCATTTATATAGGCCTATCTATTTTCATTTTTCTAATTTAAAAGGATTATCAGATACTCCATTCATGACTAATATTTTGAACCCACCTTAGAATATACACTTTAATCAAAAAGATTTCATAAAAATCTATTTTAACATACATATTAATTATTCCGAAATTTATTCTAAACGGTTCAGTCGTTTCCTCTCTTTGCGATCACAAACTAATTCACTTGATTTTTTTAAATATATTACTTAATTTCTTAAGAAGAATTTAACCTTCGAGTAGTCTCGCCGCGGTCAAAAGCACCGCAGGGAAATTATTTTTGATCGTGTGTCTATTCTGTTTGTCCGACAGACCTCTCCGTCTAGCTAATCTTCCCCCTCACCTTCCCGAACATTCCTGCTCAATCACTCCGTTATCCGTTGTTTAGTTTAACTACTAGTGATTGTTTAGTGATTCTGCGGTGCTTTCCACCGCGCGCGACTAACCGTGTAATGTTTTTTCTCAGTGTTTCGCTCTGCACATGACCTTTGCTTTGGAGATGTTTTAAGCTTTATAAACATAAATATTATTTTAATGAACGGAAGAGAGGTCGACAGAGTTAAAAGCTGATACCAAGTGTGAAAAAAGAGAAAATTAGAAATGAACAGCTTAAAACAACCGAGGAAATGTTAGGAATGGGCTATTTGGATAAATCAGCCGAGATGAACTCGTGGAAGCTTTGTCTGAGGAAGATCATAAGAAATATATATATGTAAGTGAGTGAACACGAAAGGTGAAGTGAGGTATCTGCGAGCGAATCTGAAGATCTTAAACCAGAAATGACCAGCGATTCCCCTAATGTAGTCAGAGCAGGAGAGGACGAAATAAGCGACGACGAAGTGTAGAACAGTGTAAATTTGAAGATAACCTAAAATAATTAAATGTAGTGCTGTATAGGTGAAGTTTGAAAATAACAGGACCGTAAAATAATTCAATGTAAATTTGATTTGATTTCAAATTAGCGCCCTTTTCAGCATCAAGGTTATGTAAGACGTGGACCTACTCCTTAACGTGGGATTCGAACCACATGAGCTCCCACCGGGAATCGAACCCGGAAGTCCCACGGCAAAGGTGTGTATGCTAACCGCTTAGCTACGAGTGAGCTCTAATTGAATATAAAATGCGCTGTGAAGCTTTGTTTTAGTGTTATGTTTATGTAGTATATTTTTTACTAATTTACTATTGCATTTCTAATTTTAGACGAACCAGAATTGACAAAAACAAAAGATCGTCATCAGATTTAGAATTTTCAATAAAACCAGTGCGTAACTATCTAAAGAAATATGTAACGAAAAAAATATTTTATTCCAAAAAGAAATAAAAAAAACAGTACATGTCTAATTGTAGGTTCCTCTAATAGTTATTGCTGTGAAACTTATCAAAATAATAAAAATGTTATTCCCTCTTAATCAGAAAATATACAAAATTACGTTTCTAATACAAGAAAAATGTTTAAAACAATATTTGCAACACATTATGTTCGTGCGGTCCTTTTGACCGCGCGCGACTACTTGCGTTGCTTTTTTAGCGGGACTTCTCGAGGGTTAAAGTACAAACTCGATTAGATACAGAGTAACAATATATTATATATCACCAATGTATTTTGGCATTGGTGACATACAGTCATACTTATAATGTTTCAAATTACGTTAATGTTACTTTGGATTGAACCTTTCATCATTTTTACGGTATTGAAGTTACTTTGAATTGATACAAAGTTAACCTTAGAGAGACATTTTGAGGAACGTATGTGTAATTGTTGTTCTGTGGAATGCATTCCTCAATTGAATAATATGTACTCAAATCCTGATGTTCACACATTGTCACCTTTGTTTACTTATATTATTTATGTTAATTTATTATATTAATACTTGTTATAAATAGAAAATTGTATAATCACCAATACATATGGATTAATGTATATGTTAGTTGTACAATGGAAAATTTGTTCAATAACCAACTTGAATTGATATAAAATGAAAAAAATTAATTTAACTTCTTACGCATATTTTCTGAAAGCAAAGAAGATGAATAATATAAGAGAATGGTCATGAAATAATATACGAAATAATAAAGTGGGAGGAAAGGGGGAATCTCGAGAAAACTCGTGGACGCGGTATACACAGAAAAAGTACTAGAACTGATATACCGTTGTACTTTTTCTCCATAAGTTACAACTAAAAGTACACCTTAACAATGTGCCTGGATTTTTGTAAACTAGATTTGGTATTCGACCAAGATAGAAAAAACATTAAAATATAGTACATTTTGACATATAGATAATTATTTGGTTACGTGTTTGAAGAGGGACATGTTTGGAAAGCAGACTTCGAAATATTATGACGTAAAGAATGTAAAGCACTGGGAATGAACCTATTGAGACATTTTACTACGAATTCCATAATGTTATGTATAATCTGGCACATTTTCTATAAATATTTTGCATAACACGTTTAATAATAATGTCATAAGCAGTACTAGTCTATGTGGTCAATTTAATAAACTAAATAGTAAAAATTTAATGACCTGAAAGTGTAAAAGAATTGTGAAACTTGATTACATAGGACTACCGTCTACCAAAAGTATTCAGAGGTTTGAAATAATTCTTCATATCGCACAATCTCTGCCTATCCGCGCTTCATAAATATCCACTGAACATGCCTTTCTATGTAGTCTTGCCAATAGAACCATTCGTAAATACGTTTAGCAAAACATAAAAGTCTAATGTACCAGACTAAACCCCTCTTCGTATGATGAGTCATTATCTACTGTTCAGAATCTACGTTCTTTCTTAATCTTGAGGGAACTTAATGTGATAGTACTCTTTATCTCCACATTGACTTTTGTAGTAAAAAAATATCATCCAGTAGCTGCATATTTCATAAGCAAGTTTAACTAGGTCTGTTAACAGTACATTCTAAACTCCTATATCAGAAAGGTTTTTCTGCTAATAAATCATAATTTAAAACAAACACCGAATTGAAATAAGTTTTTCAAATTTTAATTTAAATTCAGTGTTGGGAAATCCAGTGACAACCCATGACCAAATACAGCATCACTTGAGCAACACAAAATAACGACCATCCTGGAGTCATCCAATCATAAATTTTTCTGATGGATTACATAATAATCCAAAGATCAATTTGTTTTCATTGTCTCTTTTTATTAGATAATAAATTCGTAAATTTTAGAGTTAATTCATAAGAAACACTCCGAAATGAAAATATCATAAAATTACCAATTACCAACCAACGAAAAAGGCATTACCCTGCAACACAGAAAGATGATGTCAGTAGGGCCTTATTAGTGATAATACTTGCTGAGCACAAAGGCGTTTTCTGTAGACGTATTAAAGCCATAAATGGAAACTGTGGATCAATCGGAAGGAAACCACTTGGAGACTCATCGTTACCACGAGTACCTATAAAAGAAACAATTGTTGATTTGGTTCCGTGCTTTGTGGAGATAATAGAGATATATATGAGTAACCAGAAGCCAATAATAAAAATAAAATAGAAAAGAATGTTTTCTGGTTTCTCGAAACATCGATAAAATAAATATGTCATTAGCTATTGTTATAGGTATCGATAAGAGAGTCAACTATTTAATCCATCTCAAATAACTTATCATTCTTCATTTACATCATTAGTCACGCGCTTAGCCTCTAATGCTCGGTGTTAAGTAAAACGCATTCCATCTTTTATTAAAATTTGTTTCAATGT
The DNA here is from genome assembly GCF_964235325.1 of Thermobia domestica. NCBI lineage: Eukaryota > Metazoa > Arthropoda > Insecta > Zygentoma > Lepismatidae > Thermobia > Thermobia domestica. The sequence continues at coordinate 219,117,023 of NC_137458.1, forward strand.
GCAAATAACTACTGAGGTATTTAAACTTACGTACAATATATACATAGTTTTCTATTCAAAACGGTGAGGAAAGTTATTTAGTTAATGTGTGTTCATTTATTTATTAACGTAATCTCATGTGCAGTGTAGCTTTCTATATTAGAGGCAATTAATGAAGAAATCTGGAAATTTTCAAAGGGATCGAAATGAGTTCAATGGTGCAATAACTTATTCTCCCAATGAGGCTAATGGAAATACTGTAAAGATTAGCAGAGGTCTCTCGATTACGGAACTACAAAACAAATATTTTTTATGATATTTTACGAAAAAAATCCAAATAATTTATGAACGTATTAACTATTACGTATGGATTTAGCATGCGTTCTTCTTTTTCATATTATTTTGCCATGTAACCTGAAAGTAAGTCGAATTTTAGTTGTTAAGCTACATATTTTCCGAGGCAAATTAAAACTTAAAGAAGCGATCTTCAGGTTAGACACGATTTTCTCCAAAGTTGCAATAATGCATTGTTATACTATAGACTTTGTATACACTCAATTTTAGGAATGTTTTAGTGTTTCTTGCTGAAATCAATATTAGGAAACCACAACAGCAAAAAGTGTCGTTCTTTGATTTTATTGTACGTTTAGAAACATTAGTCTAGTTTTAACAAAAGAGACACTGACCAAAGCTTAAAACTTTACTTTATTTTAAATTATAATTTGTAACTGTTTCCGATATCTAGCATATCCTTCTTCAGACACGATCGAAATTAATGAAAATACAGACATATATATATAAATGTTGTTATAACAGAGTTTAAATTCTTTAACGATCATATATATATTCATTGTTATAAAAAAAATTAAATTCTTTTAACAGTCATATATAGAGTCATTGTTGTACTTTTTTATTTTTATTTATTTATTTATTTATTTTTCTTATTTACCGAGGCCTTCAGCACATCCTATAAGTCTTCGTGATCACTTTCCATTTAATCACTTCCTTTATTTTTGGTTCTTATAAGGGCCTTTTATTTTTATTATTTTTTATTTTTATTTATTTATTTATTTATTTTCTCTATGTTATTCAAACTTTCTTGCCATGATTCATTAATTGGTAAGCCCCCTGTCCAGTTCATCAGTTTATCTCTTCCTACCTTCTTTATCCAATCCGCTTCTTTCCACTTCCTTATTATCATTCTTTTCTCCATCTCCAATACTTCCGTCTTATCCCAATTAATTGCGTGATTCGTCTCCTTAACATGTTTGTATATGGCATTGGTATCTTTTTTCTTCCTAACATCATCTTCATGTTGTTTTATCCTTTCTTTCATTCTCTTTCCTGTCTCTCCTATATATGACATATCGCAGTCCTCACACCATACCCTGTAAATGACTCCTCCTTCCTCTTCATTAATCTTTTTAGTTCCTTTTCTATTCTTCTTCTTTATTGATCTTAATAAAGTTTCTCCACTCTTTCTATAAGTTCTGACCCCTCCTTTCTTCAATAAATTCTTCAGTTTCTCCGTTTCTTCTCCCATACTTTCTATGCCATGCCATTTTCCACTCTCATCCTCTTCATTCTTCTTTTTCCCTCTCTTCCTCTTCCTGCGTTCTTCTTCCTTCTCTAACTCTTTCTTGCTGTAACCGTTCTTCTCTAACTGTCTGTAGAATTTCTGTATGCTCTCCTTCCTTCCTTCCTCTTCGTCCTCCATCATTTCTATTCTTCTTATCATATTTGTTATGAAATTTCTCTTTGTACTCCTATCCACGTCGCTCCTCTCATGGCAGTACACTCCCGCTAAGCACTCTTTCTGGTACCACCTCGTAACCAGGCCTTCTCCTTGTTTTATTATGCTCATGTCTAAAAAGTTTATTCTTCCATTTTCTTCCAACTCCATTTCCAAGCTTATGCCTTTTTCTTTATCTTCCACACTATCTTTGAAGTTCTCTAATTGTCTCCTAGTCCCTTACCACAAGCCTAGAGAGTCATCCACATTCCTACAAAATATGATCAAGTTTTTACACCCTTCTTCTTTCACCTTTTTCTCCCATTTGTTCATAATTATTTCTGCCAGTACTGGGCTCAGCCTCGAACCTATACTGATTCCTTTTCTTATTTTTACCACTTTCTCACCGATTATACAATAACTGTTTTCCCATATTAACTTCAGAACCTTAACTACTTTCTCTTTTGTCCATCCTTTTATACTTTTACTACCCATTTCTTCCTCTATGACACTTATTATTGCTTCTCTACTAAGGCTCGGGAACATAGCCTTAACATCAAGACTAAACATAAGTTTTCTGCCTCCAATAAGATCCACTCTTCTTAACAATTCCTTGGCTTCTTCTGTGTTCTTCACTCTGCACGATTCTTGTCCTTCTCTTATGCTTTCACAAATCTCCTTCAACTCCTTCTCTAGTGGCTCCCAGTAGTTGCCTCTACAGTCTAGTACTGGTCCAAGCTTCACCTCTTTCTTGTGTAATTTTGGGAAACCTTTCATTCTTGGTATCCTTCCTTGTATATTTATCCATTTCTTTAAACCTCTTCCTTCTTTCATTACTTTCTTCAATAGATCTTCTTCCTTCATGTCCTTATCCCCTATAACCTCATATGTATTGTCACATAAATCTTCCAGTTTCTTCTTGTACCATTCTTTCTCCATAACTACCACTGCTCCACCTTTGTCCGCCTGTTCTATTACTATGTCCTTCCTACTTCTCAACATCATAAGACCCCTTTTTTCTTTCTTCTTCAAATTCTCTTTACTCCTTTTCTTCATGCTGTTCTTCACTAACGCTACTGGTCTTCTCCTTATCTTCTCTCTCTGTTCTTCTTCTTTAACGTCCGTTAAGGCCTCTTCCACTGAGTAAATCAGCTCTCTAAAGTCTATTTCCCCTTCTTTCACCTTGAATCTGTGACCTAAACTAAGAAGTTCTTCCTCCTCTTCCGTTATTCTCACGTCTCCCAAGACCACTACTCTAATTTTTTCTCTTTCTTTGCTTTTTTCTCTACGCCATCCTAAAGCTTTTCCTTTCTTCATCAATCTCTCTTTCACTTTTTCTTTAAAACTTCTTTCCCACTTCTCCAAATTCTCCATAACCACTTCTCTTACAAACACTGTCAGCCCGTCTTCTATTTCACTTCTTATTCTCTCCGTAGTCTCTCTACTCCTTCTTTCTTCTTCTTTATTTCTTCTAATTACACTCCACACTAGTTCTTTTTCGGCCTTTTTTATTAATTTCTTAAATCTCAGTGATGTGTGCTCCACTCCTTTCTTCATAATCCTGAGACCTCTTGGTGTTCTTCTTCTTCCAAACACGTTTTCAGGAACCATATTTGCTGTATCTTCACTATCTCCCTTCTTCTCCTATCTTTCCATATGTATATACTCCTTTTCAGTCTTGGAGTCATTTCGATAGTAAGACTATTCATGGCTTTGGATTAATTGTTTTAACAAAAGAGACACTGACCAAAGCTTAAAACTTTACTTTATTTTAAATTATAATTTGTAACTGTTTCGGATATCTAGCATATCCTTCTTCAGACACGATCGAATTACGCATGTTAAGGAGACGAATCACGCAATTAATTGGGATAAGACGGAAGTATTGGAGATGGAGAAAAGAATGATAATAAGGAAGTGGAAAGAAGCGGATTGGATAAAGAAGGTAGGAAGAGATAAACTGATGAACTGGACAGGGGGCTTACCAATTAATGAATCATGGCAAGAAAGTTTGAATAACATAGAGAAAATAAATAAATAAATAAATAAATAAAAATAAAAAAATAATAAAAATAAAAGGCCCTTATAAGAACCAAAAATAAAGGAAGTGATTAAATGGAAAGTGAACACGAAGACTTATAGGATGTGCTGAAGGCCTCGGTAAATAAGAAAAATAAATAAATAAATAAATAAAAATAAAAAAGTACAACAATGACTCTATATATGACTGTTAAAAGAATTTAAAATTTTTTTATAACAATGAATATATATATGACGGTTAAAGAATTTAAACTCTGTTATAACAACATTTATATATATATGTCTGTATTTTCATTAATTTCGATCGTGTCTGAAGAAGGATATGCTAGATATCGGAAACAGTTACAAATTATAATTTAAAATAAAGTAAAGTTTTAAGCTTTGGTCAGTGTCTCTTTTGTTAAAACAATTAATCCAAAGCCATGAATAGTCTTACTATATTAGTCTAGTATGAATAATCAGATATTATTGCATTATGTGAGATAATTCATAGGGGAAAATAATATAAATTTGTAACATGACAAAATAGAAACAATTTGGTGGAAAAGAATCTATGTAATGTTTATGTATATTTTATGAAGTTTGAGGTGAGCACGAATGAACTGCTTAATTTAGCTTCTGCTAAAGGATGTATTAGGAAGAGGATATAAGTGGTACAAGGTTAGTACAAGAAATTTTCGCACACATCCAATTCAATTTTGTTTCTTGATTCAATTATTATTTTGGATGATTTATACGTTTAAATATGAACATATGTATCTTATAATATATACCCAGTATGAAGACAGCTGCTATTTTAGTACAAATTACTCTACATGAATTTAAACTTTAATACAGGTTGGTTAGGGATTATTTCCATGCTATGTTGATTTTAACTAAAGCTGTAACTAATGAATACTAATAAATTCAAATTTAATACTTAGTGGAAATTTTCATCATCATGACAACCTTAATGAAATAGTTGACTTGGTATTGACTGCAAAGGTTATTATTATAACTTATTGGATGAGAACGGAGAAAGGGAATTTTTTGGACTATATACTGTATGTAAGTTATTTTCTGGGTTATATTGTGGGTGTTTTGGACAATATGTCAGAAACGGATTTAGTAAATAGTTACACGTCAATCGGAATTTATTATTAGCAGTCGAATGAAGCACAACTCAAACTTAAAAGAACTGTCAATAAGTATAATTGTGTGTACTGGGCCGAACATAATTTCAACATTATTGTTCAAAAGGCTGTGAATTTGTCTGGTGGAAATGTGCGATATGATTTGCCATCTAGAAGACTGATAGAGTTTTTCAGTTTCGATGGTGCTGTGACTGGAGGAAACTGTTAAACATTTCTTGGTGATTCCATTTTCCCTACCATTCAAGTAGCATACGGTGAATACAAATTTTATTGCCAACGAGATGCCCCCACCGGACAATCATAGAGAGGTGCGATCATACCTGGATCCAAATTTACCAGGCAAGTGGATAGAACCCAGGGAACAAATCCAGTTTCCTGCACTCTCTCTGGACCTTACGCTGCTTAGGGAAGAAATGAACAGAGAAAACCTGTACATTCAAAGCAATATGCCCACACGGTATGACATATCCAGTAGCGCACTAAGGGCGGAGCCAATGGAGCCCAGGGTCAGGGGTCCCCAAGCTTAGAGACCTCCCAAAATCCCCCTCTTTAATACTAAAATATAGCAATCAACTTATTATATTATAGGCTTCAGGCCATTGCTATTTTTTTCCTCTCGCTCGCTCGTGGAATTGCTAGAGTTAAGTCTTCTTCCACCAGCGTCTTCAAGATACTTATTTTGTGAGGGAGTGAGCTATTTTAGACCTCTAAACCAAATTATTAGCTGGTGGTGAAATTCCTTTGAAATATCTCTTGTAATTATTTAGAGCAAATATAGGAGGTTTTCCAAATCACTTTTACTCTATTACTGTTTTTACATGAACATTGACCATTTGGCTTGTACTTGGCATTTGTGTGTCACACTGCAGTATATGAGCATTTAACTATACTAACATTATAAGAAATACCAGGCGAATTCGTTATCAAATTATATTCCTACAACAACATATTTATAGATATGCGACAATAATTTTGGATATGAGTGTACATTTTGAAAGCCTATGAGAAATTATAGTAAAACAATTACATGCATATACTAAGGAGTAATTTACTACAACGAGAATCAACTGAGGAGTGATTGGTTAAGTTTGTGGCCATCACGTTGAGCATTCTGAATTTTAAAAACCAGAACTTTACAGGACAGGTACTCACTGCAAGAAATTTCCTAATTCCATTTGTAAGTGTATACATTTTTATTCCTATTAGTTCATTTATTCCAATATCTTCACAATAAGTTCATTAGAAGGAAAATATAAATTAAACATAGCAACATTGAAACAATAATGCATTTAAGAAAATGAAGCCTTTACTTATCTACTTATCGCGTGACACATTAAACAAGTGAATTTGGACATAAACTTTTATTTGTTTCAAGAGTATAAAGGTCATGAAATAACATTTTCGAAATAAAAGCAAACATACTTATGACTATTCTAATTTAGACTAAAATATTATTCTAATATTAAATAGTCACTGTATCTGAGTAATATTGACTTAGGGCTACAGTAATGTATGCATTACATACGAATTCAAAATTTTACCTCTGTTTACTTTCTTGTATGTGTGCCGAGACATATCAATCGATGTTGGTTTACTTTGTAACTGAAAATACATATAAAAAGTAATTACTGTTTGCACGTCAATTGCACTGAATAATAATGTAAAAGTGATATTTCTTAAATTACCGAGGTTTGTATCATAATATCTAAAGTTTTTAATAATAATAAAGCAAATACAAATTAAAGTAATTTGTGAAGATAAGTAATATCAATTTCTTTGTAGTTTTATATATGCAAAAGGCGTTCAGTGAGTTTTGTACAGATTGATATAATACTTTCAAGTGTTGCAATGTGATGATTGAATTTTAGGTGAACATACTTTCGTCCTTAGAATTTAAAATGCTAATAATTGTTCTTCCCTATTGATCGCAAGTAAACCACAGTGAAGATTAAAGTAGACTTCAGGACACGACAACGGTTGGTAATGAAATTCCTGACCGAAACCGGTGATGAATAAGCCACATCAATTCATACGAAGTTCCTTTTGGTTTTCAGTAATCACACATCGTACTACGCCAGTATCCAAAGTTGGTTGCAGTGCTTTAACATATCTAGACATTCCAGATTAGACTAGGAAATTACATCTTTTTGTTGGATCACTGCAGTGTCATGTTGATAGACTTCTTGGAACCTGGCTTCACAATTAACAAGGAGCGTTATTGTTTGTCACTGCATAAGGTACTACGTGTTCTCCAGGCCAAGAGACCAGAGTTGCAAGGTAATGTAATCAAACTCTATCATAAAAATGCCAAGCCTCACACAACCATGATGATACAGCAGAGAATCATGAGAATGGGATAGAAAATCGTACCCCAGCCACCTTATAGTACACTTGGCTCTTTTGAATTTCTTTCTGTTTGGGCTTGCATAGACCCATCTGCGAGAAAAATCATTCAACAGTGACATGACTCTCATTTTTGTGTGAAACAATGATGTGAAAGTCCCCGTCTGAGTTTTACCAAAGAGCATTCAAGGCATGGAAAGAACGTTGGACTAGCTGCGGAACGGCAGATGGAAAATACATTGAGTGATGTGCTCTTGTATCCATAAGATGAAAGTATGTTCACAAAAAATTTCATTATCATAGTGCTACTAATAACAACATAATAACCATCTGTGAAAACTTATTGGACGCCTCTTGTATAGGAGTGTTTATATTATGTTATTTTCATGTAATAAATGTCTGCTATTAATCTCAACTACAAAAATAATAATTATTTTTGTAGTTAACATCTTTTCTGAATATGAGGATTGTTGTGATCTTCTATAATTGCCTTCACTATTTTCATTTACACTAGACTCTCGCTAATCCAGCCATTCCTTGCACATATGGGTGCCGGATTTGCGGAAGTACCGGATTATTTAAAGGATCGGAAATTACTACTAGTTTAAACACATAGGGACTACAAAAGCTGTACTTTATTAAATCCAAAGACACTGTATATTCATTTACATACAAAATTTAGTCGTTTAGTGCGTACATATACAGTAGTATTAATCACTATGAAACTGTCACGAATTTTTTTACTGTAAGAAAGTCACAATCTTATATATAAAAGAGAACGCACAAATCCTTTGTTCCCTCATCACGCTAATACGGCTGAACCAATTTCTTTTATTTTTGGGGGGTTATTAGGATTTGGACCCTAGATGGTTTTTATCATATCACTTTAATTTTTAATTACCAGTGTCTTGAGATAATTGACCATTCAAGTGTCCATAACGTACAAATCCTTTGTTAGTTCATCATAGGTATAAAAATAAACGTATTTATATGCAACGCGCATGACCGTGTCACTCGGCGGGTTAACATAAATGACAGGCGATATAATGTTAACATTTACTGCAATCTACTATGGTTTTTATCATATCACTTGAAAGCGAAAAAGTAAAAATTATCTAAGTAACAAAGTTTATTGCGTTCCGGGGTGACCGCAGCGAAGCGGGGTGAACGCTGCTAGTTTCAAATATGTATGTATAGCATTGATTAATATTTTTAACTAAGAACATTGTTTCACATGATAATTCATTGTTGTGCGCATCATTTCTGCTTGAGCGACTAGAGATCTGATGTTGGCCGGACTATTGAGGGCCGGATTAGCGAGAGTCTAGTGTACTTGCTTATTTTCTGTTTTGAAATCGATCCGCCACATTAAAGGAAGAAGTGAATCCTAAATATTGACTTTAGATTTAAGGATATTCGTAGCCATTCTTAAAATGTCATACCGATTTCAACGTCTTACAATAATAACTTTATTGTACTTTTTTTTAGATAGTCAAACCGTTAAGTTCGTAACTTACGAAGTACCAAGTAAGAATTTATAATTACAGAATAGAACAATAGTTGAATATAATAGATACAATAGGTTGCCCACAATAAAATTTTTGAATTTCACTGGTCTTCCCAAACAAAATGTTTAACCACTCTTATGTCCGATACACGACTAGCTGACTGGAGGTCTGTACTTGATAATAGTGTCAGTTGAGAATGATCTGTCCAACGATGACGATAAAAGTGACATACTTTTGGGAATAATTCATTTGTAAATTTTCCTTAGCTCATTATTGACACTCACAAATAACTAAAATGTACAAAGAAGAAAGTTAATTATCAGCAAAGCTAATGTTGGTATCCTCATCCAACAGTGTGCACAACGGGCTCTGAAATTAGTTGTCGGGACTGAGGAAAGAACGTCCCTGCACGCTCGAACTGCTAATACAGTGTAGGCTATTAGAAGAGTAACACAAGGAAATCAATCAACGCAGAGAAGTACAAGCACATGACACTGTATTTCAAAATGCAAAGCACCCAACGCAATTCGGAAGAATCTTGGATCGGAAACGCACCAAAAAGTACGTGGTTATCTACTGACAGAGCGGCATATCCAGGAGAGATTCACAAACTTCAGTAAAATGAAAAAAGTATCTTGCAGGCGACATGTAGAAATAAGTTCGCGCCAGGTAGAAAATGGCTCAAACTCTTTTGTTTCATCTTCATACTGTAGAAAAAGTGACTGTATGAAGATGAAACGAAAGAGTTTGATCCATTTTCTACCATGAACAGATCACAAGAGTTCTAACTTTGTGCTGCATCGCATGGAAAATATTCCAAGTGATCTGTATGGCCCCGCGTAGTGTAGTCGCTAACCGGGTTCGATTCCCGGTGGGTGCACTCGGTTGAAAAAGTGTAACACGCTTTTTCAGGGCAGCCACCCTGAATGAGGTTTTCCTGTTTTCCTCATTCACACCAAACAAATTCCGGGGTAGTACCTAACTTATAGGTCCCAAGCCGTTCCCTTCCTTCCCCCATCCTTTCTTCCTTCCCTTTCCCCGGATTCTGTGCTTGCCGAGGTACGTCATCCCTCAAAGTTGAAGGGCTAAATGGCCTTAGATGCTGAAAGCCCAGAATATCTAAATCCTAACCTAACCTGTAGTAAAGCTATCACTCAATGAAATGCATTCCAACAGAAATGATACCTGGGTAACATCAGTTGACATACACATTCTTCAACTATACAATAATAAAACCACAAATATATGGATCCACATGGACAAGATCTCCAGCGATACTGCTCCAGCATCCCATGCCAAGGAAGGCAGTATAGACGAGAATTGGAGTGGTCCTATTTATTCATGACTATGATGTTGTCCATTGCAAACTAACTTCGCCTGGGATCGAATGCGGGATTGCTCACACCAGACACAAAATTGGAATTGACTGACCAACTGTCTCCTTCTCATTCGTAACTGATGCGATTGTTGATCATTGAGCCTATTTGAAAAACTTCAGGGAAACTGCACATCAAAAATTAAATGAAATCTTTGAGTTTTACGTCCAACGGTTATGCCGGTTAGGCTAAAGGAAACAGTTATAATGAGTAATGAATGAAATGATGGAATGAAGAAAATGAGAGGAAACGGGAGAACCGCGAGGAATCCCACGCAGACTGTGTTTGTCCACCAAAGAGCACATCAAGTTTCATTAAACTTGAATAAGTTTTCTGCAACTTACAATGCACCAGGCAGACAAGGACGTTGATACTGAAATGAGTGTCGTTCTAAATAGAAGTTCGTTAATCAGTAAAAAGAAATAGTGGTGAAACAGTATAAGCTAATGTTTCTTTAACGTTGGGGGATTGAATGAGGATATTTCTCTGTCACCGATTACAATCCCAAAGAATAATAGAAATTGTGAAGTCTCAAACGAAATACTTTCCTTTCTCTTTCTTTCCTTTTTCTTATCAACATGCACGGCAGTGCATGGCAGCCAAGTTCCGCGAAGAAAATGAAACTGGCCTGCACTGCCGTAAGCAAATTATACACGAACAAGAGTTTTGGGTAAAATCGCCGATTTCGAGGCTTTGTAAAAACGATTCTATTAAGGGTAGAAACATAAAATTTAGAATGTAAGGAGATATCCCACACATGTACTCATATGCCAAGTTTCACATTCCTACCTTCAACCGCATTCGAGTACTTGACCCCCAAAATATGCAGTTTTTAGGCTCACTGACTCACTGACTCACTCATCAAATTGATTAGGTACTTCCCAATGAGATACAAAAGTGAAACTTTGCTTAAAGGTAACTTATAATGACTTGAGTATGGAAAAAGTCCGAAATCTGAGGAATGTGCTATTGTATTTTTTTTATGGGCAAAAAACTGTCCTTAGCCAGGAAAAAAATCGTTTCACTCACTCACTCATCAAATTGATTAGGTACTTCCCGCTGAGATAGAAACTTGAAACTTTGCATAAAGGTACCCTATAACAACCTGAGTATGGAGAAAGTCGGAAATCTGAGGAATGTGCTATGGGAAATCTTTATGGGCAAAACACTGTCCTTAGCCAGGAAAAAAATCGTTTCACTCACTCACTCATCAAATTGATTAGGTACTTCCCAATGAGATAGAAACGTGAAACTTTGCATAAAGGTACCTACAATAACTTGAGTATGGAAAAAGTCCGAAATCTGAGGAATGTGCTATGGGAAATTTTTTATGGGCCAGAAACTGTCCTTAGCCAAGAAAGAAATCGTTTCACTCACTCACTCATAAAGTTGATTAGGTACTTCCAAATGAGATATAAACTTGAAACTTTGCATAAAGATACCTGACTAAAACTTGAGTATGGAAAAAGTCCAAAATCTGAGGAATGTGCTACGGGAAATTTTTTATAGGCAAAAAACTGTCCTTAGCCAAAAAAAAAATCGTTTCACTCACTCACTCATCAAATTGATTAGGTACTTCCCGCTGAGACAGAAACTTGAAAGTTTGCATAAAGGTACCCTACAATAACTTGAGTATGGAAAAGGTCCGAAATCTGAGGAATGTGCTATGAGAAAATTTTTATGGGCCAGAAACTCTCCTTAGCCAGGAAAGAAATCGTTTCACTCACTCACTCATCAAATTGATTAGGTACTCCCCAATGAGATAGAAACTTGAAACTTTGCACAAAGGTACCCTATAACAACCTGAGTATGGAAAAGGTTCAAAATCTGAGGAATGTGCTATGGGAAATTTTTTATAGGCAAAAAACTATCCTTAGCCAGGAAAAAAATCGTTTCACTCACTCACTCATCAAATTGATTAGGTACTTCCCGCTGAGATAGAAACTTGAAACTTTGCATAAAGGTACCCTATAACAACCTGAGTATGGAGAAAGTCGGAAATCTGAGAAATGTGCTATGGGAAATCTTTATGGGCAAAAAACTGTCCTTAGCCAGGAAAAAAATCGTTTCACTCACTCACTCATCAAATTGATTAGGTACTTCCCAATGAGATAGAAACGTGAAACTTTGCATAAAGGTACCTACAATAACTTGAGTATGGAAAAAGTCCAAAATCTGAGGAATGTGCTACGGGAAATTTTTTATAGGCAAAAAACTGTCCTTAGCCAGGAAAAAAATCGTTTCACTCACTCACTCATCAAATTGATTTGGTACTTCCCGCTGAGATAGAAACTTGAAAGTTTGCATTAAGGTACCCTACAATAACTTGAGTATGGAAAAGGTCCGAAATCTGAGGAATGTGCTATGGGAAAATTTTTATGGACCAGAAACTGTCATTAGCCACGAAACCAATCATTTCACTCACTCACTCATCAAATTGATTAGGTACTCCCCAATGAGATAGAAACCTGAAACTTTGCAGAAAGGTACCCTGTAATAACTTGAGTATGAAAAAAGTTCGAAATCTGAGAAATGTGCTATGGAAAATATTTTATGGGCATAAAACTGTCCTTAGCTACGAAAAAAATCGTTTCAGTCACTCACTTATCAAATTGATTAGGTACTTTTTAATGAGACAGACACGTGAAACTCTGCACAAAGGTACCTTATAATGACTTGAGTATGAAAAAGTCCGAAATTCGAGGAATGTTCTACGGTAAAGTTACCATAGGTAAAAAAAAACTGTCCTTATCAAAGCAAGAAATCGATTCACTCACTCACTCATCAAAATGATTAGGTACTTTCCAATGGGATAGAGACGTGAAACTTTGCAGAAAGGTACCCTGTAATAACTTGAGTATGAAAAAAGTCCGAAATCTGAGGAATGTGCTATGGGAAATTTTTATGGGCAAAAAAATGTTCTTAGCCAGGAAAAAAAGTTCGTTTCACTGACTCACTCATCAAATTGATTAATTATTTCCTAATGACACAGAGACGTGAAACTTTCCATACTCAGGTTATTATAATGTATCATTGTGCAAAGCCCGAAATTTAAGGAATGTATAATGGGAAAGTTTTTATAGGCAAAAAACTTTCCTTAGCCAAGCAAGAAATCGTTTAACTCACTCACTTATCAAGTTAATAAGGTACTTCCCAATGGGATAGAGACGAAAACTCTGCATAAAGGTACATTATAATGACTTGAATATGGAAAAAGTCCGAAATGTGAGGAATGTGCTATGGGAGTTATTTATGGGCGAAAAACTGTTCTTAGCCAAGTAGAAATCGTTTCATTCTCTCAATCATCAAGTTGAATAGGTAATTCCCAATGAGGTATAGACGTGAAACTTTGCATATAAGCACCCTATAACGACTAGAGTACAGAAAAGTCCAAAATGTGATTAACGTGCTATGGGATTGTTTTATGGGCGAGAAACTGTTCTTAGCCAAACATAAATATGTTCGTCCTCTCACTCATCAAACTGATTCAGTACTTTCCAATGAGATAGAGACGTGAAACTCTGCATAAAGGTACTGTACCTTATAATGAATTAAGTGTGAAAAAATTCCGAAATCTGAGGAATGTGCTATTGGAAATTTTTCATGGGCGAAAAACTGTCTTTAGCAAAGCACGGCTCATTCAGTCACTCATCACATTGATTTGTTAGTTTCCAATGATAATGAGGTGAAGCTGTGCATAAAGGTACCTTAGAATGACTTGAGTGTGAAAAAAGTGTTAAATGTGAGGAATGTGCAATGGGAATTTTTTTATGGGTGAAAAACTATTTTTAGCCAAGCAGATATCGATTCATTCATTCACTCGTCACATTGATTAAGTACTTGTTTATGAAATTTTGACGTAAAAGTCTGTACATTGGTACCTTATAATGACTTGAGTATGGGAAAGGTTTGAAATGGGTATGGGAAAGTAATGTACTAAAGGAAATATTTATGGGTGAAAACTGTCCGTAGCCAAGCAGAAGTCGGTTCACTCACTGATTGATTCATTCATAGCATTAATTAGGTAATTCCCAATGAGATAGAAGGATGAATCTCTGCATAAAGGTACCTTATAATGATTTGAGTATGGAAAATGTCCGAAATTTAAGGAAGTGCTATGGAAAAATTTTATGGGTGAAAACTGTCCTTAGTCAAGCAGAAATCGGTTCACTCACTCGCTCATCACATTGATTTTGTATTTCCAATGAGATAAGTCGTGAAGCTCTGCATAAAGGTATCTTATAATGACCTGAGTATGAAAAAAGTCCGAAATGTGACGAATTTGCTATGGGAAATTTTTTATAGACGAAAAATTGTCCGTAGCCATTAGGTACTTCCAATGAGATGAAGATGTGAATGTATACACAAGGTAGCTTATAATGGCTTGAATATGAAAAATATCCAAAATTTAAGGAATGTGCTATGGAATTTTCTATGGGTGAAAAATTGTCCTTACTCAAGCAGAGATCGGTTCATTTACTCACTCATCATTGATTAGGTGCTTCCAAATGAGATAGAGATTTGAAACTCTGCATAATGGTACCTACCTTATGTAATGACCTGTGTAAATAAAGATTCCAAATTTAAGGAATGTACTATGGGAATTTTTATTGGCGAAAATCTGTCCATAGCCATTAGGTACTTCTTAATGAGATAAAGATGCGAAACTCTCCATAAAGGTACACTATAACGGCTTGAAAATGAAATTTGAGGAACTTGCTACGGAAATTTTTTCATTAGCAAAAAAAAAAAAACTGTCCTTACAATCAGAAATCGGGAACGATTCCGTTATTGAACACATCATGTGCATTGTGATAATGTTGTCAATCGTCTGAGTGGTCAAACTGGTGCCCTCCTCGCTGGTGTATTGGCTATACTTAACATACGTTATCCATATGATGCATACGCACTGCCCTCTTTCCCGCTTAGATGCTACACAATGTCGTTGCAGGATGTGTGATATCTAACAGTCTTCCGTACATTTCGTACGTCAGCTATAAGTTACATACGGCCATCTGTATGTGAGATCCTGACCGCCTACACACAGTCTTTTCCTTCGTGTAGAAAGTACGTATATTCGGAACACTCAAAAGGAAAGTACGTTCAAATATACTTTTTCAGCTATACGTTTAGTGTACGTTAAGTCCAACAACTACAGGATTTAGATATGTAACAAACGTTTTTACGTACGCCACATACAGTTTTTCTCAGTGTGCGAGTAAAATAAGTGAAAGCTAGTAATAAGTAGTTAAGCAAGTTAATGAGGCACGTTCTGTGAAACAGTTAACTTTTAAAACCGTGGGCTAAGACACGTACATACTGCCGTAAATTTCGTGGTTGGAAACCCAGACAAGGAAAGCCAATATTTTGTCTTTTTTCGGTGAATATTTTTCCTTTATTGCAGTCACTGGTATTAAATACATATTGAAATTAATTTGATAAGTAAGATAATGTAGAGGTGAGAATGTTTAAAATTAATGAAGTTTTCGAAGAAATGAGAAATCCAATTGTTCGAATTTATGAGAGACTAGGAACAAAATGTAACCGATTTCGTAAATATATTGGTAACAGAGTCATATTATACTTATCACAGTCGTTATGTAAAAATGTTCTTGATACTTCGTGTCTCTATCTGTGAACAGTGTGAGAATCTCTTACGTAGCAGCCTTTTCATCAATAGTGAATTTCGTGCCTTTTGCTCTTCATATTTTCTGAATTTGCCCTTCGGGGGTTCGCCCCCACACCCTCGCCTTTGCTCGGCCTACTTCCTCACACCTCTTAAGCTTACAATTCCCGAAATTCAAGTTTCTTTTCCTATTTTAACTATCTAAAAGATAAGATTTTGTATTCCAGGAAAACGCCTATTTAAATAACATGGTGATTTCTTCATCTTCCTTTAGACTCCTTAAAAATTAAAAATATTCAATTTTAGCAATTTTCCTGTTGGTTAGTCCCGGGAGGATACAAACGTGCCAAATTTCATCATTCTAACCCTGCGGGAAGTGCCTAAACATTTTGGGGTTTAGAAGACGTCCATTATAAATAACGTGGAAAAGGTTTTTCTGTTCCCCATAAAACCACACTAAATTTGGATATTTTCATTTTTACTGACTTACTTAGGTAATACTAACGAAAACGTTGAAGCATACCGAATTTCACGTTTGTATTCCAATTTCAAGTACCTAAAATATGAGATTATTTGTCCCAAAAAAAAGGCCTATTTAAATAGCATGGGGAATTTCTTCATCTCCCCTTTAGACTCCCTAAAAATTAAAAATATTCACTTTTGGCAATTTTTCTGTCGGTTAGTTCCGAAGAACTACAATCAAGTCAAATTTAATCATTGTAGCCCTACAGGAAGTGTCCTATAATTTTGGGGTGTAAAAGGTGTCCCACATAAATACGTACCATGGGAAAGATTTTTCAGTTTCCCAGAAAACCACTCTAAAGTTGGAATTGTTTATTTTTAATGATTTACTTAGGTAATACTAATGAAAACGTACAGGCATACCCATTTAAATAACATGGGAAAATTCTTCATCCCCCTTCATCATTTCAACTTTCCACGTCAATCTGAAGCACCCCTTTTAATTTATGCCAGTTCATGTAGCTTTATATACAGTTAGGATATGTTGGTGGCAAATATTATTAAGTTTACAAGCTATTTGAAAGGTGTATATCATTGGAAGGAAAACCCGAGGCAGTATGAAACTGAGCAACATGCGCGTCATGTAATGAACTCCGTAATTTCGCAATGTGAAAAGGTAGAGAACAACTAGGTATATTGAAACACCAGCTTTGTCTATTGATGTAGCAGGGAGGATTCAGCATCAATGGTTTTGGGCCCTGTTTGATACTCTTCGTATTTAGGCAATGAAAAATGAGATGTTAGCGATCGTGATTTTGTAGTTCGGGTAAATGAATTAGAATCTCGTTTGGACATAACGCTCTGACAGATATTTGATATAATAAATCCTTCCCGCTTTTCTAGTGGCTAGCATGTGCGCCTTTCTTGTACAGGTCTTGGGTTCAATTCCCGGTGGGAGAGCCCTTGGGACGAAATGTTGTATGTGACACATTACGACTCCTATAAAATGTACAATTTTAAATTTAAATCCAACAATATGCCACAATTGAGAATTCCAATATACGATATTGACATGGTGAACTACAAAAAGAAGTGAAATATGAACAAAAACACCAGAGGTGCAAAAAGTGCAGCCAAGTTCGTCAGCCTCAAAAAGTGTTGAGATGAGGATGGATGAGCCAAGTTCTTTGGCCACTGCATCTGAAAGGAACACTGGAACTTGGCGCGAGGTGTCTAACACATTCGAATACATTAAGATGTCTGTTCCTAGTTTCACGGCCGGGACCTTTCAGCCCTAAGGCTAGTGGTGATCCCCAAATCCACCACGCTCACAAACACCATCCCTAAGGCTCGTTAACTCATTTACTTTGACACTTCGAGGAGGAATATAAGTTTTCCTTGTCTGGGTTTCGAACAGTGGCGGCTAATGTCAGTGTTGCAGCGTTGCGCAACGACCAAAGTATTTCAAGAAAAAATATTATTATCAATAGTAGTAAAGAACAGAAAAAATACTTTTTAATACTTGCACATATACACTTTAAATAACATATTTTTTACTTCTGTAACTGTCCATTCCGTTAATCCGTTTTAAAAAGCGAAAAATAATTCGTCACAGAGTCTCCAATTTACATTGTGTTGCAGCGAGCATACAACGACCAGATTCCTTCAGCGCGGCAATTGGAGCAAATGTTAAGTCTCCTTTCCCCTATCTCAGAAGTTAAAGGGACTGGTCGTTGCAGTGCTTCTGCAACACAGCATGGTTTCCAGTGAACGAGAAGGTTTTTCACGCTAAATAAGATTTCTGAATTTTCTTTCACTAGCAATTAACAAATGGAATTTGTTTTTATGCATTCATATTTTTAAATTACGGGACCATACTGAAGCAAATCAATATAATAATTAATAAAAGTGATTGCAGAATCACAAAATAAAAAGAAAATATCTAGTAGAGGAGAATACAAATGAAAGTAGACTCGCATTTAAAGTTAATTCTTAGCTTATATTGATAATGAAGGCTTCTTCCATAGTAATTTGTGAATCAAATATTAATAAGTCAGTATGTTGAATCCCCCCCCTCTGTGGATAGTATTTTAGTATAAACATATTTCTTTTATAAAATAAGTATATTTTATACTCTTGGTAATTTCCACATAAAACTGCATGATGGGGAACGCCACATTGAATTTGGGACTAGTTAGCAATGCTCAGGGGTGTAGCCACGAAGGGGGTCCACTGGGTCCGGACCCCCCCAAAATTTAGAAACTTGACTAACGATTGATGTAAGCTAAATATTTTATTTTACGCTTCATCATGTACTCTTCTTTTCTTATAAAAATAATCGTTCTATCATTTTTTTTAAAAAAATACAAATAACAATAAGTAAGAATTACTTATCGTCTTTTCGGGTGAAGTATAAGACAGGTTCCATATTATGTAGACGTATTGGACCTCCCTCAAATACTTTGGGCCCCTCCCAGTTAACATTTCTGGGTGTAGAACTGGCAGTGCTGTTTGTTTTGATGTTCTTTGATTTTTTGGCTTCTGTTACATGCTGATCCTTCATCTGGCGGGTTTCGATGTTTCCTTTCCAAAACATATCACATTGGTAAGCATTGTTTCGCCTCATGTGGAAGTATATTGTGTTCATAGTGCATTGCGTAACAAGCAAGACGGATGATTTGGAATGTAGTTTTTTTCTTTTACGCACATGTGTGTGTGTTGATGTATGAATATGTGACATTCGGAATTCATATACCAGTACCTATTTTATATCAGCTGTTTTGGTTTTTAATTATTAGGTTTAATTTTATTGTGTGCGCTTTAATTTTGTAAATAACCTACAAGTTCTGAATGAATTGTATACCATGACTTCTGTAAATAACTTACAAAAAACATTGACCAGCTTTCAACTGAGGAAAAATTTGCAAATAAGACTTAGACAAAACAAACAAAGGGCAATTCAGGAGAGTGTTCGAAAAAAAAAAAACAGTTTAAATTTACAGGATATCTTATGCTAGTAGTGTTGTTTGCACCAGATACATTTTCTCAATTTATTTTAAATTCTCCTGGATAAACTGTGAATAAAGTGTGTTCAATGTACATTTTTTTATAACACTAATCTCTGCTACGAACTCTCTTCAGACAACGCTGAAGAGGAATTCGGATCACTGTCAGGGACTGAGTTTGCTAGAATGAATCGTTCGCAATAATCTAGAAAAAATATTTAGTGAATCTACAAAGCTTCTGAAATTAATATTAACTGTACCTATGGCGTCAGAAAAAGATGAAAAGTTTTTTTCCACGAGAAAGAATTGACACTTTCAAGGAATTGAATGTTCCAAGAAAGGTTATCACCATTGGTTATGCTTTCCATCGAAAACGACCTGACAATAAGATTACCAGAGTTCAACCAGCATGTATTAGACAGATTTGCTCCAATCAAAGAGACGAGAATGAACTGACGAATTAATTATGGTGATTAATCGGATAAAATGTTCTACATTTTTTTATTTTTTAAAAAAACAGAATTTTATTTAATTTAACATGTCACATAGCATTTGCATCTAAAGTTATGCTGATTAGTTAATGAGTCAACTTTATATCTTCTGTCTCTTACCGTTCGTACTGCAACACCCGAAACCACAATCCACCGGCCGCCACTGGTTTCGAACCACCAATCTTACTGCAGTATACTGTATATGTGCCTTAGTGCCTTAGCAAAATTGATATTCCTAAGGTTGATGGTGGTCCCAAACTCACCACACCCACCACCACTATCCCTAAGGCTCCTCAACATCATTTTCCTTGACACCTCGCGCCAAGTTCCAGGGTTCCTTTCAGATGCAGTGGCCAAAGAACTTGGCTCATCCATCCTCATCTCAACACTTTCTGAGGCTGACGAACTTGGCTGCACTTTTTGCACCTCTGGTGTTTTTGTTCATATTTCCTTTTCTTTTTGTATTTTAAATTACATTCTTAAATATTTATAACAAGTTATAGCAGAAGTCATGTGCTTAACCTTGAGCGATTTCAAGTCATACAATAGACCTTTTTTCAGAGGAGTGAATGAAACAACGCCCGAAATTTCTTAAGAGTTGGACAAATTTTCCGAAATTTAACTAAAAATAGAACTAATTTAACGGACAGGCACAGGAATGTTGTGTTGAATTCCAGATTAATTTTTCTCTAATTATATAAGGGAAAGCACCCCTGATATTATTGTCTAAATTAGGTCCTGTTGTCTGAGAAGATCTTAACTTAACTGGTTAATTAATACCTTTTGGTTGCATACATTTAGTGATGAGGAAATGCAAGACCAAGACCAAGACCGGGGTGGTTTTGGTCTTGGTCTTGGTGTTGCACATGGCGTCTTGGTCTTGGTTTTACACTGGAACCCTTGGTCTTGGTCTTGCACACCCAGTCTTCGTCTTGGTCTTGGTCTTGGTCTTGCATGCAAGAGTCTTGGAAATCTTGCATTTAAAAAATCTCAAACTTTTCATAGGTAAATTTTACTATGTATATAACTCTACACTGCGCCAATAGTAATGGAAATACGATGTATCGTGTAAGTATGATGATGGTGTACAACATGGGTGATGACCTTTATTTTTTTAAAAATGGGTGCCCACGCTTCACTACTTATAAGATATGCCTAAATGACAACGTTTTGTAATGTTTTTTATATTTTTTAACAGATCCAGCACTTCACTGGTTCCCAAACGGAGGAGGCCACCCCTGAGAAGCATGAAAGAAAATCAAGACGGCACAGTATTGAAATACCATGAAAGCCGTCAGATGTTTCTTTTCAACCACGATTAGCTAATCCTTGTATTAAACAAACTTCCAATTAAATGTTGAGATTTCGTTTTATTATTCCAATATGTACTCTATGGAGCAGAAACATTGACATTACGCAAAAGCGATGAAAAAATTGCAGGCTTTCGAAACATGGGCATGGAGGAACTGTATTGGCTGAGGAGGAACTGTATTATGAGGGACGTGCTAGAGGATATTGTGGAAGAAAAGAGGGGAAGGGAGCGAAGGAGACTAGTTATAGGAAGGTATTAAAACAGAAAATTGCTATGTCAAGACGAAGAGACTAGCTGAGGACCGTCGAACCTTCTCAGTTGCAACAAGTAACCTGTCAATAATAGCAGAATAGCTATTATGATGTTGATCATATGTTAACAATATTGGCCAAAAGAGAAAACGAGAAAATTAAAATAATAATAATTATTATCAAACCTCTTAATATTTTAGAATAATTTAAGGGAAAACTCAAAACGACTCAACTGTCTATGCCTTTTGTGCCTTTTGTGTAAACTCAATTTATATAATACTTTTGACCTGTATTAGAAATACAAAATAACGGCATCAAACTCCAAGTTATTTGAAGTCTTACTTGTGAATATGGATTATTAGCATCAATTACCCACTTCGTTGGGTTAAACTAATAATAATAATAATAATAATAATAATAATAATAATAATATGTTTCGTTAGTCAGTCAGTTTTTACTATTAGTAAAGCTCTCTCTGATATCGGTCATTTTCCGTTATTTTTATATTTCTCTCCCCTCCTCCTTCCCAAGTTGCTTGGCTGAATTTGGATTTCCAGCATTAGAAGTGTCACTGTTTATTTCAGCGACCCTCAAAACTAGATTCCATTTTAATATCGTTCATTTTCGATCATTTTTAAATATATTTCCCCTCCTACTCCCCTAAACTGCACCGTCAAAGTGATATGACAGAAACCATCTCAGGTCCGATCTTCATCTTTGTTGAAAATGAGATCGAGCTCGGTCGAGTGGTTCCAGAGTTATTAAATTTTATTTATTTTTGTACATTTTCTATTTCCTCTCCCTCCCTAAGTTCTACTGTCAAAGTGATTTAATAAAAACCACTCCAAGTCCGAATCTCATGTATGTTGAAAATTTGATTGAGACCGATCAGCTGGTTCAAGAGTGATGAAGTCACAGACACTGTCACTTATATTTTTATTTTTATATATATATATATATATCTTTCTCCTCCTCCTCCCCTACGTTGCACTGTCAAAGTAAATGATAACAATCGCTCCAGGACTGAACTTAATATATGTTGAAAATTTGATCAAGATCGGTAGGGTGTTTCAAAAGTTATTAAGTTTAATTTATTTTATATATACCTCCCCTCCTCTTCTCCTCCCCTAGGTTCTAGTATCAAACTGAAACAAACTCTAAAATACTTTCCAGCACCGAACCTCATACACGTTAAAAATTTTGAGACCGGTTCAAGAGTTATTAAATTACAAACTTAGTCACTTTTATTTTTATTTATATTGATTTTTGTACATCTACCCCTCCTCCTTCTCCCCTATGTTACTCCGTCAAAGCGAACTGACAGATAAAATTCCAGGCTTGAACCTTATCTATGTTAAAAATGTGATCGAGATTGGTCATTTGGTTCAAGAGTTAATAAGTTTTATTTATTATTTAATAACTTCCCCTTATCTCCACCCCAAGGTTTTACCGTCAAAGTGAAATGATAAAAACACTTCCAGGCCCAAACCTCATCTATGTTGAAAATTTGATTGAGATCGGTCGGGTGGTTCAAGAGATTAGGAGTCACAAAAATACTCACTTTCAATTTTATAATATATATAGGATAATGTTATATCCAGGCCCGAAACCAGCCACGGAGGTTGGGGGGGTGCACGAATATGTTAGGGGGGCAAGTCATTAAAAATTTCCTTAAAAATATCTTAATTGTGATTTTTGTACTGATGTCTGGAGGGGTCACGAAATGTTTAGGGGGGCCAGGGCCCCTAGCCTCCCTCTGGTTGCGAATCTGGTTATATCGTTCAATCCTCGATGTGCCGTATACCTAAGGAGGCTAAACGTTATATTAATAAACAATTATTCAACGAATAAGCATCCTCCCATGAAATCAAACTTGCAGTCACATGCACTAAGTTTTTGTCAATATCATAAAAATGTTATTTTGATAATAATTTTATGAGTACACATTAAAAATTTCTAACGGATGCTTGAGACTCGTAGCCAAGGCCGTACCCATGTAGTCGACACCTTACCGATGTTCATTACTACATTTATCTTTAGTTTTCGAAGAAGAACACCACTAATATGCTTTGAAATCAAATGAAGTATCTAGTTTAACGTTCCACGATTATTCACCAAGGCTAAGGGATACGGTAATGATGAGAAATGACTGAAATGGTAGAATGAAGAAAGTAAGAGGAAAGGGAAAAACGCTGAGAAAATCCACGTACACAGTGTTTGTCCATCTAAAAAGTTCACATGGCGCAAGATGACACCTGTGTGGCTTGAAAACGAAACCAATATCTACAAAAAACACGAATAAGCAATTCAGAAAACACCATACTGTAGCTATATGCTACAGGAGCAGTTCGACTCATACGGATTGCATAAACTACTGGAAACACATCCATTCCAGCAGCAATTTTACAGAAGCCAAACAATTCATCTCCTTCTTTTTTACATTCTATAAAAAACTCAAGTAGTGCCGGTACTTGTGCAAGACTCTTGTGCAAGAGTGTTGGTCTTGGTCTTGGTCTTGCATCGGGATTCCTGGTCTTGGTCTTGCATGCAAGGCTCTTGCAAAAACTACAAGACCAAGACTTGTACTCATCACTAATACATTTAATTATGATGATAATATAATTCCACTTACCACATAATTTACATATTTATTTCATCAGTATTTAAACATCACTAAACTAGTATTCTACACTGTATTAAATATGTGATTCTAATGTGTCGTAAATAAATTTAAATCCAAGTGATATAGCGACTTTATTTAAGTAAGTGACTACACAATATAGTACTTACGGTTTGAAATATCAGTTCAAGGAGGACGAATAACTGAGATATTAGTAAATCAGTAACTAGGAGATCCATTTTTAAAGGCTGAAATGACATGACAATATTTTATTATGCATGTTCTTTCTTTCGATTTGTCCTTCATTTGAGTTTTCTAAAAAAAATATCAGTTTCAAGTACGTGTTAATTAACTAGGACAGAAAAACTTTAGAATGAGATTATTCATACTGTATCAAAATAAGAGAAAAAGTTCGTATGGACTTTCAATGGACTGTCTTAACACAGAATGCGCATACAGAAACCAAGTAGATATTATATATATATATACAAAAATTTTCAAGTATTGTCTTCTGGAAAGTATTTAAACTTCTGAAAGTATTAAAAATCAGAAACGTGGGTGAGATTACGGATGGGTTGGAATACTGTGCCTTTTCAGCTAACCCGCAGGTGACTTTATATTTAAAAAATTTTACAATAGCAGCCATAAATAGGGCAACCCAAAAGACAACAAGCATAATAGCAATTTTCACATATGGTTGGTACCTTGAAAATGATTGTTGTTGCTAAGGGCCCAGAATAAACTAAGTTTAAAAGCATAATAAGGCATCATTTTAGAAAATAAAGCATAATTTAAAATATATAGCACAATTCTCGGAAAATTCTATTAGAACAATTCTTGGAAAAATCTGCTTAACTGCAAGCTTAACACACTGTATTAATATTTTTAAAACCAATATTTACAATGCAAAATCATTGAGAACATAACAATGCATCAATGGAAAGCTTATTTTTATTTCTGTAAACTTTTCGGTGTAATCCTTTGAAGTAGAGAAAAGAAAAAAAGGAAAGAAGAAGAAAATTTTCCGCCAACAATGAATAAACCATAGCTTTTTTCTAAGTATAACTGCGCAGTTATGTACTATGATTCGAAATGTACAAAAAGTACACAAAAATTGCACACTATATTGTTATGTGTACTTCTTGGACTTGAGCACTTTCTGTACTTTTTGGTGGCATATTTTACTTTATCTTTCTGTATATATATATTTACCTCTAAGGTGCACATAAGTGATAAAAAAACTGACTCGAGTAAAGCATATCTCTTTACAGTGCCTTAAGTAGAAAGTTCATTAAATGTGAAAGAAACTGGTTGCTCAAAATATTAATAAATAGATCAACATATTTAGAATATTTAATGTATAGTAAATATTATACATTATACACGGTTGATGTAAAACAATAATTGAAATTAGCAATAAAGCATAATTTTGAAAAAAATAAATCATAATTAAACAAAAAAGCATAATGTGGGTTTTTCTAGTTATAAAAATGTGGAAAACGTATTTTTTTGTTTTTGTAATTTCTCTGTTTGTTTATAATTGTAACTGATGTAAGAATTTATATTTTACATTTGATTATGGGGCCGCGGTGGCTCAGTGGTAAAGCTCATCAACCACAAAGCTCATTTGGCGTTAACCTCTGGTGCATGGGATCCTTGTTTCGATTCCAGCTCGCTCCAAATGAGCTTTGTGGTTGATAAACACCGTGTGCGTTGAACCAGCACCTCAGATTAATCATGAATCTTTCAAGCAAAGTTTTATAAATAAATGTACCAACGTCACGTTATAACAAACGACACTTTGATTATCTACATGATAACTGTGCAAATACTGCTTCCTTTTGTAAAATATTTATCAAGAAAAGCAGAAAAGGAAGACACACAACGCTGGAAGAAGATATTTTATTGAAACCTTCCTTATGATAGCCACGGAATCTAATTCATTTACGCCGCCAACCTACCCTGCCATTAGATTCTTCCTACAGATGTTATTTCTTTTGAAACAAGTTTTTGATTTGCAGCCTAGATCACGGACGTGCGACATGATGATTCATTTGTCTCCTCTACTACTAATGACAAAGAAATATATAGGAATCCTAAGGACTTTCCTTGGACAGTGGCATATTTGAGTGGGAATTACAAATATCAAGTTAAATGCAGTAAATATGTGCAAAGTTTGGAACGAATTAAAATATACTATGTGAACGACATCAGAGTGTTTCTGTTCATTAACATATAACAATCTATTTTAACAGCTATTTGCAATTTGCTCTAGTATGCTACAAGTTTGAGTAAGTATTGTCCAAGTTTGGCGACATTTGACCAACTCTTCATATCAAGGCTCTTAAAATACTACAAACAGTTAAATGATATTACCTAAAGTTATGACAATTGAGTTATTTCACATCTGTATGTCAGTCATGTATGTTATGATATACATAATGTTACAAAATGGCTTTTAAAACATTAAAAGTGCATATGCTATTTTTTTTTATCTCTAAACATTCTGAATGGCCATAGTTATATCAGAGCTCTTCATGTTCATTTTTAACCCGATTGTCTCTTAAGAATTGACTACTTGATTTGGAAAGCTTCCTAAATCCACTTGTTCCGTATTTTCAACTATTTTATTAGTCGCCATCTATGTTCCAATGGCTATTGAATTGCACAATATTACAGTCTAAGCTCAACTCAAAATTTTGTGTTTAATACACAATAATTTCAGCTTAATGCAATGACAACCCAAGATAGAGAATTGGAAATATTATTCAACTCAGTTGACGGATTTCTTTTGCATTTAGACAAATCACATCACTATAACGGAAAACGTTAATAAATCAGAAGTATTTTATTCCTTTATAATGTTTTATCTGACTTTAGTCACAAATCCAAAGTTTGTCTCTCTTGGGTATATAGTAACAGCATTATTGGACTCTAGATTCTACTTTCTGAAGTGGATCCTGCAATATTTTTTAGCTTTTAGATTTCGTTACAAACACATTTTTCTTATTTTGAACATATAATGATATTTAACAACACAAACATATTTCAAACTAGGGGCACATCAATTGAAAAACTTTCCAGTTCACAGATATATATATATATATATATATATATATATATATATATATATATATATATATATATATATATATATACATATTTTACACATTCTTATATAGAGCTCGAACTTTAAGGAGGGTTAACGAGGAACATAATTAATAAAAAAGCACACAAGTACTAGGAAACCAAAAAAAATCAATATTATAATGTTTCTGTTTCTCGAAATAATTACTCCCATTCACTTGGGACTTTTTCAAGTCAGATCTTTAATTGAGAGACTTGGTTGACTAGTTTGACACCCGAAACATCACAACAGTAACAGAAGTTTTAATTTCGCCTGCTGTGTCATACAGAAACAATAGAATTAGCTTACTCGTTCGTAATATTACAAAGGAAAACACAGAGAACGAGTGAATTATAACCATACTTTATTCTCCAAATGAACACGATGAGACTTTATTCGTGTTCAGATCATATTAAAGACTTACAGGATTCTAATAATATTGCTGCAGTTAGTGTATGTCATATCTGCTCATATTTACTTACAGTAAATTGCATACATATCAAACACTACTCTCCTCCTCAAACCTATAAACACTTCGTGACATGCGGAAACTTATCCATTTATTGAACATTGAATTTGTTGTCATCAATCCGGAGTGATACGGTTATAGATTGGTGCATATGAAATCATTGACGATTAAACTTGTAGTAGAAGAATATCAAGTAAAGTATGCTAAGAAATGAACCATTTGCATTTGTTTAACTTCTGATGTGATAAAAATTCCGGAAGGAAACTGAAATTCTAGGAGCAACAGAAGAGCAGAACGTTGAATTGTGTCAGTCACGGAGAAGATATGATGCAATATTTATTGCCAATATCATGGAATGTTTCCAATAGCATTTACCTTTCACAAATACAGACATGTTTGGATCACTTTGTGCGTACATTGTAGATGGCGACTTGTACTATATTTCTGTCAATGAACGTGGATATACCACCATATCTCCAATGATAACCAATAACATCTTAACTGTGAAGTTCAAAGAAACATCAAAGTGAACATTCTTTTCTCCATTAACTGTGCCACAAACACAGGCGACGAACACATTGCAGCGAATTCTGTCCATTTTTTTTCAGGAGAACCTTCTGATGTGTTCTGCGTTCCGATGAAGAATTGTGATTTGTCCAGCCCACAAATTAGCCCCAAAATCAATACAAACTGACATTTTCTTATTGAATACTTTCTGTATTAACAGTTTGCTTCCAACAAAACCTGTGATTTCTTATGTATTGACTGGGATTGATAGAATATATCTTATTCTGAAGGTTGGGTTGTTTCCACTGGAAATATGATATAGTGATTTGAATTGTGAATTGAATGTCTTATCATACATTCATAACTCTTACAGGTGTAAAACGATTGTTGTGTTTGATTGATATCACATGCTTTCGAAAACGAAGGCAGAAGAATACGAAAGAAAAAGTACTCGCATCATGTGAGGTAATTATAATAGCCACTGTAACACAGCATTTTTCTTAAGTATTGAGAAACTGCCTACTTTAGTCTGCATGGAAACAGTTTCTGTTGATTTCCAATTGCATGATTGTTACAATACCAATACAGAAATGTACTTCAAGATACTATGTTATAGTTGATCTAAAAATACAGACACACACATCCTGATTTTACTGCTCGCTCGTTCTTCAAGATATTACCATTTTTTTCCACAAACAATGTGAATTTCATCAATCTACAAAAGTGTTAAAAAATAACAAAAGTAGGAAGACATAGGAAACATGTATGACGCGATGCTATTACTACATACGCTTCAACTGTGTAGAATAAATTCTCCTCTATCAGAAAGGAAATAAAACTTGGTATATATTTATCAAGAAAGAAAGTGCATTAAAACTGGTTTTAACTCTAGATTACAAAGCCTCATTTTTCGTCACATCACAAAGCCTTCGTAATTTTTACGACGCGATTGTTTTTTATATATATCTACTTGATTTTTATATATTTTTAAAATTTAAAAATTTATCTAGGATTCAGTTGTATCTATATCACAGTTTTATATCACAAATATATATAACTTGTTTATTTACGTCCAGTGCGGCGAAAATAAAAAAAAATCGCGACATGTGTATTTGGAAAATAAAAAAATATGATGCCTGGAGAGGGGGGCTGAAAAATTGAATATGAACTTTTTTTTTTACTTTATAATTATATTTTGTAAACTAGAATATATAAGGTAAAATAAAGAATGTTACACTTGAGTATGGAGCAAGAAAACATGTTTAGGTGGAATCGTAAATATTGTGAGGTTTTAACACTGAAAAACAGAAAATTTTATATATTTCACTGTATAAGTTAAGAAAGTTTTGTGTTTTCAGTTTGATTACGATGTTCACATAAAACTGTTCACATAATATTGTTCAAATAACACTGTTCCGACCATGAGCATTTGCATATCTTTAGTCTGCATCGCATTTTACACAGCACATTGCTCTATGCTCCCAACAAATTGCATTGCGACAATGGTTGCAGCAATTGGTACTCATTCTTCTCTTGGCAGAAGGACAAAAGGAACAGATTTTCCTTGCACCTGCAGGCCAGCGACTTCGCATTTACAGGCATTCCCAGATTCTAGGAGATCATCGTACGTAAGTTTCTCTGCAGTGACGATGTTTGCAAGCGAGTTTTCATGTGTGGAGTTGTTAGTTCCATGCACAGTTCTTTCATAAAGATCTTGCGTTGTTTGGGTGTTCCTCCCTGTGCAAAACTGTTCAAGCAATAAATCACGTATGAATTTACAAAACAAATGTTCATAATGCCAAAGAAGACACACATTGGCCAGCGCTGAGTTTTCCTACTACAAGACATGTTTTGACACATCTGGTCCATTTTGTCGACTGTACCTTTTGTGTCGTTGTAGATGTGTATGATATCAGGTTTATGGGTAGTTCGATTCGTCTGTGCACTGTCGTGCATACTAGAGAGCAATGTTACAGTCTTATTCTTTGTTGGCTTGAAAGACACTAAGGTTTTATTAGGGGTCAAATAGGAATATTGAACTATTTACTGGTCTTTCCTTTTTATTAGAAAGCACATCACTTGGGACTCCTTTCCTGTTCAAACGGATTGTACCAATCATTGTCAAATTGTATGGTGGCTTCAAGTGGTCATCAGTCACTTGCACACTAGTGAACCAGTTATCGGTTGTGACATTTCCATTAGTTCCGTGGATAGAAGTTGTCACTTCTTTGACAAAGAAATCAGATAGGGGTAATCCTCTAGTTAGGGGCTTCTTCCCAACATATGGTAAACTATCTATCATATAATATGTGCTTGTGTAACATGCCATTACAATTTTCACATCATGTTTTGAAGGTTTGTTTGGAATGAAATCCTAACAGTTGTTCGTCCACTGTAACATATGATCCTGAATTGTACTTTGAACTGCAATTTTTGGTAAACATATCACATAGTTCTCTTATTGGTGCAAAAGTATCAGTTCTCATCCGTTCCGACCGAATACTTTATCATCAAATCGAAGACAGCACAAGATAAAATCAAATCGCTCAGAAGACATCACACATTTATATTGAGTACCAGTCCACCTATGGTCAAATAATTCTCTGGAGGATAAATGGTTGTCCTTCTCAAAAGCAGTATTCACCAATATCCCAAAGAAAGCCTATATTTCTTCTTTAGTTATAGGAGACTTTGTATTAGTGTGAACAGCATATTTCGCCCTGGCTCGATTCATTTGGTCATTTGTTTAAAGAGTAACTTTATCCAACATTTCTTCATCAAACATTTGAGTAAAACATTCCCGTGCTGTAGTAGCATCTTTTGCCTGGCCTAGAACTTTTCTCCTATTTACTACAATGTTTTTAGCTGGAGTGCGAGCATTTCGTGGCCTTGGACGTGTTGACCACACATGATTGTTTTTAGCTTGTACCACATGCTGTGGAAGAACCATGATGTACGGGTCATCAGCAGGGGATGCGGCAGCGGCAGGGGACGCGCCAGCGGCGGATGGTACAGAGTCAAGAGTGGCGGTTGCGGATGTTGAGGAAGAGGGCGTAACATTAGATAATGAGACAGAAAAGGGGCAATACAGAGTTTCTCTCCGTTTTTTTTTTCGTTCCTGAAAGTTATCCTTCAGCAGATGACTCTTTAGAATCCAATGCACTTTCACTACCATCTAATGTATAATCAGGGTTAGCGACTGCGTCGTCCATGTCTTCTACTTCATCTTCCTCCCCTTCATCACTGTCAACAAATAATGCTTGATGTCGCTCTCCATCTTCGTTGTCATCATAATTTGACAAATCCTCATTCAATAACTGTCTTATGCGGTCAATTCCCCGCTCTTCTGCATCTGCCATAACACTGACAATATATATCAACCCAAAGAGCCACCACTATGTACACACTACAATTAGAACAACTTGTAGAGTAAAATTCTAACCTAAAATAAAAAAAGTAACGTAATCACAAAGCTTTCGTAAATTTTACGACGCACTGTTCAAATGAGACACATACATCCGATCTACGCGACTGCCAAACTAGTAATGATATCTATCGGCTATGATAGGAAGGTATTGGGGAAATGGCAGTGCTCGGAAATGTGGTTTTTAAGTTCTATCGTTTTTGCAAATGGCACGTCGTAAAATTTACGAAGGCTTTGTAATCTAGGGTTTTAAACATACTCAACAAATTCACTGTAACTCCCCCAAAAATAATAAAGACAAAAATTTTAATATTGATGATGCCACACTAAAATTCTGTAGATACTTTACATACAGGACATTAACCAACAACCATTACTCACAGCTCAATTTTATCTTACAATTTACAACCGACAGCAAGTGTGTGTAGACAACACGAACTAAGACCCTATCCCCAAGTGAAGAATTCACGGAAGTGCATTGAATTGCTTTGGACATACATATGCATGAATTGCAGTTGAATATCGAATAAGAATCGGAAACCATAGAATGAAAGCTCGATGATATGATAAACTGACATGTTAGCGGTATTTAACTTACTTTTCGTGTTCTTCATGTTAAATAAGTTAATAAAATTGCTTACAAATTACAAAATTTTGTTGAAATAAAATGAATTTTTTGAATTCTACGTCCCACGCTTATGCCGGCTAGGCTAAAGGAGACGGTGATGATGAGGGATGAATGAAATGGTGGAATGAAGAAAGTGGGAAAAAGCAGGAGAACCCCGAGGAAACTCACGCACACGGTGTTTGTCCACTACAAAGTTCACTTGGCTGGAAAAAATTTGGTTAGATGAGATTTTATATTAGAACCATTTTACTGTACAGTATAAATTTAGAAAAAAAGTCCTTATAATGCCAAATAATTTCCAAGCTACTATAGATTGTACATAAACCAATTTTAATTCTTACTTATTGGCATATTTTCTTCAAGTTTTTAAAAATCAGACACGCAAAAGAATACGCTTGAAAGAAGAACAGAATTAGGCGTCATAAAGCCTACTCTATCATTCCCATAGATTTATATCTACCTAGTTTACAAGCATGCATCATACATAAAACGAAAGAGAATTGTATTTACAAAGATATTTTATTGTGTGTTCCATTGAATAAGACCATCAATTGATCATGATCGAAAATATAATTGTTATTCATATATATATATATATATATATATATATATATATATATATATATATATATATATATAACAGCAATGCAATTGGATGAAGTTGAAGGCAATACTCGAGGAGTTTTACTATATTACTATACTTGATGAAATTAAGCTATCTTCCAAGTATTAGAAAATTACTAGTCATTTCAGTGTTTATGTATAAATTTTCCCCTAAATACTGAATAACAGTGGAGCATAGTAAAAGCAAGCCCGCAACACTATATATTACGGTAAGTAACTGATCTTTCCTTAATTTCTGAATCTACTAATTTATCAGTAGATTAAAATATTCATGAAAACTAGGTATTTCTATTTCTCCCTTTCATTCCATGCTTCAAGTAGGCTCTTACATTGTCAACTGGCTTTAGAAGTGAGAGCTGCTGAATCCCAATCAAACGTGGAAGTGTACCTGAATAATTCTGAAATCATGTAAAAACACTTTGAGGCCCTTGAATAATGCAAGCGTCATACTAGAAGATGTTAGTGTACAACGTATGTTCGTCATGAAGACGCCAGAAAAATATCTTCTACTAATCACTAAAAATATCCAAATAAAATGTTAGTTCATGTTCACATTCATATGTATGAGTAGTGTAAGTCGGTGTGCGAGAAATACTGAAATATTTTCAAATAATCTCCAGCACGTAATATCGGACCAATTATATACTTCAGTTGAAATATTTCATTGATCTTTCGTGGGACAAGACT
Source organism: Thermobia domestica (assembly GCF_964235325.1). Classification (NCBI taxonomy): domain Eukaryota; kingdom Metazoa; phylum Arthropoda; class Insecta; order Zygentoma; family Lepismatidae; genus Thermobia; species Thermobia domestica. The sequence goes on from NC_137458.1 coordinate 219,150,367, forward strand.
CCAAGTGCACACTGTAAAAAACAAGCTTTGAGATTGTCTTTTGTAGATTGATTAGAATTGATCATCATTTACGGACTTAATAAGCTAACATGTGAAACTTTAGAATCTGTAGCTTTCCGAAGGGGGCTTATCTTATATACAATATGTCCGTCAAGTTTCGCAACCCAAAGTTTGATCGTGTATATCTTTTGAACCAAGAACGATAAAGACCTGAGATTTGAAACAAATGTAAGTGTGTTATATGTAGATAGTTTCTCGATCACAACCAATATTGGAATTTATAACGGTTTTGTGTAGTAATGAAAGAAAATACCAAAAGTGTAAACTAAAAACAGTACAGAATGAAGAAAATCAATTTTCAATTGCAGAAAACTGATTTGCTGTGGGTGAACCACTATGTATATGTGCAGCATGCATAAACTTTAATCCATTGGTGAGAAAATATGACAAAGTTTAGATAGTTTCCATGTGAAAATGCTATTTATTAGAAGATCGCAAAATTGGTGCTTTTGGGAGAAACACGGCCCTCTGCCAACACTTTTGTCGTAAAATTACTGCAATATCAGGTTAATACAGGTGTGTTTTAGGTTAATTTATGATAGGCAGTGAGAATTTATTTGTCCTTCGGTACAATCTTCTCAATATTCGAAGCATAGCTTTCGCTCCATATGTTATTAGACTAATAATTCTCTAGTCGTTAGATTTCTTAGCTAAGTCTATCATGTAAAATTTGAACTTTGGGAAATCTTTCGGCCACTTTGAAGTTTCATATATTTCACTGCAGACCGGAATAATTCTTTATTGCCCTGATTTCGCGATCCTTAATGAATTTGATAGGAATGATTTGAATGAATTTTCTATTAGGATTGTCTTTCCATTCCTGATTTTGAATAAAACATTTACAAGCTCATCTCAAGAATGAAAATGGAACCTTTTACCACCCTAGTGTATTTCAATTACTACTTCAATGTCTACATCGCGTTATTTATCCGTACTTTTATATACGTCCATAAAATATTCTTTTCCTTTTCCAGAGATGCCACTCCTCTGGGTTCTTATATTCTCTTATTTTTGTCTAGTGTTTTATAATTCCTCCTTGTTTAATCCAAAGTTCTAGAGATTCCATCTCCTTCTACATTTCCTCGTCTTTCGCAATTTTTTCTAATTGTTCTATGTCCTCAATTTTTCTTTAGTAACACTTTTCCTTTGTTCTGTCTGTTTTCCATAGCAATTTGTTCTTGAATTTCCTGTACATTTTCCTGTCCTCTTCTGTATTAACCTGTTCGTAAGCTCTTCCTTCTATCATTTTCTGCAACCTATGTTCTGTAACCCATAGTTTCTTAGCCGTTTTTGTTTGCTATATCCTACTTTTCTTTGTAACCTACTGTATGCAGTTTAATATGCTGTCTATGTTGTCGTCTATTACTATCTGCAGCTATCATTTCCTTATTTGAATACTTTTCTTGAAGTTAAGTAGAAAAAAGGTTAATTTCTTTTTCACTTTGTAACTTTAGAGTATACTTCTTGTTGCCTACTTTTCTACTGGCTACATTTTCCTGTTGAATATCAAGTTCGGCCAGACCAAGGTTATATTCGAAAAAAAAATATCGGTCCCTGGAAGTGTCTTCACGTTCTCCAAGATATTTCGTTACCTGTCCTGAATCATAGCATAGTATTTTTATATCTTTCGCCATCTATTGAGGATTTCCATGTTTGTCTTCTCATCTTGTGTGACTCAACCAAGTATTGTCGATTAATAGTGAACAAATCTACAGTATTCACTAGTTATTACCTCTTTTATTTCTTTCATCTATACCATGTTTGTCTCCGATACTGCTTTCTAGCTCTTCTTCTCCTACTACATTGAAGTCTTCCACTACAGTTACTAATGTGTATTTTATCTCTCTATCTATATTTTTTGTATGTGCTCACAAAATTAGTCCAGTTCTTGGGTTGTGTGTAAATTGATCGGTGTAAATATGTGTCATTTCTAGTTCCTTATTTTCCCTTTAAGCGTAATTTTAACTCTGTCATCAACAAGTTCTGCTTCCAATGTTTTCTAATTATTCCCGCACCACTACAACCGCACTTTCCATTACCTGAGTAAAACATCCTTTATCATTTCCTTCTCATTCCGTCATTACCTCCCCTATACATTCACCAATTTCTACTAAGTGTATATAATTTTGTTTAATTTTTTCTTTAATATCTTTACTTATCCTCTTTCACATGACAGTACGTTCCATATTTGTACCCTAAACCTTTTATTCCTGATAATCCTCTTTCCCTCAGCGAACTTTCTGACACTGCTGTCCTCTTGTCCAATAGTCCTTCCAAGATATCTCTTCCCAAAGACCCGAATGGGGATACCTTTTACACCCGGAACTATATTTTGACCTACAAAACCATTGTGCATGTTTTCTCATTCTCTCGTCAGGAAACTAGGGTAGAATACAGGTAGAATGGTACCTTCAATTCCTTAGTATCCTAGCTATTAAATCATTCAGACTACGTCTGGAACTAAATGTCAAAGTTGCCGAACTAATCAATGATATCCGGTAACTTGAGTACTGGAGGAACTGCTACCTTCTCCCAAGACACCTCCATGCTGTAAACGTAGCAAACACCTAGTGGCCCACTTGCCGGTAAATGCCGATCGTGGATATAGCGACGCGTCACAGGATTGCCGCTAGTCGAAACAGATATCTAGAGTTACTATCGAGTAGCAACGAGGACGAGTTTGTTCGCGATCCTTTGATTCGTCAAGAAGAATCGGGAAGTTGCCAACACGAATTATCGCCGGTCATATGTATTCGGTTATTATTATATTTTAATTTTTCCCTGACGAATTGTTCCTAAAGTGAGCTCCGGGGGTCAAGATTAACGCCTGCTTCTACATCATGAAGTGAAAACTCTTGACGTGAGTGCACATAATTGTAAGAATTTAGATAACAGTTCTCGCCGATCATTAGAAAGTGAACATAGGAAAATTGTGAAATAAAGTAAATAGACATGCGTTGTTTTGCTACAAACTTACATGGCAAACGCATTTTATCCGATCCCAAACGGTTAAATGTACATGGTTAAAGGATCACTTTGATTGGTCAAAAAGATCTCAACGATTTATTCCTCTAGAAGCGAGTTTTTCTTTGTAGCCTCCGTGACGAAGTCGGAAGAACACGCACCCGGTAATCATAAGGTTGATGGTTTGCGCAAACACAGGGGTACTTTATCTGGTGTTTTTAGAGTCACCATAATGTAAACAAATCACTCATATACGCGATTTAAGATATTTTGGGGTACTCATTTAGTGGGTCATTCGCGTTTCTTCACATCTCTGCCGCTGGTGGCATAAGTTTCAAACCGGAAGTGTTGCCACCGCGGATCGTTGCTGCTGGGCCATCATTTTAGGCAAGATTTCGATAGTTGTTCATCGGTTACGGCGTGAGGACTCTTCGTTTGGCTACTCCATTTAAGAGCAATTAGTTAGGGATGGAGCTCCTAGTAGTGAATTACAGCCACCATAGCTCTAAATTTTACTATAGCACGGAAATCCTACTCACTTAACACACCTTCGTAAAAGCGGTTTTTAAATTTTATTCCTTTATTATTATTATTATTATTATTATTATTATTATTATTATTATTATTATTATTATTATTATTATTATTATTTTATAACGCAATACAATATCACTTGAATACATCCTACTAGGTTTGAAGTCTCTTAGATAATTATATCAATGAAAGACTCCAGGAAAATTGTCTCTTTATTTTACGCTTTGGCAGTCATGCTTGATCTGGTCACTGATTGCCATTGGTAAAGGCAGTTACAAATATAGAACTCCCAGCAAGAGAATAGTTAGTGGACGTGTTTGGTGCACGTGATTCAGGATCAGTTTCGATGCCATAACAGAACATTCAATATTGGCTTACCAATGTGAGGTGATGAGGAAACTGTATCACTTAAGATATAACTAGAGTCAGGATTTTTATGTAATATCAACCCTCTAAATATGTACATAAATATGTAACAAAAATAGCTTAACAATGTAAGAAATATGTAACATTATATAAAATATGTAATATTACATATGTTACATATTTATGAAAACGTAATATTAACACGCGTATGAGTATGCAATATTTAAACGAATTATGAAAATAGAAAGGAACATCTACTATACTTTAGCCTCCTTAATGCAAGTCCCCCAATGAAGTGAAATGCTTGAACAGCTGAGAAAGCCATACGTCACTTACGTGACTGATTGCAGAATAATAAAAATCAGACACGAATAAAGGAAGATATGAATCAGCTAGAGAGAAACAGGAAAGCCTCGAGAAAAGCAATGCATACGGCATTTGTACGTCAGAAATCTCATGTGGTGTGGTGTGGTCCCGTTTCAAATCTAGAACCTTTTACACTAAATGCACATCCGTCACCACGGCCCAATCTTGAAATAAATTATACGCAATATACAAATTTAAATACTAAAAGCAACTTAAGGCGAAATGTATTGTTTTATATATATTTATTTCATGCAGGGGAAAGCAGTCCTACATCTTTTAAACAATACCAGTTGAACTAAGATTGAAGAATATTTCCAATAATAAACATTTTTAGTTTGAAATAAAGTACTTACAAAAGATGTGCCTGCAGTTCAACTATGAGTTGTTGTACAATGGGTTACAAGGTACATTTAAAATGATCAGAAGTAAAATTTTGTCGCCGATCGGATAAAATATTCTTGTATGCAGAGAACGATATATCCACATCACATGAGGTAACAGGAGCGTATTTCAACAGGGGGAAGTAGTTGGGGGTAATATCTACATTGGGGGTTCTTGTTTCACCACTGAGAATCTCATACACTCCCAACAGGCTGTCGTAACCCGGGTTTCTTTCCAGCACTGCATTTAGTTTCTTTCGAACTTTTCCTCCTACATATCAACACACACCTTGCAGCAGTCTCTTTGCATTCTGTATGATTTCCATGGATTCCGGAAGAGGCCGCCCAACAGTCTCTAGGTTTTTAATGCTTCTAGGTAGCCAACCAAAATTGCTGTCTATGTATGCGATATCACACACTACTTTTGAGTCATTAAACAGTTTCTGAGCAATGACAACTGACACAGTAGACTCCGATGGAAATGAATGAACAACAGGCTTAAGTTTTTTGAAAATGTTCATTGTAGAAATGTACTGCCTGTATCCAAGTGCCACATCTCGTTAGCACAGGCTCCGAAGGAAGTGGCACGTCTGGCAGTTGATCTCTGTAAACTTGAACACGTTGTGGCGCCTTAACAAGCATTTTTGTTTCGTGGAAGAAACTAATTGATTTACTTCGCAAAAGTTGTCTCTCACCTCTTTAGCAACAACCTGAAGAGCATGGGCCATACAGGTGAAATGAATTAAGTGAGGGTTAAAAACTGTAAGTGCTCTAGCCGCTTTTAACATGTACGCTGCATTGTCTGTATAGAGAACAATGACTTTTTCTTCCTGAAGTCCTCCAAGCCACAACACTTTAAGACCATCGTTTACAAAGCGAACAATCGTGGAATGATTCGTGCGTTCCAGCAATTTACTCGCAATAAGATAGGATTTAGATGGAGCATCTTCACTTAATTTTCCAATCACTAAATTTGCTACATAACGTCCCAAAACGTCTGTTCCGTCCACAGAAATCCAAATATATATGAACTACCTATTCCTGCCCTAATGGTATCTATAGCTTCCCTATAACCAACTTCGTGATAACACTTTCGAAGAATGGATTCTTCAGGAATTAGACGCCCGCAATACTTTTCCAGAAAAGCACGGTATTTTGGCACTTGAACTTTGTTCCAAGGAATGTTTGGTGCTATCATTACTTGGCACAAGTCTTTGAAAAACTCACTCACTGAAGTATCTTGATGCATTTGTGTCAAGAGTACTTTTTTTTTCAGTTCGCAAATGTTTATTTCTTGTATGGAGTGCACTTCCTACATGTTGTTCTAACTAAGATTTCATTGAATATCCAATTTTTTTTATCACACACTTGACACAACACCACTTCACGTCCGTAGTAAACGCATCATCGATAGTTAACCACGACCGCAATTTCTCGGATAAAGTTAAGGCAACCGGAGCCATTTCTAACTTCAACGGTCAATACAGAACACGTGCGTTTTTCAACTGCAATACTAGAGTACTGTCCTCCTGTCATTCAGTTGAACAAGCAAAGTTCTTTGAAAGCTTAGTTCCCCTGCTATGATATTGCCAGCTTCTTGGAACGAACTCTTGCAGTAAATTCCTGGAAGCATACTGGCATACAGTTTTAACTTGAATTACAGGATTTGTTTTCATCTTTTTTCCCGTCCGACCTCCGATAACAATCAAATAGTCTTCATTTTAGGAATTTCCTGGCCAGTCACCTCTCAGGTATGTGATCTGTCTTCCTCAAGAGTTGAGAATAAAGAGCACTGCTAATGTACCCCGGAGGGAGGATTTTTACTTGTTTCCTCTTATATTTCTTTTGTTATCGGCGAAAATTCTGCGAAACATGGTTTGACAAATAAAACAAAAGAGAGAGAGAGATTTATCTTTCGGTAAATAAACGAAAAGATAGTTATGGCAAAATTTAATCTAGATGCAAGCCTTGCACAGCTGGAAAGTTTATTTTTTAATTTTAAATTAAAATTTTAGTAAACCAAAATTTTAAGACAGTTTTATGTAAAAATATGTAGAAACCATAGAAATATGTAATATTGGTCAAAATATGTAAAAATATGTAATATGAAACTTGAGTTGAAGCCCACTACAGGTGTGAATCACAAACATTTAAGGATTTAACGAACCTACCTACATATGAAGGAAAAATATGTAATTACATAAAAATCCGGACATTAGATATACCTGAGGTGTGGAGAAGCCGAGTTAACGTAATAGAAACCAATATACTTACCAAAATTTGTAGCCTCTCACAGCTGTCTGCGAACTATAATGTCAAGAGTTTTAGTTTAATTTTAACTAAATCTTCACCAAACTACGTATCTAAGAGTGCTTCCTATTGTCATTGCTAAGTATTTTCTGTCAGAAATAAGTAAAATCTAGGATCTCATAATAAATCCTAGTGGTTGTAGGACTACTGTTGGCTGATATTTGTCGTAGCTCCATTAGTAATAACAGTTAGATTGATGTAAACCATCTTATCCAACAAGTAACAATACGTATTCTATGCTAAAATGTAATTATTGACCATTGTAGCTATATATATTTTGTTCTTTATTGTAGGTTAGGAATAATCTAATAATTACCAACACATAGCACAGATGTTTAAAATTTACAATGTGGAAATTGAACTCAATTGGTAGCACTCATTTCATAATCTTTCTCCCGAAAATCCTTTATTTTGTTAGAGAAAGATCATATTTCACCATGAGATATCATAAAATAGTTGCTAAACTTTCAAATATTTGATAATTTACCTTGCATCAACATTTTCGCAAACATCTAGCTACGATAGAGTGTTTTAGTAAATTACTTAATTGTAATATAATTAACTGTTTGGTTTACAAATTTTAATTGCAGTTGGGTCTTTATACTGATTACGTATCAAAGAAATTGTGTCAGTCGTTTTGTTGTTCTTATTTATTGGCAACGTTATATCTAGGAAAACAACTGTGGCTTAGTGTATAGGTGGTACATTTATGATTAGGGAATGTGTATGTTTATATTATCTACAGTTATATCGTAGAATACGATCTTGTTGCAATTCTTTACGACGAGAATTTCATATAACAAAGATAAAAGATAAGTATGTTGTTATGTGAAATGCGTTGAAAAACTTTTATGAAACAAACAAAAGAATAATATTTCCCTTCAGTTCATCCGGAAACAAATAAGAAGCAATGGACTGACTACATTAAAGTTATTTTCTGAACAATACTCCAGAAGAAATAAATTTGCTGCTGTTGCTAAGACTTATTATTTGATTTAGAATTTGCGTCTTAATTTTTACCTTCAGTATGCTTTTCCCTACCCCACTTATTCACATCGGGAGCTCACTACATATCGATCTACTCAAATTTTAGACCTCAATGCAACATAAAATATGCCTTAAAAATTATGGTCGTAAGTAAAGAGACTGGGTAAAATACTGTGGAAGTATCGATTGCAAATGACCATAATATTTCCAACCGATTAGTGCAGGACACCAGCTTTCATTCAGGGGGTTAGTTATTTTTTTCTTGAAACAGAAAGGATCTTGAAGTTAAAACTAGTAAATTTCCCTCAGAAACCAAGAAATAGTGACGTGCACCATGTTGTAAGCCATAACACTTTGTGGATATGTTTACTTACGTTTTATTTTAATTGATGGAAAAACTATAGTATTGCTTAATAGATAAGCCAATTTATGGTATTTATATTAGTGATTTCCGTAGATAACCTTGCTCCACGATTCCTCAAACAACAAAAATTGACATATTAATCAATTACTGACTTAGAGATAAGCTTCGATAATGTATCAATATTTAAAAAATATATCGCGCATCTTGTAACTGACGTTTTATCTGAAATACTTCCGTTTGCTCGATATATTCAAAATGATTGAAAGTTTTAGCAGGAAGAAAAGTACCCATATCTTTATTTTCAGTAATTGTGTTCAATAACAGCGTAAGATAATTGTTATAAAAAAATAAAACTTAAATATGGTCTACCTTTTTTTCCACTGTCAACTGTGTAACAAGGGAATTTCGTAGACTGAAAAATTACACTACTAAACCTTGGAAGTTTATTTGGAAGAGTAGACTATTGTGAATTCAGACTAACGTACGAAATACATTATCAAAACTTACCAGATAATTTCTTTTATAACATTTCATGTTAGCTAGAGTTTTATAATATCTGTAATTAAACATCGCTCCTCAAATTTGTGAAGGAATCCAGGAAAAGTTTGTATCAAACTATGTGAATAGCAAACATTTGTAACTGTCTTCTTATGTATATACATCCGCAAACTAGACAAAGTAACAAGTGAAAAAGAATCCAGCGGAAGAAACCCAAATTAATTAAAACAAGAGTTGGAAGTTCAAATTCACAATAGGAAAATTACTTTCCTTAAGTGAAATTATGAAGAAAAGCGCAATTATAACTGATAGGAAAGCTTGTTAGAAAGGAACAACATTGCAATTGTGATACAGAGTCATCATTCATACCAAGGAACAGGTTCCTTCATTCGAAAGGTATGGTTAGCTAAAAACAACAGCTAAAAGCTAAAATGTATAGAAAACAGGGGCGGATCTAGGGGGGGACGATCGGGGCGATCGCCCCCCAGAAGAGGAAGCTTTCTTATTATGTATATATATATATATATATATATATAACCCATCCCAAAGTTTGGAGCTCTTAAAAGTAGCAGTATGACAACCCACCGCCCCCCCAGAAGTCGGTCTTGGATCCGCCCCTGATACCAAAGAACGTAAAGAAGAGACTTGCCGCAGCCAAAATGCTTTCATGCACCACTCGTCAACGTCATGCACTTCAACTATCCTCTTCGTCTTCACCTATGATGCGATGTTTGATTCCAAATACCATCCATCAACATTAGCCTCTTTTGCCATCTTCCTACTTCTCCTGCTACCATACCTTCAAGATGTCTTTCATGATTTAAATAATATGATTTATTTCAAATAATTCCAATGTATTCGTGAGAAAGCAAACACCAATGTATACACAAAGGCATTATTTATTAGTTTCAATCTTTATTACCTTACGTACGTGCAATGCTCATCAGTGAAGGAAAGACATTTTTCGTGGAACAGAAAAGCACTTAAGAGTTTAGTTTTCTTAACGTGAGCTTACCTACTTTCAACTACTTGGAAACACACACAGCTATTGTCTCACACAAACAATATTTTCGCATGAAACATGCTGTTTCTTGGTGCATATCATGTTACAGTATCGCAATATTTCATCATGGCATTTCAATGTTGCATTTTTTGTAACGTGTCTGACGTGTAGCTAACAGTCGTTAGTTTTTCTTATTATTTTATATTTTTACCAAAGAAAATAAGCACTTCTTCAATACGCCGACTCAAAGCTCCAATTTTTGGCTTTATTATTTTTGTTTTTCTATTATTTTACCACTGACTGGCTTATATAGGAAGACTGTTAGTTAAAGGAGTCGCTAATTAAAGATTTTCGCGTTTGCTTCATATATATTTACATCAATGTTCTAATATTAGGATGCTGCAGCTAATATCTATAACCAGCAAACCCTCGCGTCTTGGGCAAGCGCAGGACACTATTGTTGTCTGAATGATTGAATATGATACAAAATTAAAAATATTTATGGCTAGCAAAGTGGTTTTAATAACGCGTTAATAATATCGTTAATTAAGAATTTCTTGATAATTACTCAAATTTAAGATGTCCTCGAATCTAAGACGAACCCCGATTGCGCTGGGTTAAATTAAGGAAAAGTAGTAATATGTTCCGTTTTTGCTATTAGTAAAACACTCTCTGATATTGTTCATTTTCCGTGAATTTTAAATATCGCTCTCCCCTCACTATGTTGGGGGCACAGCATGATAAAAATTATCCCAGACCCGAATGTCATGTATGTTGAAAATTTGATCGAGATCGGTTGGGTGGTTCAAGAGTTAAGCTCTATTTATTTTTATACATTAATCTCGCCCTTCCCTAGGTTCTCCAATCAAAGTGAAACTATATATATATTTAAAAAAAAAAAAGCTTTCCAGGTTCGAACGTCATCTATGTTGAAAATTTGATTGAGATCGGTGAGGTGGCTGAAACTGCCTTCTCGCAGTTTTACTTTTTTCATGACTTTAAAATGTTTCACATTTTAATTATTGCATCAAAGTCCCATTATACACAGTAGTATTCTACAAAACTGACTTAACTTTGACGAAAATTCTTGTAGGCGATATCTTTCACATTTTGGTGGCCTTTACACTGACTGCTTACTATACCTCTACAACAACGAACCCTCTCAGTCATTAGAAGTGATGTTAAGTGCCAACGTTACAGCCAAAATACAGTTAGATGTTCTATCTTACGGTGGCAGTTGAAACTTCCTCTTTACTGTTCATGTTTTTGCCGACAGAGGACTGTGAAACTCTTTTCATATTTTGTGCAAAGTAACCTCTGATGTGCAAAGTAACCACGTCTTACGGTAACAGTAAGTAAAGAAAAGTCAATTAAAAATTTATGTGAAGTAGGTTTAAGGCGGACAACACTCAAGGGAATTCGGTAGATTCGGCCCCCTGCTACATCTGCTTAACTTAACGCATATTTTGAAGTTCCCCATATGTATATACATTGATACAATCTTTCACGTGGGACACCATTTTTGGATTTTCTATAGATATACGTGTGACTCAGTGTTTACGTTCAACAGACGGTCTAAGTCTAGTGTTGAAAATGAGTGGTCCAATGAGTTATTCATTTGCTTTTGAAACGGTTGAAATTCAGTCCACACTGTTTCAATGCATCATGAAAATATTATCGTGTCCCTTTTATAGAAATAAATAAATAAATATGCGATGAACAAAGGTAGAAACTTTTCAATATTACTTAAGTTTTGTTTCGGTTTCAAATTAGACTCTTAATTATGTATGTTAGTAGGTATTTAACAGAATGTTTATTAAAGTCAGTTGAGAGGAGGGAATGCTTACTAAAAAATGCTCAACTGTGGTGCGAGGAGTCTGGTTTGATCCTCATCTACATCAGTTTGTGTTGTAGAACAATGCGTCCATGGGTTTCCTCCCATTTCCTCACACATTCTCATTCCACCACTTATTTAATAAACCAATTTTATTAATTCAACCGTATCCTTTAGCCCATAGGGCATATCATGGGACGTAAAACTAGAAATATCGATTCATTTATAGAATAGATTGAGGAAATTGAATTTTAGAGAAATAAGCTGTCTAGTGTTACGATCAATTGTTTTTCACTTCTTCAAAAACTTCAATTGATTGTACTGAATAAAATAAGGAAAGCTAAGTTATATAATTCTGTATACAAGATATATATACGAAAAGGAGCTGAGGTGTGGCAACTATGGGTATCCGATATATATATGAGTGTGTGTGTGTATCATTATTATAATATGTACAGGTGAGCACTGGCGCAAATCCCGGGGATGAGGGGGATCTGTCCACTCCAATCTTGGAACTGGGTGAGACTTTCCTTCCCCAATAATCCGATTTGAAATGTGTTCTATGTCAAAAATGTGATGATTTGTGTCCAAATGCCACACAGGAAAGTGAGATGAAATTGATGTCCCCCCAGAATAAGCCTCAAATCTGCCCATCTCGAATGTTGAAGACCACTGTGCTCCCTGATCCCTCACAGGATTGTTTTTCAAATATTTTGAGCATCGCCTTAAAAAAACGGTCTTACTTGTCCCCACCAATGTTGAAGACCCCCAATTTATTTAATAGTGATTTATTTCGTTACAAACTTTAATATTTCAATTGCTAATTAATTAGGCTCGATTTCTTGTAAACAGTGTTCATTCTGAGAGTCATTCGCTATTTCGATACAGATATCATATTTCTATGCATCTTACATGTATTCTGTTGGCCTCATTCCGTAGCATTTGCCTCAACGCAACACAAATTTTGCGGTTTAGTTTCCGGTAATCGATATACCAGCTATAATAATAACATATAATTCAATAAAACAGCAGTACATTAGTATTAATATTACTATTGATTAGTATTAATATTAGTAATGCTGAAGATAGATTTGCGCCGCTGCACGCAAGAAAGCAATATTTGTACCTAATATCAGAATTTAAAAAATGTCTTTAAAGTAAAACATGACTGGAAGCCCGAAATCAAGGGATGATTTTGCGAAGCGGGGTCGGAGGTGCAAAACCAGTTTCACCGCCATTGCTGACATGACTTCCGTGTTGCAGATCTTAGGAGCCCCACTGGGGCAACAACAATATAACACAATTCTTCCTTGATCAATTACTACCAGATGTTTCATGATTTGCTTAATGTAGTATATGATGTTATAAGGAGCAGATTGCCCGTATTTTAAGATGTCAACAGACTAACATAGAAGCATTAATTATTTTTATGAGTAACAAAGCTAGGCTTGATATTATTTACTTCCAACGAACATTTCAATAGAAAAATGGTCAACGCAAAGGAGCTGAAGTGTGGCAACAGGTGTGCGTGTAAACAAATTCATAAAATTTTATTTTGTCCATGTTATTGGTTAATTCAGTTTTTCAAATTTTCATCCTTTCTTTCTCGCTTATCCTTTTATTCCATACTACAGGGTGATAACAAAGTCCCGTTACCCCATATTGCGTGTCCACATATTCATAGGTTTTCATATTTTACTAATCTGGGATCATGGCAGAAGACAACTTTGAGGTGTAGCATGACTATTCTTTACTATTTATTTCAGAGTGTATGTGTATACACCTTCGCTTTCAAAACAGAGTGTGATTCCTCTCCATGTACAATGTGAAACTCTCCTGAACATTGCTGGTGCAATGGCAGTAAATACACGTCAAACAGCATCCTTAAAATCGTCAACTGTCTTGTACCATGTGGCAGCATGACAGATTAGGACTTCGGGGTGGCCATTCCAAAGGTGCAGATAAATGGACAAAGCCACGCCCAATCCATTTATAAGGAATACTTCATTGAGATATTCTCAAATGGCAATAGCATAATGGGATGGTGCTCTATCCTGCTGGTACCATGCTCCTGGAACAGACACTGCAGCATATAGACACGTTTCTAGTCGTGTTGGTGGTGGTCCTGAGAAGAGCTTATCTTTTATGCAACCAGTTGCAAAGAGCTTTTTCTCCCATCGAAAAATTGTTTGTTTTGGAGAGGAAGGTTTCTAAAACTTTACAGTGAAATAATGCTGAATATCTCTCATTGATTTTCCTTTATATTGTCATTACGATTGTTGCTGTATAGTGTAAGTGGACTCATCAGGCATGATTTCATAGTTAATCAACACCTGCAACAATAAGAAATAACTAACATCTATATAATACATAGGGAGTAATGAGTTTACATGTATGTAAGCAACTGCAACGATAATAAACAGCAATTCATTAACATGTATATAATATGCAGGGGATATGGGACTTAGTTATCGCTCTGTACTTCTTTCTTTCTTTCTTTTTCTTTTCATTTTCTGACATTGCCAAACTAAACTCCTACCTCATTATATTAGTAAAACTTAAAAAAAGACATTCTTTTATGTCTTTATTTATTAGAAACTAGCAGCGTTCACCCCGCTTCGCTGCGGTCACCCCGGAACGCAATAAACTTTGTTACTTAGATAATTTTTACTTTTTCGCTTTCAAGTGATATGATAAAAACCATAGAAGATTGCATTAAATGTTAACATTATATCGCCTGTCATTTATGTTAACCCGCCCCGCTTCGCTGCGGTCACCCCGGAAGTTTTCGCTTTCAAGTGATATGATAAAAACCATAGTAGATTGCAGTAAATGTTAACATTATATCGCCTGTCATTTATGTTAACCCGCCGAGTGACACGGTCATGCGGGTTGCATATAAATACGTTTATTTTTACCTATGATGAACTAACAAAGGATTTGTACGTTATGGACACTTGAATGGTCAATTATCTCAAGACACTGGTAATTAAAAATTAAAGTGATATGATAAAAACCATCTAGGGTCCAAATCCTAATAACCCCCCAAAAATAAAAGAAATTGGTTCAGCCGTATTAGCGTGATGAGGTAACAAAGGATTTGTGCGTTCTCTTTTATATATATAGATTTTGATTTTGATTTTGATGGTTTTAGAGCCCCGTTCAGCAGCAAGGGCATATGAGACATTGCCCTATAGCTTAACGTGCTATCCGAACCTCATGAACTTCCTTCTAATCGAACTATTACGTATCTCGGAAAATTGATATTTACATGTTTCCTCAGCAATTCTTTTCTTATATTAAGGTTTCTACTCGGATCAAGCTACAAATATTGTTGATGAAACATCAACTTTTGACATGTGTGACAGTTTCTCTAACTAACTAAACATATTGTCTTTATCAAACACTGTGTGATGAAAACAGTGTCTGATAAAGCCAACATGTTCAGCTACTTGGCGAAACTATCACATTTTTTTTATTTTATAAATAAATGTAGGTTTGCTCAGCATTCGTATTTTTAGTATAAGTTATTCAATATAGCAAAGCCAGTATGAATGAGTTAGCTTTTGAAGTCATCTGCTGTTAGAGTGGGAATTCGCTTTCCTATTTGAAATACATAATTAGCAAAAAGAATATATTATTTAGAATTCTAAGGTAAATAGGAAAATATTACGTATAAATTGTCCTTTGATTTTCCACAGTTAGTATAGCTGTATTAGTTAGTTTACTTTGTATGTATCCATATTTAGTTCATTTTGAACAGCATTCTAATATACACTTCATACACAGTTCAACGATACTTTTTTTCACTGTGGCGATAGTTTAAGCACGGAACATTTTCAAATTCATATAAGTTATGTGCGACCTTGAAAAGTTATAAGCTCGGTCATCTCCAGATTTGACTTGATCAACGACTACAAGTTGAAGAACGAATCTCAGAAGAATCAAAACTTGACAAGTTCTGAATATAATTTTAATAAGTAAATTGTAATACAGAGTAATATCAGACCTCATGGCTGTATAATAAAGAGAATGTTCACCAAATAATAACAACGTACTTAAAGGAATAGAAACAGTGAGCACATTTATTAGGCAATTTCTTAACGAATGAGCAGAAACTGGAAAGAGTATACCATTTCCTGGAACTGATGGCCGCTGCTGACAGGACGCCAAGGAGATCAAAAATGCAGAAGACGCAGGCATGAATACAGTATGATCTGGAAACTAAGCTATATAACGCCTAGTGGAAGGTTTATGATTTACCCCAATCCCAATAATCTGCTTCTCAAAATTAAGAAAAAAATCTAGACAAGTGATTTTAAGAAAACTTGAAAGCAAAAGAATTTTCACCTAGCGGAATAATTTTATATAGAAATTCTGGAATTTTGCTGCGACGAATCACTACTGTAAAACAAGAGTATCGATGTGGTATTCACTGGAAACTTTTACACGACAATATCTCAGCGTACAGTATAGTGTTTGGTCGTAAGCTTTCACCTGAAAATGTGTTTGTTACTGGATTCTACATACTTGAGAGATCACCCTTCTTGTGATTATTCTGTTTTCCTATAAGTTAAAATAATTGCTTAAATGTTGCTTTCTTTATGTTTCAGTGTCCAAACAAAACAATACTGTGACGAGAACCTTGAAAAGCACTATAATCTAAGACAGAAGTGGGAAAACTGTAAACTTTGGAGTCATAAAGGCCCATAAATTGGTCATAAAGGAGTCACTTCTAGGCCTATTGTAAAGAGTTTTAAATTACATTATCTAAATATTAACCATTCTGAATTTTATCACAACAGGCCAGACAATAAAATCATTAAGAGTTATGAAGTTCTGTAAAAATAAAATTCAAGTAAAGTGTAGGGTATTATTTTAATTTAATATTCTATATTCAAGCATCAGGTTCATTATAATTTAGTTTCTGTATTCAAGTTTTACGTTATACTCTAACATTGTGTATTCAAGTTCATGTCTAACATTATGTATTGAAGCCTAACATTTGTAGACACTGTAATTGGGCAGTAATGCCTGTTGTATCGATAGATGAATAAATAAATGATGTAAGCTAAAAGATAATCATTTAGTATTTTCACAACAAATCCAGGATGCCGCAGTTTGTGATTCTGAAGATCACAGGCTTTTGCAAGTAATTCATAATTTATTGAGCTCTTCATAGCAGTGTATGAGCAAAAGAGGTATCTGGTTTGAATAAAGATAGGTAAGTTAATTCAATTAACGTTTATTAATTTATTACAGATACACTACGGTTTCGTATTGCCATAGTTTGTATATTCGAATATTCTTACACATTTGTAGTTTATTTATGACTAAGAAGTATGCTTGCTTTAAAATCTTGGAAATCTAGATATGTCAAGAGAATATGGAAGCATTAATTGTATAGACCATAAGTTCTATAATAAAAATAGTCATTTTGCCTGTAAAACATTTTCTTATTTTTCTTGTAGTTTTTATAGGTCACATTTACATATGACAAGTAACGTCTTTGTAATCATTGACAATCAATTCAAAGTATTTTGTTTATTTAATATTTTGGAGTTACATACTCATTGAGAATTACTAACAAGGACATCACCCAATTGTCCGGCTCCGATTTCAATGAAACTTTTTCTTCTGATAGAGGACATGTATGCATTATTTGTGATGACAGAAATTTTTGCCATGGTGTATGTTTGCTATTTTTTTATATAATTTTTAAGAGTTGTGATATGGTTATTAGAGATTATTGCACAAGTACCTTACTACCCTTTGTAAACGTAGTGTTAATGAAAGAACAACCATGTAGATACGTATAAAGCCTAGGGTAAAGTCGTACGGTATGTATGACCTCGACGGCAGCCATCTTGAAATCCGCCATTTTGAATTAACATCAAGTTTTTTAAATGGGAATAGGGTAATATAATACATAATTTCGGGCTAGAATTTAATCAGAAAGACAACGGTGAAGTTTGTTTTAAGATACGCTTATTTGGGGGAAAACTACAGGCATATTAATTGCTTATACTTACTATTTGCGTAAGTACCTTACTTCCGCTTCTAGTCAGCGTATTAATTATAATAAGTGGATAAAAGCTTCAGTAATACATATTATGTCTAGAGGCAAGTGATATGGTAAGGGTAACTTTGACGGTTGTCATCCTGAAACCTGCCATTTTCAATTAAAGTGAAGTTTTGAAAAATGAAAACCATAGCATGTGACACCTCATTTTAATAGCAAATTTTCCCAAAAAGCCAATGGTATGCTTATTTTTGTTCTATAGTTAACCAGAATGAACTTAGGACTTCTTCTAATGTGCACCAAACGTAGATTATTCGATCTTTCAAATTGGCAACACTCCTAATTTTCACCGCATGTTTTAATATTCCAACTGGCACTTTGCAATTTCTGCCATGGCTCATGTTTTCTCAATTTATTACATTTTTTGAGAGTTGCGATTTGTCAGTTCATGAATAGTGTTGGGATAAGCATCCAGCAATCTTTCTGAATTTTGAAGACTTCCAATGTAATTATTTATTTCCTATACCTGCCCTTTAAAAACTCGTTTACTAAAATGAATCATCACACAAGGAAACTTTGCATTCAGGTAATACCAAACACGTAGCTTGTAATGGATAGTAGATGAGACGAGAAATCAAATGAAAATTCATTTCAAAAAGTAAAACGAAATATGATTGTTGTGTAAATCAATGTTCTTTTGTTTTGTTTTATATTTATTTCTTTATTATTTATTTATTTATTTATTTACTTATTTCTATGGCATTTTTTAGCTAGTAAGACAAAAATGTCATTCGTTTTCTAGCAATTGTTGTCGAAGGTTCATATTTATAAGATTTATAATCAGTTCTGATCGGGATCTCTTTATATACAAGTTACATGTTATGTTATGTTCATGGTACAAACAGCGTGTTGGAAACAGTCATATTATGCCTCTTTGATATTTTCTATCAGTGCTGCTGTTCCTTTAAAGTTCTATTTATTAAAAATATTTTATTGTTTGTCGTTTGTGCAACATGTAGCCTACATTTCCTGATAATTTTGTGTTCATATAACAACAATTTGTTTTAATTTCATTTGTATTTCTTTACGTCACATTGGTCTATAGGCTTCTATCTTCTGGTTTGAAATAAATAATTACAATGTGACGTCTTCAAAATTCAGAAAGATTGCTGGATGCTTATCCCAACACTATTCATGAACTGACAAATCGCAACTCTCAAGAAATGTAATAAATTGAGAAAACATGAGCCATGGCAACAATTGCAAAGTGCCAGTTGGAATATTAAAACATGCGGTGAAAATTAGGAGTGTTGCCAATTTGAAAGATCGAATAATGGACGTTTGGTGCACATTAGAAGCAGTCCTAAATTTATACTAGTTAAATATAGAACAAAAATAAGCATACCATTGGCTTTTTGGGAAAATTTGCTATTAAAATGAGGTGTCACATGCTATAGTTTTCATTTTTCAAAACTTCACTTTAATACAAAATGGCGGATTTCAAGATGGCTGCCGTCAAGGTTACCCTTACCGTACTACTTACCTCTAGGCATACTATGTATTACTGAAGCTTTTATTCACTTATTATCATTAATACGTGGGTTAGAAGCGGAGGTAAGGGACTTACGCACATAGTAAGTATAAGCAATTAATATGCCTGTAACTTTTTTATCAAATGGGCTTATTTTAAAACTAACTTCACCATTGTCTTCTTGATTACATTCTAGCCCGAAATTATATATTATATTACCCTATTCCCATTTAAAAATTTGATGTTAATTCAAAATGGCGGATTTCAAGATGGCTGCCGTCTAGGTCATACCTACCATACGACTTCCCCCTAGGCCTTATACGTATCTACATGGTTGTTCTTTCATTAACACTACGTTTACAAAGGGTAGTAAGGTACTTGTGCAGTAATCTCTAATAACCATATGACAACTCTTAAAAATTAAAAAAAAAATAGCAAACATACACCATGGCAAAAATTTCTGTCATCACAAATAATGCATACACGTCCTCTATCAGAAGAAAAAGTTTCATTGAAATCGGAGCCGGAGAATTGGGTGATGTCCCTTGTAAGGTACTTTATTTAACCAGAGTTTTGAAAATATAAAACCTTTGATTCACCTATCACATTTATGCTTTTTAGACGTAAGATAACGGATAATGATTAGAAGTGAATTTTTATGAAATAATTGGTGGAGTGAGGATGTGAGAGTAAACAGAAGAACTGCAAGAAAACCGACAGACATGGTGTTAGATGCAGAGTGTGTTAAACAGAAAACTAATATGGCTCGAGATCAAGCAAGGGATCCCTAACATCAAAGGCAAGCACTCTACCACTGATCGACTGTATGTTCGTTATTGTCGTGTTTATAGTTCGTTTTATTATTATTATAATTAAAAATTATTAATAAGAGAGCCTAGAATTATGCACCTGGTTTACTTCATTTAAACTTCTGTTCATTTGGGACACATGTGTTATCCACCCCAAAAAAAATTTTTTTTTGCTCATAGCATATCTAGGTTCTAATGTCTGCTCTTCAAAAAATCTCCCTTAGTTTTCGCGTCTCGGCAGATAATCGAGACACTTTTCCGTTTTCTTTTTCTTTATTCTTTTCTAATAAGGTTTACTTTCCGTAATCTTTTACATTATTTTCGCCTTATGCAATTGAGTCTAGTAAAGGAAAAGTATATATTTTATAATGACTTCTTGATTAAAATTCTTAATCTCTTGTAACAGGCAGTACAGTTAATTTATTCCTTCCAATTCTTAGAAATTTCCACAGGTACCTCCAAATAAAAGTACAGGTGTACCTCCAAGTTTTCACTGGTTGAAATTTTATAATGTTTTTCAGCTATTCTATTCATTATTATCTAGAAATCTCGTTTCTCTTGCCAGCTAATGAATGTATAATACTGTTTAGATGCCAATTCTTGACTCTACTTCTAGAAGAAGTGACCTTATCCCCCAAATCACCACCATCTTTTTGTTGTATTTGTGTTGAAAGCTTTGTCGAGTAATAAAATCTGTTACTGAAGCTCCAATGTAATTTTAAATCAAAAGTCGTTTTATGTGCATAATTACTACTAGAACTGTTCAACCCAGTACCGTAAAGGTCGCCAACACCTAGTGACTCACTTGCCAGTAAATGTCAATCGTCGATATCGCGACGCTTCGAAGGATTGCCGCTATTGTGCCACTGGCGGCAGGGTTTCGTCGAGTCGAAACAAACATCTAGAGTAGGGGTGTTGAAGTTACTATCAATCGTGCAGCAGCGAGGACTTCATTTTGGCCCGCACTCCTTCGATTTGTCGCGGAAAATCGCGAAAGGAACCAACAAAAACTATAGCCAGTCATGTACATCAGGTTATTATATATTATCTTTCCTGAAGAACTGTTGATAAAGGAGCTCCGGGGGTCAAGAGTAAACCCTGCCTCTACATCATGAAGTGAAAAATCTTGAGATGAGTGCGTATAATTGTATGCATTTAGATGGCAACAGTCGTCGATCATAAGAAAGTGAATATGGAACAACTATGAAATAAAATGAATAGGCGCGTATCATTTTGTTACAAAATTACATAACGAAACCATTTTATACGGTCTCAAATGGTTATCGTCGAATATACACGGTTAAAGGAGCACTCTGATTGGCCAAAGTAAAAAGACCTCAACGATTTACCAATTTACAACCGAGATTTCTTTCTTCGCCTTCATGGCGAAATCGGAAGAACAAGAGTCTAGTAATCATAAGGTTGGTAGTTCGCGCCCACCCTGGGGTACTTTTTCTTCTAATGTTTTTAGCCTCACCTTAATGTAAACAAATCACGCATATAGGCGATTTAACATATTTACTGGGAGTAATGTTGGGGTTCATTGGTGTTTCGTCGCGTCTTTGCCCCTGTTGGGCGGCTGGTGGTATAAGTTTCAAAATGGATGTGGGCTCTACCGCGGATCGTTAAAGTAGAACCACCATTTTTTGGCGAGACATGGGCGGCGATTAGGGGGGGCAAAGGGGGGCAGTTGCCCCCCACTTTTTTGAAATTACCCATTAATGTATATAGTTTCATTTGGAAATATAAAGTTTTGTATGTATTATTGGTTCATATAATAAAAATGGTGGCGTAAAATATTTGTCGTTCGATGAGTACGTATTGGTTGTCTTCCCGTGGAATTAAGAAAACTACAGGAATAGTGTTTGGACTGCCACTAAAAATGGCTCCAAAATTAATCTATTGGAGCGCCACAATTCGAGCGTACTTTTATTTCTTCTCGCAAGGGCTCGATATGTTAGTCAGCAGCTCTGGAACTAATTGAGATAACATTTCGCAAGAAAAGAAGTCCTTCCCAAATTATTCTTTAATTGCACAAAAATCGACAGTTCCTAAAATGTATTTTCTTCTTTCTAATAATAAGGAATATTTTGATTTGATTTTTTTCAGTTTAAGATCCTGTTCAGCAGCGAAGTTATATAAGACGTGAACTTAATGATAAACGTGGATTCCGAACCACGTGATCTCCTTCCGGGAATCGTGCCCGGGTCTCCCACGTCAAAGGCGTGTACGCTAACCGCTTAGCCACGAATGAGCTCAGTAAGGAATATATAATTTTGCAGTGTATTATACGAGTTTAGGGGTGTACATATACAGTGTTGTATATACAATTAAATTTAGTGAATTCAGCATAATTCTAGGTTTTAGGATTATTTTATATAACTGAAATGTGGAGTGACTCTAAGTATTGCTGAGTTTTTATATATTCCAAGAAAGTGAAAACTGTACTTAATGGCAGCGAACATGTTTCGGGAAGCTGCAAAAGTATTTCTTTAAATGTCGTAGCATATGCTTATAGTATTCACTGTCATTCTAAGAGTAATAACACATATATTAGCATGCGTGGAATTAAAAGTATAAGTTGTTCATTAATTTCCAGTTTCAATATAACTTTTGCAAAACAAGCCTCATTATTCATTACTATGATTATTTGATTAATATTATCCTTTCTGTTTATTTGTTTTGCAAATTTGTTATTAAATAGGCCTCTAATCTGATCACACCATTTTCCAGACAGAATTTTAAGGTGTTCATGAGCAAGGAATCAAATCTCTTCTTACACCTTCGTTGTTCAAAGTACAAAGGGCTAGTATCTGCTTGCGTTGCTCTTGTCAATTTACTTAATAAAATATGAAACACGATATACGGTATTTTAACTGAAAAGGACAGTATCCTAATAGTTATACAACCTTTCGTCAAACAAAATGTTACAAGCAAGCAGGAAAACTAACATTGATATCAAATATTCAGATCATGTCTTGCCCCCCCACTTTTAACGTCTAACCGCCGCCACTGTGGCGAGATATCACTAGTTGTCCATCAATGGTTGAGCGACGCTTGCGGCCTGGGGAAATTAGTTTTAAAGTGAAAATGCATGTTTAATTGAGTATTTAATTTAGACAATATTGAGGAAAATTGTTATAATTATATAGTTTTAGCGACTAGCGTCGGGTCAGAGCTGGGTTCTCTTGAAATCTACTCAAGTTCTTTTACAGTTTTTTTTTATTTTCTAGATTTAAATTATATAAAATTGATCGATATTCTACTCAAACCATTTGGAAACGATTTGTTGGCGTCTATTCCAAAATTATTAAATAGGAGATGAAAGATGAGAGATGAACCTTGATTTGGAGACTTATCTATTTCGAAGATTTGGACATAGTTGGAAGAGTTTGCTCGTGGAAGCTCTATCTTACAAGAAACATTTTACCCATTGAAGCTACTATTAATTGTGTTTGCTTGAAATCACGTTACCGGAAACTTATTATTCTTGTGAAGAATTTGTTTTATTGTTTCCAATTTTAACTACACTAGATGTTCCAGAAAAGAAGTGAAATTTATGAATTATAGTCGTGACTGTCTTCAAGTTAATTGCAACAGAATAGGTAATATTTACACTTCTAGGTGATTCGTTTACTATAAGATAAATGAATTGTTACATGTACAGTTTCCTGGTATTTTCAATTTAAAATTTTCTTGATAACAGCAGTTAACAGTATTATGGAGTTTTAATACACTTACAAGTAGACCTCACTATTTCACCGTTGCGTTATCAAAAGGAAATAACTACTTCCTAATGTACTTTTGAATATAAGACACTGACAAAAATTTTAGATGTTAATGAGCACTAGAAATATGGGAAAACGAAATAGAAACATAAATGCGGGAAAGCCATCAACAATATAATTTGATAGTTTCAAGACTGATATTTTTTCGAAATAAATGGAGGAATAATAGTTCTGACTTTAACTATGTAAATCGAGTTAGGAGGGATGTTTCTATGACATTCCAGATCATGGCCGCCATCTTGAAATCCGCCATATTGGATCGATGTCAACTTTTCCAAGTGGAAAAGGGGTCGGTCATGTGAGGTATCAAACAACAATGATTTTTTCCACCCAATCTCATACACTAATTAATTTGTCCATATCTAGAACGACTTACAACTTACAATTCTTTGAATTGAAAAATTGGTTGTTTGTAGCAGATAACAGATAACTATAGTGACAGTGAACAAAGCTCAAGTGATATCATTCTTACAGGACAAAGTTACGGAATGTAAGAAATGCAAGTCCTCAGCACTTATAAAATGGTCAAACAAAATTTTGCAGAGCACCATGAGCATCTAATAAAAAATGAAGCGTCACAAATATCACAAAGTTAATGCCTTGAATATTGAAAGAGTACTTCTTCGGTACCTCAAACCATTCGATCGGATCATCAATATATCCTGATTTACAAAATGCATATTGAATCATTCCTGTGAAGCGAGGAGACTGAAATTGATTGTACACACGGGAATGCAGAGTGACAATAGTATATCTGTCACGCAGTTTTGAATGGAAATGCTCGTCCTTTATTGCATAATCACATATGGTACGCCAATATGTTTTGTATTGTCTAAAAAAAATACATCCAATGGTTGAATTATGCCGATGGCACCTTTTGGAACTTGTCGCACTTACACTGATTTTTCAGATGGAGCTGTTGTACGTCGCACCTCTTCATTATTAAATGATGTCCAGCTATCCGCCATAAGTAAATTCCTGCTACCTGCAATCGGCCAATAGCTCTTCACATTCATGTAATCCCATTTTACCAGATGTTGATACTGTCACATTTATATTGCCGAGTTTCTGCACTAACCTATTAAATCCCGTCTGCAATGTTACAGGCACTATTACGTTCTTTTCCTGGAGAACAATGAACGGCTTACCAACTAACTTACCCATTAAATTTATTAAAGGCATGATTGTGTAGGAATGTGTCATAGCATTTACATTTATTGCTCATTAAAATTTTTGGCAATATCTTATATTCAACCCTACTGTAGGAAAGTAGTTGTTTCCTTTTGCTAACGCAACGGCGAAGTGGTGAGGTCTACTTGTTAGACTATAACTTTCATTGAGCTGCATTACATAACTCCATTTCAATATATAAGAAAATGCTAACCGTTCATCTCGCTTCCGCTTTTTGTTTAACTTACAATGTATAGCTGACATTTTCTAGGTACACTGGTTATTTTGACTCTTAATCTTTTAAAAATAATGTGTCTGCGCGTAAAATTAGCAATTTGTTTCATTTTAATTCGTGTTCTCTTTCCCGCTAATAATGTGTCAAATTCGATGGGATGGAATTCAACATTGATTACGTTTCTTTTTCGATAACAACTTGTAATATGCTTTTATTTTGGCCAAGTTCATACGATAATATTATTGTTAAAATCAGTCATTCTCATGGATGTTGATATCATTCCAAATCTAACAATGATGATGGTTTGCAGTAAAACGGATTCTAAATGCTCCCATTTATGTATTGGTATGTTTTGAATATGGTAATATGTTGATTGTCCCAATTATTTTCACTGCCATTTGCTGAGGTGAATTTTCATTTTATTTATTCGTTTTTGAAACTTTCTGCATACCCCAGGACCTTGTTGGCTTGTACTTTCCTACAGCCGAATGCTCAGCTGGAAATTCTTTTTTAGGGGTCGCGATTTAAGTATTTCTTTGATTATTACGCTTTTATTTTGCGTATGTGTTGTATGTTGAATAGCAATAATCCAATAATATGGATATGCACATTTTATATTTTTGTAGTTCCAGATTGTTAATTGCAAACTGAAAGAATCACGAGATCTTAATCATACCGTGATCTATTGATTGAAGTACTTTCTAATGTATATTGTATTACAAGAGTTCTTCATTATTTAATATTATATTTGTACATTGTACATATTGTACATTACATTATTGTATAATTTGTATAATTACATATTGTACATTATTGTATAATTTGTACATTGTCAATTGTCATTGTATAACAAACAGAAACAGTGTTTGGAAAATAATTTATAATGCCATTTGGTAGTCGAAGATTGGAGATGGGAGTGGAAGATTTTAATACTCCTTTTAAAAATGTACAACGCAATATATTGCGTTGCCAACTAGCAATTACACCTGCAGTCGATAATCAAATTGTTCAGTTCGCTATTTGATTTGTGTATGTGCTTTGTTCAACATAATAAAATTTTATATATTCAAGATAAGTATTTATCATATATAAACTGAATTAAATTCTTCTGATAACGAAGCGTTATGAGGAAAGTGTTGTGTGCATATATATCGTGTTTTGTTGTTGTTTTTACAGTTCAGCATCTTATCTATGCCAGCACAATTTCGCATTTCCAATAAACTGCAGTTCTATTCTAAGAACATTTCCTTTTCAAAATTGTATTTGTCTTATATCACGATTTCGTAATTCTGTAGTTTTAAGTATTACTTCTTCTTGTTTGCTTTATTTCTGTTGTTTTCTGTATCTACGGCTGTAGCTGTATTTGTTTGGTATTACTATTTCTGTAGTTGTTTTTAAAATCAGACTTATTTTCAGCGATTTCTGTATTTCAGTTTCGATTGTAAATTTTGTAGATCCGTTCCAGCACCTTGCTTTCTGATAACCACGATTTTATTAGTGTGAATGCATTTTTTCCTATATAGTAAGATCATATCAATTGTCATTTTACTTGTTTCTAAAAAAATAGTAATCTTTTTATTATTATTATTATTTCAAATCCACATTTTATCGTTACTTATTTCAAGTTGGCAACTCCCCCTTGAAACTTATTTTTATTTTAAACCCTAAATCAAAGCCTCCTAATATTTTTCAGCCTTGGGACACACATACTAGAATTTACATTATAATATAAAACAGAAAACTATAAGACTATATACATTATTATAATATAAGATTATACTTTATTTGACACTATTTAAGTTTTCGGCAAATTAAATTGAGAACTGTACAGTTTGTCTCAAAATTGATTTTAATTTATTATTAATGACTTCATGCTAAAAATAAAATATGCCGTATAATGGCTGAAATTGTTTGTAAATTTCATTATATAAATTTAGTTGTAAATTCTTAAATTTCAGGGTTGTGTGACATACCAGTATGCCACGATACAGCAGTTGATAAAGGGGGTCCTAGATTACCAATAGTAAGATTTCCTTGCGTCGCGTGGTTATGAATCGATTTCGAGCACTATCACTCCCTCTGTGTAAATTTTCAGAAAGTGAATGAACATAAATCATACTCAAGTGAGCAACTATATTGAAGTAAAGACTATATTTGCAGTACATAATTTAGTAAGTGAAAGGCAAATACCACACTCTAAGTAGCTAGTGGGGCCGCGGTGGCTCAGTGGTAGAACGTTCACCTCTGGTGTTTGGGGTCCCGGGTTCGATCCCAGCCTGCACCAAGTGAACTTTGTGGTGGACAAACACCGTGTGCGTGGGTTTTCTCGGGTTTGTCCCGTTTCCTCCCACTTTCTTCATTTCATTCATTACTTATCATCACCGTCTCCTTTAGCCTAACCGGCATAACCGTGGGACGTAAAACTCAAAGATTTCATTTCATTTTTCTAAGTAGCTAGTTAATAAGCAATGTTCGTTAAAAAAAAAGAAGATAGCTCGGCTCTTAGATCTTTCCACCAGTATTCGAGTAGTGCTTTTTTTTATTCCTTGCTTCTTGTTATTAGATTTTTTCCTGAACTGTTCAGGACTCAATGACAACCAGTGATTGTTGAATAATCTATTAAGGTATATTGACGTTCCTGTGCAAGGCGCGAAAAAGAGTGAAGGCCTATATGCATATGGTGACCTTGAAGTTATCGTTCAACTGTTCGACACAGCAATCACTACAGTTTTCACGTGTCTTCTTTCACCCAAAGCCTTTGCAGACTTAGCTATTCAATACTGAAAAGAATCAGTTTC
This sequence comes from Thermobia domestica, assembly GCF_964235325.1. NCBI lineage: Eukaryota > Metazoa > Arthropoda > Insecta > Zygentoma > Lepismatidae > Thermobia > Thermobia domestica. The sequence goes on from NC_137458.1 coordinate 219,178,386, forward strand.
TTTCTGATCATAAAAAGAAATTCCGAAAAAAAGAATTACCTTAGTTGAAGGGTTAAGAGTGAATGGGCATGTTTGAACCCAAGAAATCATTGATCTCGATAAAAATAACAAAACACATGACCTGCCATCGTCTATTTTGAATCATTCACCGCCGTTCCCAACAGGATTAACTACAAGAAACCTCGGTTTAATACCATCCACTTCTAGCCGCAATTGGCATCAAAGAAAGCGGAGATTAATGGGTTTCGCTAAATGCTCAGCAGCTAATTTAGTTTGCTTAACCTATTAAAAAAGGGGGATTAAAATAAAGATTTTTCTTGGTAATTTTGGTTTCATTCACACGAAAAATATTTGAGGAAGAATTGTTAACAGGCGAGGGTGACAGGAAAGAGTAAAGACTAGTCACAGCAATCTCTGGTGTTTGAGCAGTTAGAGCAGTTCAGAAGATTTCCTTCAGTTAGACGTGTTCAGGTTGTCGAAATATGAACTTGTTTGCAATTGCAAAATGTAAAACGTTTTACAATAGTCAGGCTTGTATTTATTTATTCTGCGCACCTGTGCTCTAAATAATTTTCTGCCCCACATACAAAATTCCCCCCCCCCCCCGCGAAAACAACCAATATTAGCGTTGAATTTATAGTTTTTGGGGATGCTGAGATGAATAGTGAATAGTTTTAAATAAATTCAAGTTCAAGGACATACTCCACTCCCTAGGGAAGGGGCGAGATTTGAAAACGAACCGAAAACGACAGATATTAGTGTTGAATTCATAGTTTTCGAGGTTGCTAAGTTTAACGGTATTAGTGTGCATGATGTTCAAGTTCATCCTCACTCCTTTGGGTGGGGATGGAAGAGGATGACTTTTTAAAAATAATCAGATAAGCTAGCTAATTAGTAACTTCTGTAATTAGAGCAAATTAAAGACATTAACATATTTTCTCGCGCTTGCGCGGGACTCTGTGGGTTGCTAGTTTTAAATATTACTCTATTGCAAATCTTTAAAAAAAATCCTAAGACCTGCGGTGGCTCAGTGGTAGAGTGTTCACGTTTGGTGCGTGGGTCCTTGGTTTGATCACAGCTCGGGCCAAGTGAGCTTTGTGGTGGACAAACACCGTGTACAAGTGTTTTCTAGAGGTTTTCCCACTTCCCTCATTCCACCATTTCATTCATTCATCATCATCATCGTCTCCTTTAGTCTCGTAGGCGTAATTGTGGGACGTAAAGCTTATATTTCATTTCATTTCTTTTTTTTTTTAAATCAAAATTTTGCCGCACCCTAAATTCTGCCGCCCTGTGATGGAGCACAGAATAGCACTTACCTAAATACGGGAATGACAATAGTGGATAAAGTTGATAAAAGATAATTGTGTTAATTTCGTTGAGGAAAATATGCAAACAAAGAAACCAAAACCAAGGGAAAAGTCTAAAGAAGATATTAATTCACAGAAAGACTCGAAATACGCTGTTGAAAAGTGACTAGAACGAAAAAAAAATACACTACTGGCGTTAATTTTAACGAATAAAGTGTCCGAAAACAGCAGTCGAAAAACAACGAAGTATGTAAAGAAGCACTTCAAAGAAAGAATTATTATTATTATTATTATTAAAACTAAACATTCTGTCCCAACAAACGCAGATTATATATATATATGCCTCCCAACACTAAGACCCCCCCAAACAAAAATCCTGGTTACGCTACTGGTAAATGTGTATGTTGTAGAACAATAATTCGTTGTAATGCTTGATGCTAGTCTTCAGATATGCAATATGCAATACGGTTCATTTCTTTACGTAGGTATATCTGAGAGAGTGTTGAAACTTATTCCCGATTCAAAAATTGATGTTTAAAAAATGTAAGTCAGTGTGAAGAGGAACGAAGCTAATTCAGTATCATATATATATATATATATCTTATTCTATAAACATAGAACTGTGTTGACACTGGATGGTTATATCATACAGAAAGTGTTTGAGTATAAGTAAGGGGGTCTTTTCAGTGCTATGTATGACGGATGGACAGGAAAAGCTATAATCAGTAAGAGACAACAAAAGTTTGATTCATTAACAGTAAGCATTAATTTTGATTACCCCTTCAGAGTGATAGAGTGATATAAAAATGACTAGATCAAGTGAATATCTATCTCAACATTTAGTTATGAAAACACAAGTAGTTTTCATTGCAGTCAGCCTATAACAACCTACGAAATAACAATGTTTTCTAAACTAGTTTCCTTAACTCTTAAATTCCCTCCGAGTAAACAGATATATGAAGCGTTCAGTGCAAAAAAGGAATCAGAACCACATTTGATCAGTTTGGTCTAATTAATCTTTGAGATCTTTATCTGAAGCTCATTTCGGAAAGTGAAAGATTCATGTCCAGGTAATGTAAATAATTACTATAATGTTAAAATAAACAATGTAGTTTTTCCTTGTAGTTGAGTTTCGTGTAAAGTATCTATCTATCTGTATCTCTCTCTCTCTCTCTCTCTCTCTCTCTCTCTACAGGGTGAACTATACCGTCAAACTGTAACAGGTAATTCCTCATCAAAATAAGAGAAAAAGTTCATATGGACCTATGGCAAAAAGTCCGTAGTTTCAGAGGTAGAGCTCTTCAAAGTTGCAAAAAAAGCAAAATTTCAAGAGTCCCTGTTTCGAGTTCCAGAAACTATGGTCCTTATCAGCGTAAAGGAAGCCACTCATACATAATCCAAAAGTGCATATTTCATCAATTTTCAATAAGTGTACAGAGTATTCCCTAACTGAGAAAAAAAAATGTAGGTGGCGTACTAAAAAGGTACTTTACATACGTAATTCTTGTAGTTTTTGGACTTAATGTACAACAGACGTATAACTGAAAACACATGTTTTATAATACTTCCCGTAAAAGTGTTCCATTTATACATGCTTTCCGTACGAAACAATGTAGGCGGTCAGGATCTCGTACAAATGGACGTATATAACATATAGCTGACGAAGGTAACATAAGTATATGCATGTGATATACGGAAAACTGTTAGTTGTCAGACATCCTGCAACGGCATGATGTAACATCTAAGGGCAGTGCGTATGTAGCATATGGATAACGTATGCTCCATACAGATTTCTGTTGTAAGCACAAGGATTCCGTATATTTGTACAATTTAACGCTGTTCGGAGAACGGATTTTTCTCAGCGTACAGGGCGCAATTCTTAGATATGCTTTCAATAGAATTTTCAGATACAATCTGATTTGAAGGAGAGTCCAAAGTTTACAGGAGCTAGGTCTTGACAACAATGGACATCCAATGATTCGGAGGGAAGTCGGAGGTGTTAGGAACCGGCAGCTCCGTGTGTGTTTTTTTTTTTTTTTTTTTGGTATCCAGAATAACACGTGATGAAATGTATTTCCTCACGTTATATTTCACATTTTCTTTACTTACAAGTGTGAAAGAAAACATTGCAACATGCGTTTTCCCGAGTACGAGAGACAGTGCTGTTGACGATCCTTAACACTTCCGACATTGCGCCAGATGATTTCGTGTTCACTGCTATCAAGGCTTATCGTTTGCCTATTATGGACCAATCATAAAATCAGAGCTTATCTCAAAATTGGTTGATGGCATGTCTGGGAATTTCACCCTGTAGGGAATACTCTCTGTATACCAATTGAACATTAATGAAACATGCATTTTTTGATTGCGCATTCGTGACTTCCTTCACGCTGATAAGAATCGCCACAGTCTCTCGAATTCGAAATAGGGCTTCTGAAAATTTGGCTTTTCCACAACTTTAGGACAGCTCTAGTTTTGAAACTATGCACTTTTCCCCACAGATCCATATGAACATTTTCTCTTATTTTGATGTAAGGAATCACCTCTTACAGTTTGTCGGTATAGTTCATTAACACCCTGTAAATGAACGGCTTACTGCACAAAACTCACACATCCAACATTTACACTTTTTTTGTGACGATAATGGTTCCCCCTCTATCCGCTTACGTCATAAAAATTATGCATGCGTATTTCAGTAGGTTTCTTGAGTTTTTCTCCTCTCCTGCAAACATTACGAAATTTGGACATATTTGCTTTGGACAGTAGGTGATTTATATAATGTCGCATGGGAACCAGAGGAACGTAACTCCAGAAATGCGGTTTTTGTTTTCTTCATGTTTGGACAAAATTTTCAAACCCCACTTGCTGTAAATGGAACATAACGCCATCTGTTCTCCTTTCCTAATATAGCTCAATTACCATCTTATTAAAAACACATCTTTATAATAATAATAATAATAATAATAATAATAATAATAATAATAATAATAATAATAATAATAATAATAATAATATGTTTGTCCTCTCGCCTGTAAACCTACGAAAATGGAGTTACGTTCCTCTGGTTTTCGTTTTTCATGAGACGATATGTATATACCTGGTATATACAGTACCGTATATATTTATATATAGACTGAATCACATACTAGAAGTTTCAAATTTATCCGGTAGATGTCAACCACCGCTGGAGGATGTTCACTGCTATCTAATGACGAAAAGTATAACTTCTACTACCTTTGCCTCAATAGTAGAATAAGTTTCGTTTCACAGTGTGAAACTACGATAGACTTCCAAGCCATGCAAATTCAAAACTCAAACTTAAGATAGTATATCTATAACTACTGGTTGCAATTAAGTTCAAAAATAGAACCTGTTCCTTGAATGCTGAATCCATATATATAAAAAAGCCAGTATTCGCGACCCCTTATTGTAATTGAGTTGAAAAAAATGAAATGAAATTTTTGAGTTTTACGTCCCACGGTTATGCCGGTTAGGCTAAAGGGGACGGCGATGATGAGTAATGAATGAAATGATGTAATGAAGAAAGTGGGAGGAAACGGGAGAACCCCTAGAAAACCCACGCACACGGTGTTTGTCCACCACAAAGTTCACTTGGCGGGGGCTGGGATCGAACCCGGGACCCCTAGTACCAGAGGTGAACGCTCTACCACTGAGCCACCGCGGCCCGCTTGTAATTGAGTTGAGTTTGAGTTTAACGTCCCTTTTAGCAGCGAGGCTATATGAGACGGGACCTACGATTAACATGGAGTCCGAACCACATAAGCTCAGCCGGGGATCAAACCACACCAAAGGCGAGTATGTTAACCGTTTAGCCACGAAGCTTCCCTTACTGTAATTATTCTGCGTTGATAAAAGTTGAAACCTAAAATCGTTCATTTGAACCACTTCCGGTTTGAATAGAGGGTTCAGAACGGAATACCTGTTCTTCAGACGCTGAATTGACTGCTAGAAATCATAGCTGGATACATTTTTTTGCTCTGTGGATATCAGTATTGAAACCGGAATCTATAATAAATTTAAACCATTTTCGGTTTTAGTGGATTGTGGCAGTTGTTCATGGTATGTTGGCTCGAGACGCTGAATTGTTTGTAATATATATATATATATATATATATATATATATATATATATATATATATATATATATATATATATATATATATGCTTTACACTGTCGGTTACACTTTTCGGTCTATGGCGATAAACGTTAAAACCTCAAATGACAATAATTTGAACCACATCCGTTTCGAATAAAGGTTTAACAGAGTTGATACAATCTATTCTTGGGACGCTGAATCGATTGCAAAATACCACATATCCATATCTCTTACTGTTTTTGTTCTGATACCTGTCGACAAACGGACGGATGGAAGGACATAGCCGTTCTACAAGACTTTCGGCACTTATGCATAGCATACCCTTGGAAGTCAAACATGGAATATGCACAGCTAGCGTTAGAATTGGAAAATTTGCTTGTATTCAAGAGTTATCGTATGCAGCAACGAGCGAACCTAAGTCACCGTTACGTGTTAATCTGCTAAAAGTTTGACTCTATTAATAAGCTCGGCAGAGATAATCTCTCTTTCTAACTATCTATTGAAGAAAAGAAGTGGAATTTGATACAATTGAATTCTCTGGAGCTCCTATTTTTCTTGTCTCTGAACATTTGATAAGGTGAAGTAAAGCTATATCAATCTCATAAGGTCCGGGAGTAAAGCTGTATCAGTCTCACCAACCGTTAGTCTCTACCGTTAGTCTCACCAATGAACAGAATCAATCCGTTCTATATAGTTCTTGTCTCCACCAGGATGATAGTAACATTTTCAAATATGTAGAAAGAATTTGAAGTATACTGTTGCGCTGTTATTTAGCCAGTGATCCTGATGGTAGCCTCACCCAACCCAACACCAAAGACGTACTCTGTTTGCAACGACTTAAAAACACCCTCTTTACAAGCATTCTTTTCAACCTACAATGTGTGTTGCAAGCCAATAAACGGAAACAAATTAGAGAAACATAAAAACGAGAAAGCGATAATCTTATTTTGACATTAAGCTGACATCAAGATGCTGGGAGAAGTTACACTCAAAAATAATCTTGTCATCGCACCATTATGCTGAAGATTTTAAACGCCACTACACTCTAAAAACAGTACCCATGATTTTGCACAAGTACCCATGAAATAGAAGGTACTTCGCTGATGTACCTATGAAAATTCAATGTACCGAAGACTTTAGTGGGTACACACCGCATCTCAGCCTCTTACCCATGAATTAGTGGGTACATGGAAGATTTATGGGTACAGTAAATTCGTACCGAAGAATGTACCTATGACCATAGTAGAAGGTACATGATACCAACATGAACATACGCCATATTGTGTGTTATCGGTTGATGTGTTGTGTGTACATTATTTCAATGAAGATCGGGAAGATTCGAGTAATCAATCAAACGGTTCATATATAAGAGTAAATGGAATATTCTGTATTTATAGTTGTATTTGGATATTGTAAATGAATTAACTTATCTAAAATGTATACTATATTATTTCATAGTTAAACAGTAATTTAAGACGATTAACAATTCGATTCTTAAGCCGATTGCGAAATGTAAATTTTAATCTATCTTTTTATTTTCTTTCTGTCTTTCTTTCTTTTTTTTTAACATGCAGTACATACTAATTTTTGTGACTGTATCTGAATAGTATTGCGACTTTTCCGTGGTTCATTCACGTACGTAGAAAAATCAAGAATCATTTATGGAATACAGAGTGCAAGGGTAAGTATTACAAATTGGGTTTCACACACATGCTTACGTACACCTTGCATTTCATTTGTTTGCATAGATTGTGTATATGGCTACTGGTGCTTATGTTCAAGGGAACGTTTACTAAATCCCTGTACCTTGTACTTGTGCAAGGACTTCGAGAATTCAATAGAAGGTAGATTGAAGAGCAAATAAATGAAGGTGTGAGAGGAGTAAGTGTTGTATCGCCGGACCATTTTTTTTTTTGTTTGTTTTTTAATTTACCGGGTGAATTGAATCATTTATTTTGGTTTGTGAAGAAGAGTGAGTGAAAGTGAGGCAAGGGGAATAGTTGAAGTTAAGAAAGTGATTGCTGTAGGCTGTGTTTGATGTAAGGGACACTGTATGTGAAGAAGAAAGGGACTATTTGGCAGAGAAGCTCACTTAAGATGTAGTATCGGAAAAGGCAGTGTGGAAATAACGTGTGTATGTCAAGGTTGTAACATGTCGTGTTTGCGTTTTATAGAATTATGCGAAAATAACGAACGTCAGTTGTTGAAATTGTATTAAGGTACGGTATAATGTTTTTTTAAGTGGAGCTATTGAAACTAAGTGATTACTAATATGAAGTGGTGCTATTCAAAACTAGTAACCACCTGTTTTCATTACTCACTCTCATACCCATCATCACTGACACACCTGCTTCCATCGGATGCACTCCACACGGGTTCAATACCATCGCCTTGCCCTGACTCAGTGAGATAGGATTTCTACATTTTAGCAGCTACCTAGCATAGGTTGGTTTGATTATTTGCACTGTAGTATACATCCGGACGCCGTGTTTATAAGCAAATAGTTATGACATACTGTCACAGCATTGATAGTACAGAATTTTTGTTGGGAGGGAACGCACTTTTTACCTCTAAACTTTTTTTTTATATACTTTTCGGTCGGTATATTTCAGTTATTTGATTATTATTATTCTCCAAATTAGTATTTATTTAAACTACAAATCGGTAGAAATTATATTTTGAGGGAAAATTACTTTTATTTTACATTAGTATATGATTGTTTTAGAAGCAAACGCATTTATTACAAAGAATTATGAGTAGTACCGTTTCACTCCTAGTTGAAATTATATATCCGCCATTGGGTTGAATTTTTGGCTTTAAACACTAATCTGAATTTAAAAGAACATTTTAAATCCCCTTCCACTTAGTTTGATATACTTTCATTATGTTAAAATTCAGTTATATTTAGAATTTTAGTAAATATTTATTCTATTTATTTTCTCAACACCAAGTTCCTTGCTTTGATTGATACAATTTTATTTGGGGATTGTGAGTAATGAAGAGGTTGCTTGCGTATTTTGGCATCGGATTCTGTGCTGGTAAGTCAAACTGTTATAGCCCTTCGTCAAACATTAAGTTGACGGTATCTCTAGTATTTTATGTTGTTAGGGTAATTTCAGTGATTATGTTTGAGTAAATTTAGATAGGGGCTCCAGCTCAGATTTCTAGAATCAATACCGTTTCCCACCAAAAAATGGGTTGAATTACCAGTTTTTGGGAGACTTCCTTCAGGAAGGGGATCTCCAAATCATCTTCTGTTTTGTTTTGGTAAAGATGTAGTAATTATAAGTAGGGCCACCAGGTCCTAGATCAGTTTATTCTTTGAATTCAGAGTCGGTTTAGTGATGATTTATTTACCGAAGGAATCTTAGCAGATGTCTGCAAACTTTTCTAACCAACAAAGTCAGGGTTGACAGTACACAAAAAAACATTTTGTACATAAAAAAGAATTCAATCATGGACGGTGCCTTTCCGTTTTCACATAAAATCACTAAGCGGCTAATTTCATAGCTAAACACTAGTCTATCAGATACACGACAATAGTGTAGGGTCATCGACTGACAGTTAAAAAAAATTTAGAAATATAATTTAAAAAGACAAAAAATAACAATTCTATAAACATCACTGTTGACTCCCTTAGAATACTTATCTGAAGGACAGAGCGTATATCTACCATATATATGAGTATCAAAGTGCGCTCAATAGTGCATCAGGTAGAAAGAGTCATAGAATTGGAGCCATAATTTACATATATTTATTAACATTTCTTCGTAAATCTCATTCTATATCTCCGGTGACCCCCCTACGAATTAAGAACTAATAGACTAATTTGAAGGACAGAGCTTATATCTACCATATATATGAGTATCAAAGTGCGCTCGATAGTGCATCAGGTAGAAAAAGTCATAGAATTGGAACCATAATTTACATATATTTATTAACATTTCTTCGTGAATCTCATTCTATATCTCCGGTGACCCCCCTTTGAATTCAAAAGTAAACGGCGTATTTCAAGGAGAGACCGCATATCTACCACATATATGAGTATCAAAGTGCGCTCGATAGTTCATCAGGTAGAAAGAGTCATAGAATTGGAGCCATAATTTACATATATTTATTAACATTTCTTCGTGAATCTCATTCTATATCTCCAGTGACCCCCCTTCGAATTAAGAACTAATAACCTTATCTGAAGGACAGAGCGTATATCTGCCATATATAAGAGTATCAAAGTGCGTTCAATAGTGCATCAGGTAGAAAGAGTCATAGAATTGGAGACATAATTTACATATATTTATTAACCTTTCTTCGGAAATCTCATTATATAACTCCCGTGACCCCCCTACGAATTAAGAACTAATAGACTTATTTGAAGGACAGAGCGTATATCTACTATATATATGAGTATCGAAGTGCGCTCGATAGTGCATCAGGTAGAAAAAGTCATAGAATTTGAGCCATAATTTACATATATTTATTAACATTTCTTCTTAAATCTCATTCTATAACTCCCGTGACCCCCCTACGAATTAAGAACTAATAGACTTATTTGAAGGACAGACCGTATATCTACCATATATATGAGTATCAAAGTGCGCTCGATAGTGCATCAGGTAGAAAAAGTCATAGAGTTGGAGCCATAATTTACATATATTTATTAACATTTCTTCGTGAATCTCATTCTATATCTCCGGTGATCCCCCTTTGAATTCAAAAGGAAACGGCGTATTTCAAGGATAGACCGCATATCTACCATATATATGAGTATCAAAGTGCGCTCGATAGTGCATCACGTAGACAGAGTCATAGAATTGGAGCCATAATTTACATATATTTATTAATATTTCTTCGTAAATCTCATTCTATATCTCCGGTGACCCCCCTACGAATTAAGAACTAATAGACTTATTTGAAGGACAGAGCGCATATCTACCATATATATGAGTATCAAAGTGCGCTCGATAGTCCAACAGGTAGAAAAAGTCATAGAGTTGGAGCCATAATTTACATATATTTATTAACATTTCTTCATGAATCTCATCTATAGCTCCGGTGACCCCCCTTTGAATTCAAAAGTAAACGGCGTATTTCAAGTATAGACCGCATATCTACCACATATATGACTATCAAAGTGCGCTCGATAGTGCATCAGGTAGAAAGAGTCATTGAATTAGAGCCATAATTTACATATATTTGTTAACATTTCTTCGTGAATCTCATTCTATATCTCCGGTGACCCCCTTCGAATTAAGAACTAATATACTTATTTGAAGGACAGAGCGCGTATCTACCATATATACGAGTATCAAAGTGCGCTCGATAGTGCATCAGGTAGAAAGAGTCATAGAAATGGAGCCATAATTTACATGTAATTATTAACATTTCTTCGTGAATCTTATTCTATATCTCCGGTGACTCCCACTCGAATTAAGAACTAATAGACTTATTTAAAGGGCAGAGCGTATATCTACCGTTATATGAGTATCAAAGTGCGCTCGATAGTGCATCAGGTAGAAAGAGTCATAGAATTTGAGCCATAGTTTACATATATTTATTAACATTTCTTCGTGAATCTCATTCTATATCTCCGGTGACCCCCCTTTGAATTCAAAAGTAAACGGCGTATTTTAAGAAGAGACCGCATATCTACAACATATATGAGTATCAAAGTGCGCTCGATAGTGCATCAGGTAGAAAGAGCCATAGAATTGGAGCTATAATTTACATATGTTTATTAACATTTCTTCGTGAATCTCATTCTATATCTCCGGTGACCCCCCGTCCATTTAAGAACTATATGCCTTATTTGAAGGACAGATCGTATATCTACCATATATATGAGTATTAAAGTGCGCTCGATAGTTCATCAGGTAGAAAGAGTCATAGAATTGGAGCCATAATTTACATATATTTATTAACATTTCTTCGTGAATCTCATTCTATATCTCCGGTGACCCCCTTTCGAATTAAAAACTAATAGACTTATTTAAAGGACAGACCATATATCTACCATATATATGAGTATCAAAGTGCGCTCGATAGTGCATCAGGTAGAAAGAGTCATAGAATTGGAGCCATAATTTACATATATTTATTAACATTTCTTCGTAAATCTCATTCTATATCTCCGGTGACCTTCCTTTGAATTCAAAAGTAAATGGCGTATTTCAAGGAGAGACTGCATATCTACCATATATATGAGTATCAAAGTGCGCTCGATAATGCATCAGGTAGAAAAAGTCATAGAATCCTAGTCATAATTTACATATATATTTATTAACATTTCTTCGTGAATTTCACTCTATATCTCCAGCGACCCCCCTCCCATTTAAGAAGTACATGCCTTATTTGAAAGACATAGCACGTATCTACCACATATATGAGCAACAAAGTGCGCTCGATAGTGCATCTGGTAGAAAAAGTCATAGAATCCTAGCCATATTTTACATATATTTACTAACATTTCTTCGTGAATTTCACTCTATATAACTCCAGTGACCCCTCTCCCATTTAAGAACTACATGCCTTATTTGAAAGACAGAGCACGTATCTACCACATATATGAGCAACAAAGTGCGCTCGATAGAGCATCTGGTAGAAAAAGTCATAGAATCCTAGCCATAATTTACATATATTTAGTAACATTTCTTCGTGAATTTCACTCTACATAACTCCAGTGACCCCCCTCCCATTTAAGAACTACATGCCTTATTTGAAAGACATTGCACGTATCTACCACATATATGAGTACCAAAGTGCGCTCGATTGTACATCAGGTAGAAAAAGTCATAGAATTCTAATCATAATTTACATATATTTAGTAACATTTCTTCGTGAATTTCACTCTATATCTCCAGTGACCCCCCTCCCATTTAAGAACTACATGCCTTATTTCAAAGACATAGCACGTATCTACCACATATATGAGCACCAAAGTGCGCTTGATAGTGCACAGGTAGTAAATGTCATAGAATCCTATCATAATTTACATACATTTATTATCATTTCCTCGTGAATCTCATTCTATATATCCGGTGACCCTCCTTCATATTAAGAACTGGATGACTTATTTGAAAAAGATGGCACATATCTACCACATATATGAGTATCAAAGTGCGCTCGATAGTGAATCAGATACAAAAGATCATTGAATCGTAGTCACAAAATATATAAACTTATTACCGCTTTTTCGTGAATCTAATTCTATATGTCATGTGATTACGCTCCAAAATCAGAACGACTTGCCTTATATCAAAGACAAGAGACATATGTATTACATATATGAGTATCAAAGTGCGCTAAAATGTAAATCAGGTACAAAAAGACATAGAATCATATTTACAAAATATATACACTTACCACCGCTTCTTCGTGAATCTAATTCTATATCTCCGGTGACTACTTTGAAGCAAGGGAGGGATAACAGTGAAGAACTACATGGGAACTCTGAACTATTCAACTTATCCGTACCAGGAGATTGATAATTCCTCAAAATTTAATTTGTTTCACTCAAAATCAAAATTTATTATAAAATATATTTCAAATTTTATTAACATGTACGAAGTAAATTGTTATTCACCTTAATATTTATTAGTTCTGTGGTTGATTGTTGGATTGTCACCGACAAAGGTTGTCACTAGTTAATTTTGTTGGCAACAATTATACTCACATTAAAGTCTTTGCAATTTTGATTAATTTCGGTTATTGCGTTTAATTTTTCTTCCAAAGCTTAAGTAAGATAATAACGTCATAGAAATAATACTAGTGACTCTAGTGGTCAACTCTTTCCCTTGGGAAAGGTAAATTTTTGTATTTTCGATTTGATCTGGCCTGTGGCTTTTGTTATACCGTATATATTTTGTGAGCTCTATCAAGATTATTAGTGGAAAATAATCTCGAAATATGTACTGATGATACATCAGAAGATACGCTGTAAACAGAACGTTGAGAAATAGTTCCAAAGAATGGAGAAGAAATCTAAGAAGTACTGTGATCGTAAGTACAATTTAATTATTCTATGTATTATTATTAAATTTTGCTACACATGGTACATTACCTTATATTTATACGGTAGAACTTATAATTTTCTCTTACTTAAAATATTCTAAGTAGATGAAAAATGGAACTAAAATTGTCAAATCATTGATAGATTAATTCTAGTTGACAGAATGAACTCGGGAACACTACAGCCGGGGTGTAAGTTTATGGAATGTGGGAAAATCTGAGGAAAACATGTTGTATAGAACAGTAGTTTCCAATCCTTTAATTTGCTTTTAATCGTTTACTTTGAAGATATACAACTAAAATTTACACACCTCCATATTTTAGAATAGGGCAAGAAACAGTAATATCTGTAGGAAGTTATACAGATTGAATTAAAAGGTTCGAGGCACCTTTTTATTTTGAAAGCAGAGAATATTGGCAAAACTGTTAATGGGAGATGGTAGTAGAGAAAATCACTTGTGAAGTACGTGGTGACTGTGATAAACATCTTGAATAAAAATTCAAAATTTCAAATGAAAACGGCGGCACGCCATATCTCAAGTAGTGCCAAAGTAACCATAGGAATGTAACCAAAAAGCCTACGTGCAGTTAGCCTCTTCACGCTAAATTTAAAATTATTTTCGTGTCAATCGTTTGGTCAGGTACGATCAATAATTTCTAACGTTTGATCAGCTTTACGAACATAAATAACTCTTATATTCATATAGCTTTATGAAGCTATATTTAGTAGGAAGGCCAACTACGCCCCCCCCCTTCTCTACGGCAGATTCAAAATTTTTCGATGCTAATTAATTTATCTTCATTTGACCAGGTGTGATCAACAATTCGCAATGTTTGATCAACTTTACTAAAGATTAGAAAAGGAGGAACTAGTTCCCATGCACCCAAGATTCAATTCTTTATTGTGTCCATTGTTTGATCATCATTTGATCAAGTATGACAATCTTAGCTTTGAAAATGCTTACATAAAATGCAATCTTAGCTTACATAAGGAGTTTTATTGCTATCATTCGGTTGCATTAGGAATTATCGGATTTATTTTAACGATTAACTTTTACATCTCTTCTGATTTACGAATATTTAAATCGCGATTATCTTCTTAAGGTCAATTAGTGATATTTTAAATCATTTTGAACCAACTTTATATATGGTTAGTCTTGTTATACGGGAATAATTGAGACCAGAAGCAGTATACAGGCTAAGTCCAAAAGAATCTTGGCCGACTCCTGATAAACCACGTCTTTCAGCAAGGTGAATTGTGGTAATCCGATACCCACATGAGGAAATCTTCGGCTCAGTGTGAAAGCTTCCATAAGGGCCAGCACTCTAATCAGTGAAATGTGTTTTGCTAATTTTTATTCAATGTGAAAGTACCTAACTTTATTGCTAAAATGGAAAAGGCACTTATTTTAAACAAGTCACCATTACAGTTTTCGTATTTGAACACAACACTCATGAAAAGTCATGTTAAAGCGCGACTTACCCCTGAAAAAGAATATTTATCTTTTTTTTTGTTTCTCGTATTCCCCAAAGTACATGTGGAATTAGAGCAAATGCCTTCCACTCGCATTACCTAGGTACAAACGGCTACGATCTTGGTACTAGCACATATTTCGGTTTCCAGATCTCAAATATTTATCTTTCAGCCTAATTCTATGTATGAATCCGAAATTTCAAATCTAGATAAGGGGCACCAAAATTCATAGTTTATCTCGGTGCTCATATTGTGATTTACTAAATAATTATTAAATCTAATTGTAAGGTATACATTTGATATTTTGAGCAGACTGAGCAAGATAAATATACGTAAAAACTAGTCAATACTTATCTTAACTGTTTATTTTCTTCACTGTCAATGAAATAGGCGTATTGAGGAATTTTAAATATTCGAAATTTGTATTCCGGTTTCAAATATAAATATGTGTGTATTTCATCTCGGTCCTGCACCGGGTGGACCTAGATTCGACATTCGAGCTCTCATCCGGATCAAATCAGATTATTTTTTAGTAAGGCAAGCATTTGATCTTTAGTGTAGAATGAAGGAAACAAATAGACTTGTCAATATTCGTCTTAATTTTCTGTTTTCTTCTTCACTGTCAGAACTTTGTGAAATTACTTTCGGCGAATTTTTGATATTCAAGTTTATCACAATTTGGGTGGGATGTGGGTTTGGATAAGAATCAAGATCTGAGATCCGGATTTCGGATCCAGATCCGATTTTGGGACCAAGATCCGAGATCCGGATCCATATCCGAGATTCGAGATCCGGATCCAGATCCGAAATCCGAGATCCGGATCAAGATCCGAATTCCGAGATCGGGATCCATATCCGAGATCCGGATCCATATCCGAGATTCAAGATCCGGATCCAGATCCGAAATCCAAGATCGGGATCCATATCCGAGACTCCAGATCCGGATCCAGATCCGAAATCCGAGATCCGGATCCGGCCATCCCTAGAGTAAGATTTTTTTAATTCTGTATACCTGTCGTCGCGGCGAGGACAGTTGAAAGACCCTTCTATTGTCTCTTAATACCGCTGCCTAAACCACATGCGTAGAAGACCACACACAACAGAGGACCCTGCGAGGGCCCAAGAAAGAAGAATAAAACAGCTTTTAGCATCTTTTTGTGAAATTGAGAAACATAATAAAGTCTGAACACATTGGATAGAATCCGAGTGGAAAATAATCTCTGCGAATTTGTCAAAATCACAGCATAGACCATATGTCGCCACGCAGTACCAAGATTAGGGCTACGATTCTATATGATGCACTATCGAGCGCACTTTGATACTCATATATATGCTAGATATGCGTTTTGTGCTTGAAATATGCCGTTTACTTTTTAATTCAAAGGTGGGTCACCGGAAATATAGAGTGAGATTCACAAGGAGATGTTACTAAATATATGTAAATTATGATTAGGATTCTATGACTTTTTCTACCTGATGCGCTATCGAGCGCACTTTGGTACTCATATATGTGGCAGATACGTGCTATGTCTTTCAAATAAGGCATGCAGTTCTTAAATGGGAGGGGGGTCACCGGAGATATATAATGAGATTCACGAAGAAATGTTAATAAATGTATGTAAATTATGATTAGGATTCAGTGACTTTTTGTACCTGATGCACTATCGAGCGCACTTTGGTGCTCATATATGTGATAGATACGTGCTATGTCTTTCAAATAAAACATGCAGTTCTTAAATGGGAGGTGGGTCACCGGAGATATAGAATGAGATTCACGAAGAAATGTTAATAAATGTATGTAAATTATGATTAGGATTCTGTGACTTTTTGTACCTGATGCACTATCAAGCGCACTTTGGTGCTCATATATGTGGTACATACGTGCTATGTCTTTCAAATAAGGATGCAGTTCTTAAATGGGAGGGGGGTCACCGGAGATATAGAGTGAGATTCACGAGGAAATGTTACTAAATATATATTCAAATTATGAGTAGGGTTCTATGACTTTTTCTACCTGATGCGCTATCGAGCACACGTTGGTGCTCATATATGTGGTAGATACGTGCAATGTCAGTCAAATAAGGCATGTAGTTCTTAAATAGACGGGGGGTCACCGGAGATATAGAGTGAGATTCACGAATAAATGTTACTAAATACATGTAAATTATGATTAGGATTCTATGACTTTTTCACCTGATGCACTATCGAGCGCACTTTGATACTCATATATTTGGTAGATATGTGCCTTCTCATTCAAATACGTCATCCAGTTCTTAAATGGGAGGGGGGTCACCGGAGATATAGAGTGAGATTCACGAAGAAATTTTATCTAAATATATGTAAATTATGATTAGGATTCTATGACTTTTTCTACTTGATGCGCTATCGAGCGCACTTTTATAATCATATATGTGGTAGTTACGTGCTATGTCTTTCAAATAAGGCATGTAGTTCTTAAATGGGAGGGGGGTCACTGGAGATATAGATGAAATTCACGAAGAAATGTTACTAAATATATGTAAATTATGATTAGAATTATATGACGTTTCCTACTTGACGCACTATCGAGCGCACTTTGTTGCTCATATATGTGGTAAATACTTGCTATGTCTTTCAAATAAGGCATGTAGTTCATTAATGGGAGGGGGGTCACCGGAGATATAGAATGAGATTCACGAAGAAATGTTAATAAATATATGTAAATTATGGCTCCAATTCTATGACTATTTCTACCTGATGCACTATCGAGCGCACTTTGATGCTCATATATATGGTAGATATACGCTCTGTTTTTCAAATAAGTATATTTGTTCTTAATTCGAATCGGGGTCACCGGAGATATAGAATGAGATTCACGATGAAATGTTATGTAAATTATGGCTCCAATTCTATGACTCTTTCTACCTGATGCACTATTGAGCGCACTTTGATACTCATATATATGGTAGATATACGCTCTCTGGACTGACAGTTCACAAAAATTTAGAAATATAATTTAAAAAGACAAATAATAACAATTCTATAAACGTAACCGAATAACCTTACATGTAGGCACAAAAACCATTTCACAAATCTTAATACCAATGTCAGCATCAACCACACATATATATGAGTGTCAAAGTGAGAT
Source organism: Thermobia domestica (assembly GCF_964235325.1). NCBI lineage: Eukaryota > Metazoa > Arthropoda > Insecta > Zygentoma > Lepismatidae > Thermobia > Thermobia domestica. The sequence goes on from NC_137458.1 coordinate 219,196,419, forward strand.
CGATAGTGCATCAGCTAGATAGAGTCATTAAATTGGAGCCATAATTTACATATATTTATTAACATTTCTTCGTGAATCTCATTCTATGTCTTCGGTGACCCCCCTTCATATTAAGAACTAATAGACTTATTTGAAGGACAGAGCATATATCTACCATATATATGAGTATCAAAGTGCGCTCGATAGTGCATCAGGTAGAAAGAGTCATAGGATTGGAGCCATAATTTACATATATTTAGTAACATTTCTTCGTGAATCTCATTCTATATCTCCGGTGACCCCCATTCGAATTAAGAACTAATAGACTTATTTGAAGGACAGAGCGTATATCTACCATATATATGAATATAAAAGTGCGCTCGATAGTGCATCAAGTAGACAGAGTCGTAGAATTGGAGCCATAATTTAGATAAATTTATTAACATTTCTTCGTGAATCTCATTCTATATCTCCGGTGACCCCCCTTCGAATTAAGAACTAATAGACTTATTTGAAGGACAGAGGGTATATCTACCATATATATGAGTATCAAAGTGCACTCGATAGTGCATCAGGTAGAAAGAGTCATAGAATTGGAGACATAATTTACATATATTTATTAATATTTCTTCGTGATTCTCATTTTATACATCCGGGGACCCCCCTTCGAATTAAGAACTAATAGACTTATTTAAAGGACAGTACGTATATCTACCAAATATATGAGTATCGAAGTGCGCTCAGTAATGCATCAGGTAGAAAGAGTCATAGAATTCGAGCCATAATTTACATATATTTATTAACATTTCTTCGTGAATCTCATTCCATATCTCCGGTGACCCCCCTTCGAATTAAGAACTAATAGACTTATTTGAAGGACAGAGCATATGTCTACCATATATATGAGTATCAGAAGTGCGCTCGATCGTGCATCAGGTAGAAAGAGTCATAAAATTGGAGCCATAATTTACATATATTTATTAACATTTCATCGTGAATCTCATACTATATCTCCGGTGACCCCCTTCGAATTAAGAACTAATAGACTTATTTGAAAGACAGAGCGTATATCTACCATATATATGAGTATCAAAGTGCGATCGATAGTGCATCAGGTAGAAAGAGTCATAGAATTGGAGCCATAATTTACATATATTTATTAACATCTCTTCGTGAATCTCATTCTATATCTCCGGTAACCTCCATTCGAATTAAGAAACAATAGACTTATTTGATGGACAGAGTGTATATCTACCATATATATGAGTATCAAAGTGCGCTCGATAGTGCAACAGGTAGAAAGAGTCACAGAATTGGAGCCATAATTTACATATATTTATTAACATTTCTTCGTGAATCTCATTCTATATCTCCGGTGACCCCCCTTCGAATTAAGAACTAATAGATTTATTTGAATTATAGAGCGCTTATATCAACCATATATATGAGTATCAAAGTGCGCTCGATAGTGCATCAGGTAGAAAGAGTCATAGAATTGGAGCCATAATTTACATATATTTATTCACATTTCTTCGTGAATCTCATTCTATATCTCCGGTGACCCTCATTCGAATGAAGAAATAATAGAGTTATTTGAAGGACAGAGCTTATATCTACCACATATATGAGTATCAAAGTGCGCTCGATAGTGCATCAGGTAGAAAGAGTCATAGAATTGGAGCCATAATTTACATATATTTATTAACATTTCTTCTTGAATCTCATTCTATATCACCGGTGACACCCCTTCGAATTAAGAACTAATAGACCTATTTGAAGGACAGAGCAAATATCTACCTCACATATGAGTATCAAAGTGCGCTCGATAGTGCATCAGGTAGAAAGAGTCATAGAATTCGAGCCATAATTTACATATATTTATTAACATTTCTTCGTGAATCTCATTCTATATCTCCGGTGACCCCCACTTGGAATTAAGAACTAATAGGTATTTGAAGGACAGAGCGTGTGTATCAAAGTGCGCTCGATAGTGCATCAGGTAGAAAGAGTCATAGGATATGAGCCATAAATTACATATATTTATTAACATTTCTTCGTGAATCTCATTCTATATCTCCGGTGACCCCCCTCCCATTAATGAACTAATAGACTTATTTGAAGGACAGAGCGTATATCTACCATATATATGAGTATCAAAGTGCGCTCAATAGTGCATCAGGTAGAAAGAGTCATAGAATTGGAGCCATAATTTACATAACATTTCTTCGTGAATCTCATTCTATATCTCCGGTGACCCCCATTCGAATTAAGAACAAATATACTTATTTGAAGGACAGAGCGTATATCTACCATATATATGAGCATCAAAGTGCGCTCGATAGTGCATCAGGTAGAAATAGTCATAGAATTGGAGCCATAATTTACATATATTTATTAACATTTCTTCGTGAATCTCATTCTATATCTCCGGTGACCCCCCTCCCATTAATGAACTACATGCCTTATTTGAAAGACATAGCAAGTATTTACCACATATATGAGCAACAAAGTTCGCTCGATAGTGCGTCAAGTAGAAAACGTCATATAATTCTAATCATAATTTACATATATTTAGTAACATTTCTTCGTGAATTTCACTCTATATCTCCAGTGACCCCCCTCCCATTTAAGAACTAAATGCCTTATTTGAAAGACATAGCACGTAACTACCACATATATGAGTATAAAAGTGCGCTCGATAGCGCATCAAGTAGAAAAAGTCATAGAATCCTAATCATAATTTACATATATTTAGCAAAAATTTCTTCGTGAATCTCACTCTATATCTCCGGTGACCCCCCTCCCATTTAAGAACTAAATGACGTATTTGAATGAGAAGGCACATATCTACCAAATATATGAGTATCAAAGTGCGCTCGATAGTGCATCAGGTAGAAAAAGTCATAGAATCCTAATCATAATTTACATGTATTTAGTAACATTTATTCGTGAATCTCACTCTATATCTCCGGTGACCCCCCGTTCATTTATGAACTACATGCCTTATTTGACTGACATTGCACGCATCTACCACATATATGAGCACCAACGTGCGCTCGATAGTGCATCAGGTAGAAAAAGTCCAAGAATCCTAATCATAATTTAAATATATATTTAGTAACATTTCCTCGTGAATCTCACTCTATATCTCCGGTGACCCCCCTCCCATTTAAGAACTGCATCCTTATTTGAAAGACATAGCACGTATGTACCACAAATATGAGCACCAAAGTGCACTTGATAGTGCATCAGGTACAAAAAGTCACAGAATCCTAATCATAATTTACATACATTTATTAACATTTCTTCGTGAATCTCATTCTTTATCTCCGGTGACCCTCCTCCCATTTAAGAACTGCATGCCTTATTTGAAAGACATAGCACGTATCTATCACATATATGAGCACCAAAGTGCGCTCGATAATGCATCAGGTACAAAAAGTCACTGAATCCTAATCATAATTTACATACATTTGTTAACATTTCTTCGTGAATCTCATTCTATATCTCCGGTGACCCCCCTCCCATTTAAGAACTGCATGCCTTATTTGAAAGACATAGCACTTATCTGCCACATATATGAGTACCAAAGTGCGCTCGATAGCGCATCAGGTAGAAAAAGTCATAGAATCCTAATCATAATTTACATATATTTAGTAACATCTCCTTGTGAATCTCACTCTATATTTCCGGTGACCCACCTTTGAATTAAAAAGTAAACGGCATATTTCAAGCACAAAACGCATATCTAGCATATATATGAGTATCAAAGTGCGCTCGATAGTGCATCATATAGAATCGTAGCCCTAATCTTGGTACTGCGTGGCGACATATGGTCTATGCTGTGATTTTGACAAATTCGCAGAGATTATTTTCCACTCGGATTCTATTCAATGTGTTCAGACTTTATTATGTTTCTCAATTTCACAAAAAGATGCTAAAAGCTGTTTTATTCTTCTTTCTTGGGCCCTCGCAGGGTCCTCTGTTGTGTGTGGTCTTCTACGCATGTGGTTTAGGCAGCGGTATTAAGAGACAATAGAAGGGTCTTTCAACTGTCCTCGCCGCGACGACAGGTATACAGAATTAAAAAAAAATCTTACTCTAGGGATGGCCGGATCCGGATCTCGGATTTCGGATCTGGATCCGGATCTGGAATCTCGGATATGGATCCCGATCTTGGATTTCGGATCTGGATCCGGATCTTGAATCTCGGATATGGATCCGGATCTCGGATATGGATCCCGATCTCGGATTTCGGATCTTGATCCGGATCTCGGATTTCGGATCTGGATCCGGATCTCGAATCTCGGATATGGATCCGGATCTCGGATCTTGGTCCCAAAATCGGATCTGGATCCGAAATCCGGATCTCAGATCTTGATTCTTATCCAAACCCACATCCCACCCAAATTGTGATAAACTTGAATATCAAAAATTCGCCGAAAGTAATTTCACAAAGTCCTGACAGTGAAGAAGAAAACAGAAAATTAAGACGAATATTGACAAGTCTATTTGTTTCCTTCATTCTACACTAAAGATCAAATGCTTGCCTTACTAAAAAATAATCTGATTTGATCCGGATGAGAGTTCGAATGTCGAATCTAGGTCCACCCGGTGCAGGACCGAGATGAAATACACACATATTTATATTTGAAACCGGAATACAAATTTCGAATATTTAAAATTCCTCAATACGCCTATTTCATTGACAGTGAAGAAAATAAACAGTTAAGATAAGTATTGACTAGTTTTTACGTATATTTATCTTGCTCAGTCTGCTCAAAATACCAAATGTATACCTTACAATTAGATTTAATAATTATTTAGTAAATCACAATATGAGCACCGAGATAAACTATGAATTTTGGTGCCCCTTATCTAGATTTGAAATTTCGGATTCATACATAGAATTAGGCTGAAAGATAAATATTTGACATCTGGAAACCGAAATATGTGCTAGTACCAAGATCGTAGCCGTTTGTACCTAGGTAATACGAGTGGAAGGCACTTGCACTAATTCCACATGTACTTTGGGGAATACGAGAAACAAAAAACATAAATATTCTTTTTCAGGGGTAAGTCGCGCTTTAACATGACTTTTCATGAGTGTTGTGTTCAAATACGAAAACTGTAATGGTGACTTGTTTAAAATAAATGCCTTTTCCATTTTAGCAATAAAGTTAGGTACTTTCACATTGAATAAAAATTAGCAAAACACATTTCACTGATTAGAGTGCTGGCCCTTATGGAAGCTTTCACACTGAACCGAAGATTTCCTCATGTGGGTATCGGATTGCCACAATTCACCTTGCTGAAAGACGTGGTTTATCAGGAGTCGGCCAAGATTCTTTTGGACTTAGCCTGTATACTGCTTCTGGTCTCAATTATTCCCGTATAACAAGACTAACCATATATAAAGTTGGTTCAAAATGATTTAAAATATCACTAATTGACCTTAAGAAGATAATCGCGATTTAAATATTCGTAAATCAGAAGAGATGTAAAAGTTAATCGTTAAAATAAATCCGATAATTCCTAATGCAACCGAATGATAGCAATAAAACTCCTTATGTAAGCTAAGATTGCATTTTATGTAAGCATTTTCAAAGCTAAGATTGTCATACTTGATCAAATGATGATCAAACAATGGACACAATAAAGAATTGAATCTTGGGTGCATGGGAACTAGTTCCTCCTTTTCTAATCTTTAGTAAAGTTGATCAAACATTGCGAATTGTTGATCACACCTGGTCAAATGAAGATAAATTAATTAGAATCGAAAAATTTTGAATCTGCCGTAGAGAAGGGGGGGGGCGTAGTTGGCCTTCCTACTAAATGTAGCTTCATAAAGCTATATGAATATAAGAGTTATTTATGTTCGTAAAGCTGATCAAACGTTAGAAATTATTGATCGTACCTGACCAAACGATTGACACGAAAATAATTTTAAATTTAGCGTGAAGAGGCTAACTGCACGTAGGCTTTTTGGTTACATTCCTATGGTTACTTTGGCACTACTTGAGATATGGCGTGCCGCCGTTTTCATTTGAAATTTTGAATTTTTAATCAAGATGTTTATCACAGTCACCACGTACTTCACAAGTGATTTTCTCTACTACCATCTCCCATTAACAGTTTTGCCAATATTCTCTGCTTTCAAAATAAAAAGGTGCCTCGAACCTTTTAATTCAATCTGTATAACTTCCTACAGATATTACTGTTTCTTGCCCTATTCTAAAATATGGAGGTGTGTAAATTTTAGTTGTATATCTTCAAAGTAAACGATTAAAAGCAAATTAAAGGATTGGAAACTACTGTTCTATACAACATGTTTTCCTCAGATTTTCCCACATTCCATAAACTTACACCCCGGCTGTAGTGTTCCCGAGTTCATTCTGTCAACTAGAATTCATCTATCAATGATTTGACAATTTTAGTTCCATTTTTCATCTACTTAGAATATTTTAAGTAAGAGAAAATTATAAGTTCTACCGTATAAATATAAGGTAATGTACCATGTGTAGCAAAATTTAATAATAATACATAGAATAATTAAATTGTACTTACGATCACAGTACTTCTTAGATTTCTTCTCCATTCTTTGGAACTATTTCTCAACGTTCTGTTTACAGCGTATCTTCTGATGTATCATCAGTACATATTTCGAGATTATTTTCCACTAATAATCTTGATAGAGCTCACAAAATATATACGGTATAACAAAAGCCACAGGCCAGATCAAATCGAAAATGCAAAAATTTACCTTTCCCAAGGGAAAGAGTTGACCACTAGAGTCACTAGTATTATTTCTATGACGTTATTATCTTACTTAAGCTTTGGAAGAAAAATTAAACGCAATAACCGAAATTAATCAAAATTGCAAAGACTTTAATGTGAGTATAATTGTTGCCAACAAAATTAACTAGTGACAACCTTTGTCGGTGACAATCCAACAATCAACCACAGAACTAATAAATATTAAGGTGAATAACAATTTACTTCGTACATGTTAATAAAATTTGAAATATATTTTATAATAAATTTTGATTTTGAGTGAAACAAATTAAATTTTGAGGAATTATCAATCTCCTGGTACGGATAAGTTGAATAGTTCAGAGTTCCCATGTAGTTCTTCACTGTTATCCCTCCCTTGCTTCAAAGTAGTCACCGGAGATATAGAATTAGATTCACGAAGAAGCGGTGGTAAGTGTATATATTTTGTAAATATGATTCTATGTCTTTTTGTACCTGATTTACATTTTAGCGCACTTTGATACTCATATATGTAATACATATGTCTCTTGTCTTTGATATAAGGCAAGTCGTTCTGATTTTGGAGCGTAATCACATGACATATAGAATTAGATTCACGAAAAAGCGGTAATAAGTTTATATATTTTGTGACTACGATTCAATGATCTTTTGTATCTGATTCACTATCGAGCGCACTTTGATACTCATATATGTGGTAGATATGTGCCATCTTTTTCAAATAAGTCATCCAGTTCTTAATATGAAGGAGGGTCACCGGATATATAGAATGAGATTCACGAGGAAATGATAATAAATGTATGTAAATTATGATAGGATTCTATGACATTTACTACCTGTGCACTATCAAGCGCACTTTGGTGCTCATATATGTGGTAGATACGTGCTATGTCTTTGAAATAAGGCATGTAGTTCTTAAATGGGAGGGGGGTCAGTGGAGATATAGAGTGAAATTCACGAAGAAATGTTTATAAATGTATGTAAATTATGATTAGGATTCTGTTTCCTTTTTGTACCTGATGCACTATCGAGCGCACTTTGGTGCTCATATATGTGGTAGATACGAGCTATGTCTTTCAAATAAGGCATGTAGTTCTTAAATGGGAGGGGGGTGACCGGAGATATAGAATGATATTCACGAAGAAATGTTAATAAATGTATGTAAATTATGATTAGGATTCTGTGACTTTTTGTACCTGATGCACTATCGAGCGCACTTTGTTGCTCATATATATGGTACATACGTGCTATGTCTTTCAAATAAGGCATGTAGTTCTTAAATGGGAGGGGGGTCATTGGAGTTATATAGAGTGAGATTCACGAAGAAATGTTACTAAATATATGTAAATTATGATTAGAATGCTATGACTTTTTTTACCTCATGTACTCTCGAGCACACTTTGGTACTCATATATGTGGTACATACGTGCTATGTCTTTCAAATAAGGCATGTACTTCTTAAATGTGAGGGGGGTTGCTGGAGATATAGAGTGAAATTCACGAAGAAATGTTAATAAATATATATGTAAATTATGACTAGGATTCTATGACTTTTTCTACCTGATGCACTATCGAGCGCACTTTGATACTCATATATATGGTAGATATGCAGTCTCTCCTTGAAATACGCCGTTTACTTTTGAATTCAAAGGAAGGTCACCGGAGATATAGAATGAGATTTACGCAGAAATGTTAATAAATATATGTAAATTATGGCTCCAATTCTATGACTCTTTCTACCTGATGCACTATCGAGCGCACTTTGATACTCATATATATGGTAGATATATGGTCTGTCCTTTAAATAAGTCTATTAGTTCTTAATTCGAAAGGGGGTCACCGGAGATATAGAATGAGATTCACGAAGAAATGTTAATAAATATATGTAAATTATGGCTCCAATTCTATGACACTTTCTACCTGATGATCTATCGAGCGCACTTTAATACTCATATATATGGTAGATATACGATCTGTCCTTCAAATAAGGCATATAGTACTTAAATGGACGAGGGGTCACCGGAGATATAGAATGAGATTCACGAAGAAATGTTAATAAACATATGTAAATTATAGCTCCAATTCTATGGCTCTTTCTACCTGATGCACTATCGAGCGCACTTTGATACTCATATATGTGGTAGATATGCGGTCTCTTCTTAAAATACGCCGTTTACTTTTGAATTCAAAGGGGGGTCACCGGAGATATAGAATGAGATTCACGAAGAAATGTTAATAAATATATGAAAATTATGGCTCCAATTCTATGACTCTTTCTACCTGATGCACTATCGAGCGCACTTTGATACTCACATAATGGTAGATATACGCTCTGCCCTTTAAATGAGTCTATTAGTTCTTAATTCGAGTGGGAGTCACCGGAGATATAGAATAAGATTCACGAAGAAATGTTAACAAATATATGTAAATTATGGCTCCAATTCTATGACTCTTTCTACCTGATGCACTATCGAGCGCACTTTGATACTCATATATATGGTAGATACGCGCTCTGTCCTTCAAATAAGTCTATAATTTCTTAATTCGAAGGGGGGTCACCGGAGATATAGAATGAGATTCACGAAGAAATGTTAACAAATATATGTAAATTATGGCTCTAATTCAATGACTCTTTCTACCTGATGCACTATCGAGCGCACTTTGATAGTCATATATGTGGTAGATATGCGGTCTATCCTTGAAATACGCCGTTTACTTTTGAATTCAAAGTGGGGTCACCGGAGATATAGAATGAGATTCATGAAGATATGTTAAGAAATATATGTAAATTATGGCTCCAATTGTATGACTCTTTCTACCTGATGCACTATCGAGCGCACTTTGATACTCATATATATGGTACATATACGCTCTATCCTTCAAATAAGTCTATTAGTTCTTAATTCCTAGGGGGGTCACCGGAGATATAGAATGAGAGTTAAGAAGAAATGTTAATAAATATATGTAAATTATGGCTCAAATTCTATGACTTTTTCTACCTGATGCACTATCGAGCGCACTTTGATACTCATATATATAGTAGATATACGCTCTGTCCTTCAAATAAGTCTATTTGTTCTTAATTCGTAGGGGGGTCACGGGAGTTATATAATGAGATTTCCGAAGAAAGGTTAATAAATATATGTAAATTATGGTTCCAATTCTATGACTCTTTCTACCTGATGCACTATTGAACGCACTTTGATACTCTTATATATGGCAGATATACGCTCTGTCCTTCAGATAAGTCTATTAGTTCTTAATTCGACGGGGGGTCAATGGAGATATAGAATGAGATTCACGAAGAAATGTTAATAAATATATGTAAATTATGGCTCCAATTCAATGACTCTTTCTACCTGATGCACTATCGAGCGCACTTTGATACTCATATATGTGGTAGATATGCGGTCTCTCTTTGAAATACGCCGTTTACTTTTGAATTCAAAGGGGGGTCACCGGAGATATAGAATGAGATTTACGAAGAAATGTTAATAAATATATGTAAATTATGGCTTCAATTCTATGACTCTTTCTACCTGATGAACTATCGAGCGCACTTTGATACTCATATATGTGGTAGATATGCGGTCTCTCCTTGAAATACGCCGTTTACTTTTGAATTCAAAGGGGGGTCACCGGAGATATAGAATGAGATTCACGAAGAAATGTTAATAAATATATGTAAATTATGGTTCCAATTCTATGACTTTTTCTACCTGATGCACTATCGAGCGCACTTTTATACTCATATATATGGTAGATATAAGCTCTGTCCTTCAAATTAGTCTATTAGTTCTTAATTCGTAGGGGGGTTACTGGAGATATAGAATGAGATTTACGAAGAAATGTTAATAAATATATGTAAATTATGGCTCCAATTCTATGACTCTTTCTACCTGATGCACTATTGAGCGCACTTTGATACTCATATATATGGTAGATATACGCTCTGTCCTTCAGATAAGTTTATTAGTTCTTAATTCGAAGGGGGGTCACCGGAAATATAGAATGAGATTCACGAAGAAATGTTACTAAATATATGTAAATTATGGCTCCAATTCTATGACTCTTTCTACCTGATGCACTATTGAGCACACTTTGATATTCATATATATGTGTGGTTGATGCTGACATTGACATTAAGATTTGTGAAAGTGTTTTTGTGCCTACCTGTAAGGTTATTCGGGTAAGTATTCTAAGGGAGTCAACAGTGATGTTTATAGAATTGTTATTTTTTGTCTTTTTAAATTATATTTCTAAATTTTTTTTAACTGTCAGTCGATGACCCTACACTATTGTCGTGTATCTGATAGACTAGTGTTTAGCTATGAAATTAGCCGCTTAGTGATTTTATGTGAAAACGGAAAGGCACCGTCCATGATTGAATTCTTTTTTTATGAAAAAAATGTTTTTGTGTACTGTCAACCCTGACTTTGTTGGTTAGAAAAGTTTGCAGACATCTGCTAAGATTCCTTCGGTAAATAAATCATCACTAAACCGACTCTGAATTCAAAGAATAAACTGATCTAGGACCTGGTGGCCCTACTTATAATTACTACATCTTTACCAAAACAAAACAGAAGATGATTTGGAGATCCCCTTCCTGAAGGAAGTCTCCCAAAAACTGGTAATTCAACCCATTTTTTGGTGGGAAACGGTATTGATTCTAGAAATCTGAGCTGGAGCCCCTATCTAAATTTACTCAAACATAATCACTGAAATTACCCTAACAACATAAAATACTAGAGATACCGTCAACTTAATGTTTGACGAAGGGCTATAACAGTTTGACTTACCAGCACAGAATCCGATGCCAAAATACGCAAGCAACCTCTTCATTACTCACAATCCCCAAATAAAATTGTATCAATCAAAGCAAGGAACTTGGTGTTGAGAAAATAAATAGAATAAATATTTACTAAAATTCTAAATATAACTGAATTTTAACATAATGAAAGTATATCAAACTAAGTGGAAGGGGATTTAAAATATTCTTTTAAATTCAGATTAGTGTTTAAAGCCAAAAATTCAACCCAATGGCGGATATATAATTTCAACTAGGAGCGAAACGGTACTACTCATAATTCTTTGTAATAAATACGTTTGCTTCTAAAACAATCATATACTAATGTAAAATAAAAGTAATTTTCCCTCAAAATATAATTTCTACCGATTTGTAGTTTAAATAAATACTAATTTGGAGAATAATAATAATCAAATAACTAAAATATACCGACCGAAAAGTATATAAAAAAAAAGTTTAAAGGTAAAAAGTGCGTTCCCTCCCAACAAAAATTCTGTACTATCAATGCTGTGACAGTATGTCATAACTATTTGCTTATAAACACGGCGTCCGGATGTATACTACAGTGCAAATAATCAAACCAACCTATGCTAGGTAGCTGCTAAAATGTAGAAATCCTATCTCACTGAGTCAGGGCAAGGCGATGGTATTGAGCCCGTGTGGGGTGCATCCGATGGAAGCAGGTGTGTCAGTGATGATGGGTATGAGAGTGAGTAATGAAAACAGGTGGTTACTAGTTTCAATAGCACCACTTCATATTAGTAATCACTTAGTTTCAATAGCTCCACTTAAAAAAACATTATACCGTACCTTAATACAATTTCAACAACTGACGTTCGTTATTTTCGCATAATTCTATAAAACGCAAACACGACATGTTACAACCTTGACATACACACGTTATTTCCACACTGCCTTTTCCGATACTACATCTTAAGTGAGCTTCTCTGCCAAATAGTCCCTTTCTTCTTCACATACAGTGTCCCTTACATCAAACACAGCCTACAGCAATCACTTTCTTAACTTCAACTATTCCCCTTGCCTCACTTTCACTCACTCTTCTTCACAAACCAAAATAAATGATTCAATTCACCCGGTAAATTAAAAAACAAAAAAAAAAAAATGGTCCGTCGATACAACACTTACTCTTCTCACACCTTCACTTATTTGCTCTTCAATCTACCTTCTATTGAATTCTCGAAGTCCTTGCACAAGTACAAGGTACAGGGATTTAGTAAACGTTCCCTTGAACATAAGCACCAGTAGCCATATACACAATCTATGCAAACAAATGAAATGCAAGGTGTACGTAAGCATGTGTGTGAAACCCAATTTGTAATACTTACCCTTGCACTCTGTATTCCATAAATGATTCTTGATTTTTCTACGTACGTGAATGAACCACGGAAAAGTCGCAATACTATTCAGATACAGTCACAAAAATTAGCATGTACTGCATGTTAAAAAAAAAAGAAAGAAAGACAGAAAGAAAATAAAAAGATAGATTAAAATTTACATTTCGCAATCGGCTTAAGAATCGAATTGTTAATCGTCTTAAATTACTGTTTAACTATGAAATAATATAGTATACATTTTAGATAAGTTAATTCATTTACAATATCCAAATACAACTATAAATACAGAATATTCCATTTACTCTTATATATGAACCGTTTGATTGATTACTCGAATCTTCCCGATCTTCATTGAAATAATGTACACACAACACATCAACCGATAACACACAATATGGCGTATGTTCATGTTGGTATCATGTACCTTCTACTATGGTCATAGGTACATTCTTCGGTACGAATTTACTGTACCCATAAATCTTCCATGTACCCACTAATTCATGGGTAAGAGGCTGAGATGCGGTGTGTACCCACTAAAGTCTTCGGTACATTGAATTTTCATAGGTACATCAGCGAAGTACCTTCTATTTCATGGGTACTTGTGCAAAATCATGGGTACTGTTTTTAGAGTGTACTTTATTAAGCAAATAGAAGGTACATTGTCAGTGAAGCACAATCGTTATGTTACAATGCACCAGTTGTTATTTCCGAGTTAGCATTCTTCATTATCCAAAATCAGACCTAAATATCAGCTTACCTGTGGATTAAAAAAAAAATCTCAGTATAAAAACGGTATTAACTATTTTCCGAAAACTTAAACTAAAACCAAACTACAGTGAAACTTGCTTAAACCAGAACTTGCATCAGATGGAAATATGTCTAGAACAGAAACTTTTCAAAGTCCCGGCAGCACTTACGGTAATTTCTTTATAAATGCTTTGTATAAAACTAAATGTTTCTTAGTACGGAAAAGAAAAGCAAATATACATGTAGTCCTTCAAGACTGCATAAAACGGAATTTCTTTTCCTCAAATCCACACACACAAGCAAGGTGTTATTGTTTCGTGTGCGTGTCTTGTTCAGAGGTTAAGTTGCCAATACGCAATGTAACTTGGTAGCAAAAGTGACCTCTTCTCTACTCCTTCTTGCCTTTAAATAATGCATCACAGAATACCACCACCATAACAAACTTGGCTCTCTTGCTTTTCCATCATACTCTTTATTCTATTGTTGGGAAAGTTTGGGGCAGCCTTGCCAGTCTATTTTAGTTGTACCCATTTTCTCTGTCTGCAGTTGCTCTTAATCCTCCGCCTTGCTCTAGATATACGTATGTAACCTTGACCTGGCCTTAAGATGTGCTGGAATCCACAACTCTTTGTATCGAGAGCTTTGAATCTTTATTTCAGAAATGGTTTCTTCTGTGCACGATTCACTAATTTTGCTCCAAGTAATGCATCTGGAGCACTATGAATGGAAACCTGTCACCATTAAAACAGGGAAAGAAAGAGAAAGTAGGATGAGGTAGAGGTTAGCAAGATCGAATTGTATACGAAAACCACTTGATAAAATATTCAGTATTCTGTGTTTGATCTCCGTGTTAAGTATCGTGTGTTCTTTCTGTGTATTACACATACAGTGTCTAAAAGACACGTGATTCTTACTTTAGACGATAAAGTAAAGATTATCGAATGCAAGGAAGAGGACCAAATTTCTGTGAAAGAAATCATGTGCCGTCTTAAGTACAGGAAAACACAAATCTACACTGAGAAAAACATCATATGTGGCGTACTTAAAATTGTATGTTACATATGAAAATCCTGTTTTTTTTTGGACTTAACGTACAGCAAACGTATAACTGAAAACGCATGTTATAATACTTTCCGTATAAGTGTTCCATCTATACATACTTTCCGTATGAAACAATGTAAGCGATCAGGATCTCACATACAAATGGAGTACATATAACCTATAGCTGACGAATGTAACATGCATTATATGTATGCACGGGCGGATTAAACCAAACGTTTTGGGGGGGGGCTCGATGTTGTGGAGTGGAATATGTTCCAATAAATTACCCCCCCCCCAAAAAAAGAAAGGTAAAACGGATTCAGGAAAAGAGGGTAAAAGATATAATTGCTATGGAATTTTCACCACAATGCCCCTTCCCCCAAAACGATATTCTGTCTACAGGCCTGGTCGTGGCTATGCTTTACTAAATATTTCGCTAGAAAAATATCAGGTTAAACATTTCTTAGAACGCTCATAATGTTTCTGTATTTTAGTAAAATGAATTAGACAAAATGACAAAAGAACTTACGACAAGTTACAACGCAAAACTAGGTTTTTGGTGAATACCACCCAAGGCGTATCTGTCGATATAATATTGTCGCGATCTACGACAATGTTCCTGTAACATTCAAAAGTGCTAGTCCTCCTACTTTCTCCATTCCACCATTTCATTCATTGCTCATCAGCACCTGCATAATCGTGGGACGTAAAACTCAAAAATTTCATTTTCATTTTTTCCATTCAGCCGTTTTTCGCCAGAACGAGATCGCAACCACTTTTTCAGTCGGTGCAATGTGGATTAAGATCGTTCTGCACTGGCCACACTCGAATGCAGGATTACAAGTATGCACAGCAGTCACGCGAAGATCTTCGTCACTGGTGGCCAAGGCTTCCAACGCAGTCCATGATAGAGTTTCACCTTCCTCTTTAATTCTCTTCCATTTAGAAGTACAGATTCCAAATTCAGAACTAAGGAGGGAAAACAGCATTTTTTCTTCAGTTCCGATAGTTTTGTAAAGTACGATGGTTTTAGAACGCGGAAGTGTTGCTCAGAGTTTTGTCAGTTGCACGTGTTGGCAATAGAATGTTGAGTCCGTATACGTTTAAAACTTCCGGCGCAAGACGCATTTTGAGGTCTTCTACGACCGACTCTATCAACGGAATGAAGACAGTTCTTCTCAATCAAATTTTTAACATAGATGAGGTTGGGGACTGGGGGTTTTGTTATCTATTCACTTTGATGGTAGAACTTAGGAGAAGGGAAGGAGGAGAGAAAAAATAAAAAAACTTAATAAATCTTGAAACACCAGATCGATGTCGATCTAAGTTTCAGCATAGATGAGGTTCGGGCCAGGGATGGATTTTATCATTTCATTTTGAAGCAACATCATAGGGGAAAGGGATGAGGGGGAGGTACATAAAAAATAATCTATATAAAAATGAAAGTGGCTATATTTGTGACTAAATAAGTCTTGAACCACCCGAACGATCACAAACAAATTTTTAACATAGATGATGTTGAGCTTGAGAATTTTTTTATAATTTCACGTTGACAGTAGAACTTACGGCAGAGGGATGGGATGGGAGCTATATATAAAATAAATAAAAATTAACATCACGAACCATCCGACTGATCTCGATAAAATTTTCGACATAGATGAGGTTCAGGCCTGGGTGGTTTTCGTTATTTTACTTTGAGAGGAGGATATATTAAAAAATAAAGCGAAAGTGGCTGTCTTTGTGATTTCATCACTTTTAAACAACTCAATTGATCTCGATCAAATAATCAACATACATGAGGTTTTACCTGCGATGGTTTTTATTATGTAATTTTGACGGTCCAACTTAGGGGAGGGGGAGAGGAAATATTTACAAAGGAATTAAAAATGACTAATATTAGTGTCTAAGGCATAGTTTTCGGGGTTACTAAGATGAACAGTGACACTGTCGATGTCATATCCCGCAAAATGGAGGAGGGAATATATAAAAACACCGAAAATGACCGATATTAGATTCGAAACCATAGTTTTCGGAGTCCCAGAGACGAACAATGATACTTCCGATTCCGTTTAAATCCATGGCACTAAAAACTAAAATAGCATATTTCATAAACACACACATACACACAGGAGATAAGGAGTTGTGCATTTAAAATTTTTATTACAACCAGTGAAGCGGATAATCGACGCTAGTATTTATGATAAAATTATCTAGTAATCTCCAGTTTCGAACTCCAAATCGCAGTCATCCTCTCATTTTTTTTAAAAAAGAAAAAACCTTATTAACACTACTCTGAACAACAATAATATTTCCAAGTCTTCCTAAACATAATTGAATTTAAAGAATGGACACAGGGTTGTATTCACCAGTTCTCAAACTGTTATTGATTTATTTAAGCTTCCATGTGTGTGTGTTTTCTAATTATATAATTTACATTCAAAAACTGCAGAAAAATTGCGTTATAAAATTATTTTATATTGACCTACCATCGCAAGAAAATTATCGTATGTAGCATTAAAGCTTAAATTATAGCATATCACGATAAATTATCATATGGTTAACTAGTATGGGTCGCAGTCCCTTTAAATTAAATTATTATTATTATTATTATTATTATTATTATTATTATTATTATTATTATTATTATTATTATTATTATTATTATTATTATTATTATTACCTATAAGACTCGATTCTGAAAAGCAAACATGAAACTTTAACAACTAATCAACATTAGAAAACAATTGAAAACTGACTTTTGAATAGTTAATATTTGTATGCAGTACAATCTTAATATATTCATTTTATTTTCAACAGGTGACAGAAGAATTGATACCCGTTTCACTGAAAAAGTAATCACTCCAGAACTAGTTGGAGAGAATAAATCGTGTGGTAGTATTCTCTTTCAAAAGTGGACACGTTTATTGTTCTCTCCAATTCTGCAATGACTGTATCAATTTCTTTTAGTTTATTACAGATTATTCTCTGTCATAACAAATCAGATCTACTTGGTTTCAGATTCCAATACTTATTTCTTCAAGTTTCTTTTTGCTGAGGTTTTGCCGAGGAACCTTATGAATTAATTATTCTTTTGGACTACAAATACTTATTCTAATTGGAGAGAATGAATCGTGTAGTAAGTATTCTTTCACGGAAGTGGACACGTTTACTGTTGTCTCTACTTCGGCAATGTAAGTATTTATTTCTTTTAGTTTCTTACAGATTATTCTCTCTGATAACAAATCAGATGTAGTTGTTTTTAGATTGCAATACTTATTTCTTCAAGTTCCTTTTTGGTGACGTTTTGCCGAGGAACCTTATGAACTAATTAATCTTTTGGACTACAAACACTGATTCTTGTTGGACAGAATAAATTATGTGGTAGTATTCTTTCTTAGAAGTTGCCACCTTTATTGTTGGCCCCCTTCTGCATTGTCTGTATCAATTGTTTTTAGTTTTTAGTTTTTATTTTTTTTTTTTTTTATACAGATAATTCCTTGTCATAACAATTCAGATCTGGTTGCTTTTAGATTGCAATACTTATTTCTTCATGTTTCTTTCTGGTGAGGTTTTGGCGAGGAACCTTACGAACTAATTAATTTTTTGGACTACAAATAATTATTCTAGTTTGTGAGAATAAATCGTCTAGCAATATTATTTTTCAAAAGTGGACACGTTTATTGTTGTCTCCACTCTTGCAATGTTTGTATCAGTTTCTTTTAGTTTTTCACATATTATTTTCCGTTATAACAAATCAGATCTAGTTGTTTTAAATTGCAACACTTTTTTTCTTCAAGTTTCTTTTTGGTGAGGTTTTGCCGAGAAATCTTACCAACTAATTAATCTCTTCGACTACAAATACTTATTCTAGTTAGAGAGAATAAGTCCTGTGGTAGTATTCTTTCTCAGAAGTAGACAGGTTTATTTTTGGCTCGTCTTCCGCTATGTCTGTATCAATTTCTTTTCGGTTTTTTTTTTTTTTTTTTTTTTTTTTTTTTTTTTTACAGATTATTCTTTGTCATAACAAATCAGATACATTTGTTTCCAGATTGAAATGCTTCTATTTTCATGTTTCTTTTCTTGAGGTTTTGCCGATGAATCTTACCAACTAATTAATCTTTTTGACAATGAATTGTTTCGACTACAAATGTTTACTCTTGTTGGAGAGAATAAATTGTGTCATAGTATTAGTTTTCAGAAGTGGACACGTTTAATGTTGTCTCCATTCTGCAATGTCCGTATTAATTTCTTTTAGTTTTTTACAGATTATTCTTTGTCATAACACATTAGGTCTAGTCGTTTTTAGATTCCGATCCTTTTTTTCTTCAAGTTTCTTTTTGATGAGGTTTTGCTGAGGAACCTTGTAAATTAATTATTCTTTTCAACTACAAATACTTATTCTAGTTGGAGAGAATAAATCATCTGTCGTGTTGTCTGGTGATATTATTTTTCAGGTTTTTGTTGTCTCCACATCTGCAATGTCTGTATCAATTTCTTTCTTTTAGATTTTTACAAATTATTCTGTCATAACAAATTAGGTCTAGTCGTTTTTAGATTTCGATCCTTTTTTCTTCAATTTTTTTTTTTTTTTTTTTTTTTTTTTTTGCGAGGATTTGCCGAGGAACCTTACGAACTAATTAATCTCATCGACTACAAATACTTATTCTAGTTAAATAAAATAAATCATGTGGTAGTATTATTTTTCATAAGTGGACACGTTTATTATTGTCTCCATTTCTGCAATATCTGTGTCATTTTATTTTTATTTATTTATTTATTTATTTATTTATTTATTTTTTTACAAATTTTTCTCTGTCAGAACAAATCAGATCTAGTTGTTTTTAGATTCTATTCCTTTTCTCCTTATATTCTTTTTCGTGACGTTTTACCGAGGAACCTTACGAACTAATTAATCTTTTCGACTACAAATACTAATTCTAGAGTGACAAAATAAATCTTGTGGCAGTATTTTCTTCAGAAGTGGATACTTTTATTGTTGTCTCCATTCCTGCAATGTATTTGTCAATTTCTTTTAATTTTTTACACATTACTCTTTGTTATAACAAATCCGATCTATTTTTTTCGAGATTTACACGCTAAAGTTTGAAGAAGACACTCGTGATCAACACAGTCATATGCGGAAGAAAAATCTATGCCAAGGACCCCCGCTTTAACGCGCCGAGTTTGCACTACGCTATAAAATCCTGTAACACATAATATATGTTTTATGTGGAGTGGGGGCCTGCCTGGTATGAACTAATATACTTTTCTAATATGGGTTTTAAAAGTGCCGTCAGAATTTTGGTGAACAGTTTCAAATCGGTAGGCAGTAAAGTAATGGGTCTGTACTCCTGTACAGTCTGGGAATTGGCGGATTTCGGAATGAATATTGTGATTCCGACGTTACCGCGGATGGGGCCTCCCATCAAATATGCATTAAATAACTCGAGTAGGGTATCTGAAAGAAAGGTCCAATATTGTTTGTAAAACGCGTATGGCAGACCTTCATATCCCTTTCCTTTTGCTGCCTGGGGGGCCATCCATATTTCCTGGGAAGTTATGGGGCGAATGAGATTACATCCTTCTTCATGCGTAATCAGTTTGGGAATAATCGACTAAAACTGAGTTGTAACATAGGGGTCAGAAGGTCGGGGTTGAACAAAATTGAGGTAATACTATCAAAAAATCTGAATCGAATCACTAGTGATATCACCATTGGGGAAGCGAAAAGATACTATTGTAGTTTGTTTCCTTCGGTGTAACAGACGTGCAATTCGTATATAGTGACAGTGTCCTGGGCAAGCCTATAATATGTGGTCTCAATGATAAAGGAAGGCGTGAGTGTGGGAGCCTGAATATTTTGTATTCGTAGTTTTTGCTGTTGCAGGGTGCGTTTATTCTGTAGTGAGAGGTGCCGCACACCATGCCTGACGCAATGCCTGATAGAAAAATTCAAACATCAACTGCCGATCGTCTCGTGTTTCGCGTCTTTTGCCTTGGAAAAAGCGAGCGATCTTAATTTTAAGAAAAGTTGTCCACTAAGAGGCGAGATCGGGAAAATATTGTTGCATCCGTTCCCAATAGGAATATTGTTATGTCAGTTCTTCCCGATAACCGTTGAGTTGAAGTAATAATGTATTTAACTTCCAGTATTCTCTCCTGCTGAGAGCAGGCAGGGGTTGGGCTGCTTTTTATGTAAAGCTTGAACCCTGCATGATCGCTGAAAGATGGTATAATAGTCAGTACGTCAATAATAGTGGGAAACAAGTCAGGAGTGATATATATTTTGTCATCCCTACTTCTCGAATGTGAGGTGCAATAAGTATAGATCCTAGATGAGTTGGAAACAATGACTACATCCCGTAAATGATAAGCCCGCAAAAATTCCAAAAATCTTCAGGAATAATAATAATAATAATAATAATAATAATAATAATAATAATAATAATAATAATAATAATAATAATAATAATAATGATAATCACTATCTCATTGAAGATTAAAAGTTAGGAGCATTTTATCGCTCAGGGCATAACATCACAACCAGAAATGTAAAATTTGGCAAGAATATTTCGGTTTTGTTTAGTGTTGCTCACGGGAAGAGGAATTTATAATCTCGTTTCTGAAAAAAAGAAACCAAATCGAGACGAGAGTTAACATTTTACATTTAAGACGGGACAAGGCTATCTCAAATTATCGTCTCGCTTTGAAGATGGAAATCGAGAGGAGACGAAAATTATCGTAAACATTTCTCGTTTTATCACGATTTTCGAAATAGTGTATGTACATTCTTTAAGTAACAATTGCATTGTAGACTGAACGTTATACACTATTTGTTACTTTGTATTTCGGAGCTCATTGGTCTCTGCAGGTATTTTTGTAGCAAAGCTTTTATAATTACTTATGCATATCCTAAAACTTAGTATATTAAATGCCTTACTGATCAGTGATATTGAGTTATTTTTATTACAGTTATTTTCCTCAAAACGTATAGTAGAATATTTTCTACATGAAACTTCAGTAGAACGCATTCGTTTAAAATTTTGGTAGTTGTAGACATGTGTCCTGGAGGTCCAGATACCCTACCGAGATCCCGACTTATCTGCAAGTTTTGCCTACTTTAGGGCAACTTAAAAAATTAAAACTATTATTATTATTATTACTGAAAATTTAAGATCTCAATATTACGTAATATTGCAATGTAAATAAACAAACTGAAGTTGATAGGAAAAGAAAAAGAAAGGATAATAGATACTTTCGAGGGATTAGTTTCGAAAGGAAACGAGAGGGGAGAAAGAAGGTGTCAGCTTCTGGACAATATTAATATCGAAACTTCGGATACCTGAACACAAACTAAATGGGATTTGTCTTCATGACGACACATAGTAACATGCTTCCTTTGGATAAAAGACTTTCGATTATGTATGCGTTTTAGTGATATTTTAACAAAATGTACATACCAATCTAAAAAAGAATACTTCCTAATTTCAAATTTTGGTTGAATGGATGTATGGAACGTACTGGAAAAAAGCGAACGAAAATATTGTTATTTCTAGCAATAGGAGTAATAGTAGAAGACGTTCGGAATAATTGCTCGGAAACAAATATCGTTTCAGACACATTTATGACTTATACTAGGCCGTAAGTATGACCCCTAGGGGTCGTATTCACGACTTGCTTGCTAAACACGTCACGGTTTCACAGAGTACGAATCAAGGTTGTAGACAGACATGTGACGTCGTTTTGCTAGTATTTCACCTGCGAAGAAAGCTGTCTCCACTCTATCTTGTAAGACCGAAAGAAATTGAGTATTCCTCACTTTATTACACATCAGAAGTATGGATATTGTAGTTGATAAAAAAAAACTTATTGCAGCGAGAATTGAACCCGGGATCGCTCAATTACGAAAGGAAAGCTCACGCTACTACGGTAAGACTGCTTTGTTAATTAAGAGTCAAAATACACTCGTGTATGTAGCAAATTGCACACGTTTACGATAACGACGAAACACACTGATTTCGGTCATGATAAAATACTATAGCCGAGAGACTTGAAATTTAAATTAAAAAACAAAAATATACATATAGTGCCTGAGACCACTTTCTTCTCTGATTCACCGAAAGTATCTCCGTAACTTGTCTTTAATACTCGTTTTACAGTTATTTCCAGTACCCTTCAACGACAGGGACACGAACACATCCGACAGGGACACGAACACATATACATCGAGGACATATACAATTTCAATGGATCTCCCACCAGGAATTGAACACGGGACCGCGAGCACTGCACTATCTGAGGCAGTGATGTCGTGGGTCAATGAAAACTTGACCTAGCACCCACCATCACCCACCATGATCCGGCATGACCCTCTACCAACCGTGACCCAACACCACCGACTCGCTCAGACTTCCACTTTCCAAAACACATCCTTATCAACTCTGACACATGATACACAGCCTCTTCTCTACTCACTAAAGAGATTTTACTTGTAATAAAACCAGGTTGTGAAATTCTAACTAATCGGAGTTTGAATTTTTAGGTCACTCGCTCAAACACCGGTCTGTTACGATAACGGTGGTTCTGACCTCTACGATATAAAATTTTAACGTGTTTGTGATGGACCAAATTTCGATGAATTTCAATTAAATTAACATGGTATAATTATTTCCTTGTCGAATTATCGATACTTTGCAGTGGAAAAACTCATAAAATTTGAAAGTCCGAAATCAAAATAAGTAGACCAACGTACACTCCAAACTTAAAATTTCCGTGTAATTAAGGGTATATTACGAATTTTATGTCTATTTTTCTCACAACTTTTTTGCTTGATTGTCCTGTGTCCTAAGCGCTACATATAATAAACATACGCTTCAGCAATTATTATAGTAGAAAGCTCATGGTTTCTGTTTCTCAATTTGTTTCTGAATTTGTTTCTCAACTAATATCAAACGTTTTCGATTATTTATACAAGCCAACCCACTACCAATTTTGAGCTTTGCGTTTAATTTCCACGATTATGCCCGTTAAAAAGCACGGCCAACAAGAGATGGTCTCTGACGTTTCTTACCACATGCGGTGGGACAATGCAGCCCCTACTTTGATACCGGTGTTACCAACCACGATCACTCTGTCTTATACCATTAATTAAATTGTCACTACAGTTGCACCGAAAAAAACCTTAACACGCGAGTAGTGGCAATGTCACTGCGAGCTGTCAGAGACCTTCTCTTACTGGACGCACTATAGGTTAAGAGACTTCTTGATTAAAGGAAGTGAATTACGAGGATCACTACGAAAGTTTTGAGGTAGACATTGTTGTGGCACAGTATTTAAATTCCAACAATTGCGTTCGGTAGTGGTATCCAGACCGAGGAAGCGAAGCAAGTTTCAATTCGCCTCGCTTATCGACGTGGCCATATCACCTTCACTTGTTTGTTGATGTGAGCAGTATTCGGCTGTCTAGAATGAAGCTCGAAAGGGAACATTTTCGGGCAATGATCCTTTACGATTTCAAAAGTGGTTTGCACGAGACACAAAGCCTTGACCGTTTGCAGGAGGCATTTGGGGACCTTGCTCCTTCCAGTGCTACAATTTTTCGGTGGTTTGGTGAATTCAGAAGAGGCCGGACATCGCTTAAAGATGAAGAGAATGCTGGACGTCCAGCAACAACTGTGTCAGATGAAAACATTGCCGCTGTGGAACAAATGATTCGAGAAAATCCTCGAACAACTTTCAAGGACATTGAATCTACAGTGAACATTGGATCGCCAGCAGTAACAAAAATTCTAAATGATCATCTTCGGCTCAGGAAGGTTTCGTCTCATTGGGTGCCTGACACTTAGAGTGAACAGCAGAAGCGCATGCGTGTGGAATGGTGTGAAGAATTTCTTGCAAGACTTAATGGAGTCAATTCTCGACGCGTCTCTGATATTGTTACTGGTAATGAGACTTGGATCTATCAATTTGACCCTGAAAATAAACGACAGTCTACAGTTTGGATCTTTCCAGACGAAAATCCACCCACGAAAGTGAAGCGACCGCGAAGTGTGGGGAAGAAGATAGTCGCAACTTTCTTCTCCAAATCTGGCCATGTTGCAACTGTTCCACTTGAAGAACAAAGGACTATTACTGCTGAATGGTACACCACTGTTTGCCTAACAAAAGTGTTCCAGAAGCTTCGGGAACAGCGTCCAAGAACTGGATTGCATGGGACCCTGCTTCATCATGACAACGCGTCCGCACACACGGCCAACATCACCATTCAGTTTTCAGAATTTACGGAGGTCAAACTTATGACTCATCTGCCGGATAGCCCTACCTGATCCCGTGTGATTTTTTTCTGTTTCCCAGGATCAAAGATCGCATGCGTGGGAAGAGATTTTGCAGCCCTGAAGAAGCTGTAGTGGCTTACGAGAATGGACTTTCAACACTTGAAGAAAAAGACTGGCACCACTGCTTCCAAAAGTGGTTTTCGAGGATGCAAAAGTGTGTACAGTGTAATGGTGAATACTTTGAGAAAATGCAAGTGTTAAATTGATTTTAAGTATTAATTTACTTCACATCTCAAAACTTTCGTAGTGACCCTCGTATGATGGACGAATTAGTGGAAGGAGAAAATGGGAGGAAATTCGATTGTCCCGAGAAAACCTACGAGCACTCATATTGTCCAATTCAAGTTTACTTGCCTTGGGAACGAACCAAGTACCCCATCCTCAAATCAGTTGAAGTGGGTTGGTGGGTCAGCGGGTCAAGTGGGTTGAGTTTTCTCTGCGGATCAGTGGGTCGAGGGTCAACAGCATGTGACCCACTACGACCCACCGATCCACTCTACTTACTGCATTGTAGAAAGTATCTTCTGAAGAGTATATTTTTTCACAATCGACACGAGCCATAGGAAACAAATACACGTTTCTGATTGATTGCAGTTTGCAATTGCCCACATCTTCTGGCGTATGTATTGTGTATTAGTAATAAAAGAAAGTTGTCACTTTGTTGGAATTAAAGAAGAAGAAAATTGAAGATGCAGCTGAGGTTAAATTAATATCATGGCAGTCATGCTGAAACGAAAGGAGCCCTGCGGAGCTTGTAACCCGTTGTTACTACTACTACTACTATTAATAAATTTACTTATACTGTGGATTTGAGTTGCAAAACTGCACGCGTAAATTAAGGAAAAAACTTTTTTGAGTATTATTTATCTTATTTTAATGAAAAAGTTTTATGGAAACTTAATAAAAAATAAAATATAAGAATTAAAAATGTTTCTCTGAATCGGGTTTAAACTCACGTCAATAATTATTATAATTACTAAGCAGTTATGCTAGCACGCTGGGCTAGGAAGACCAACAGGGGTTCATTTCTGCTATATTTATTGTACGGGGCGAGAAACGGATAACTTCAATTAATCAGAACCGCATATTTAGCTCCTATTGCTAGGGTCGAGCGTCTTTAAAAAATATGCTTCTGAACACTGGGATTTTGTCCACGATTTACTTTCAAGGCCTCCATTACCCTCCCTTTTTCATTTGTTTCTCTTTACTTATCTGAGATGAGTATCTCTAAGTGAAAAAAGAATTTCAGGTATTTTTGGCTATTGATATTTATAATTGCAATAATAACAATAGGACTTATACTACTACTTGGTATTCAAGACACAGAGCCTGTGAGTTTTTAGAGAAGCTAACTGCTGGAAACAATACATTTTTGAATCACTATAATATATAAATTATTATATAAAAATGCATGTAACTATGTGTGCCTGATTATCACGGCCAAATTGCAAAGTCAAATGAACTAAATTTTCGTATATAGTCAGGCCTTAATTCAAATTGGGATGTTATCATATCACTTTCACTATAATAATATCTTAAGGAGGTAGTTTGGATCCGAATTTTTGCGAAAAAAAATTGAGTATCTCACAAGCCATTAAATTTACGGAGTTGAAATTCAGTATATTAACTCTTTATTGAAAATGAACAGAACGTCTCATAGAATTTTTTGAAATTCTTCTTTTGGGGCGGCACTTTCTAGGCCTACATATGGTAGTGCACAATTGATGACCTCGAATTTTTCATTATTATTATAAATAATAATAGTTTAATAATAATAATAATAATAATAATAATAATAATAATAATAATAATAATAATAATAATAATAATAATAATAATAATAATAATAGTTAGTATAAACAATAATAGCGATTTCTTCATGGCATACTTCTAGTATGCAATGGGGAACCTCATTTCGTATGATTTTTGACGTATCTTGCTTTTTCTAAATGAGAGCTGTGTCAAGTTCATACTGAAATTAATTAATCCACGAAATAAGCCTGGATTTGAGGAAGAGTCTGTTTCATCTTGTCCTCTTAAAGCCAGTTCGAAGGCGCCACAAAACCGAATCCAACTGATGATTATATTGTGTACGTACCTATTTTGCGTTACTTTGTGATTGTGATTCTCAATGTATCGCCTATAACCAGCATTTAGTTGAGCAGCAATATTCACATTTCCGAACACAGTGAGATTAAGACCGTGTTTTACATGAGCTGAGGAATTTTCTTGTTTCTTGGTTTTTTCGTTCAGATGCTGGATATATCCTTTTTTTTTTTTTTTTTTTTACTCCATGCATTTTTCCCCGCCTCGAACATCAAACACGGTAAACAAAACAAAGCAATTTTAATTTCGCATCTACATTACCACTTCTGCTGTTCGTACAAGTTGGGATTAAACTTCCTTGTGAATGTTCGTTTCTGACTTCTAATTACTTCCGTTATATTGAGAGTCAGATCGGCCTTCCGATGTTTTTCACAAGTAGTTTTGCTTCTGAAGCTCTTTTTGAAAATGGGTCATTCAACACAGGTGTTACAGAATTCATTATCAGTTCATGTAAATCAGGGACTGATACGTAATTATGCAATTACAGCAACTATATTACAATGAACAACAAAGACCGGCACAGACACACACACACACACACACACACACAGACAAACACACACAGACAAACACAGTGCCCTACAAAATTGGCATTAAAATCTCCCCCTCCCCAATTATCGGTCTTTTTCTAAAAAACTGCTCTCCAACTTTCTCATCCACATATGAAAAGGAAAACATTCTCTCTATGGTGCTAAATTTTTACTCATTCAAAGACGAATGTATTAAACATTGACTCCTTCAATCTATCTTCACTCTTCACGGGGTCGGCTTTACATTTTCCATAGCTGCCTTGACCTTACTTGATTAACAGAACCAATACTTATGACCACTTGGCAATCTCGCATTTAGGCAAGGCGCATGTTTTTTTCTTTGTGTCGACTTGAGGCAGCAGACTATTCTCCTTTACGCGAGAACCGTGTCAACCAATATTGCACGGGGGAAGACTGTGGAGAATTCCCAGTTTCAAAGCGTTTTGGAAAAGTTGTTTTTGATGGTAGACTTGCTTGCAAAAGATGTGCAAGCATATAGATAGTAATGAGGTAAACATATAGATAAGGATCCTCGTATTCCCGCACTTCGCAACCCCCGCAGTGGCCCAGAAGCTGTTAAGGTTGTCAAACTCACAAGCAGAAAGCAACTACCCATCCTCGTTTCAAACACACTTATTTAAGAAAAGATTATGTTGACAATAAAACGAAAAGTGATTTAACACAAATAAAAATTGAAAATATTGAATATTGAAAGGAAGTTTTTACAAAAATGCGAACACTAACAGAAACCACCACTGATATATATATATATATATATATATATATATATATATATATATATATATATATATATATATATATACCGTAAAACGGGGCTACTTTGACAGGTTTTGGACTAGTTTAGATGTGTACACAGGACACTTTCTGCAACCAATGAATGATACTATTCTCATCATAACAATAGGTATCTAGACTATCACATCCACTACTAAACCTAAGTTTCTACAAGTAAGTTTTCGCGTGAAGAAATTTAGAAATACCGGTCAAAGTAGCCCCGGGGGTGGGGCTACTTTGACATCTTATGTATTTGCTGCATAAGGTCAAAGTTACTCAACGTATAGAGTTATTTTGACATGGAATTTATGTAAAGTGTATAAAACACTGTTTTGGTCATGTGTAAAGTACAGTATGCTGTATACTTGATAAGCACGAAATCTTTATTTTGTTGTGGTACATCATTATACACCACTGTATAAGTTTTTCTAAAGCTTTACTTTTAACATCTTTCACTTTGAACATACACGGTGCTTTATCTTACATTGTTACTTTAGTTTTTACTCTACTTTATTTTTTTACTTTACTTTACTTTTAACATAATTACATATGTATCGGTATGTTATCTTTACATGTAACAATGGAAAGAAAAACCTTAGTCGTCAACATCACAGTCGTAACAAGCATGTTGAGGATTTTTTGATCCACCATTACAAAACCCATACACCCATTTTTTGCACAGGACATGATTATTCATGATTATTTTAATTAGATTATTCCTTTTTGGGCGGAATAAACAGTGGCGGATCTAGAAGTCCTTATATTATATATTTGGGGACAGGAAGGATATTGAGAGGGGCTAGAAATACAATGGGAGAAATCCCTCATCCCCTCCGGCAATTCGCACCGTGGACACCATATCAGCCTTTATCTATGAAAGTATATGCAACAATTCTCACAGGAAGCACGAATTGCTCATCTGTCAATGTAGCCCCGTTTACGGTATATATATACGGTTATATATAAATTTCCAAGTATCTAATGGTCTCCGACATTTGTTATTCCTAGCAGAATCAAGAGTTGAATCAATAATCATTGCATACTATTTGGCTGTATGGATGTCATACACAAGTTTTTTCTAGTTGTACAAACTAAAATTTGGATGAAGTCATTTTATCATTTTGTTGAAATTTACTTAGTTAATCTTTATTTCGCTTCACATAAAAAAATGTGGCTCTTCATGACTGAATCGAACTCCACAACAAAGTTGAGAAGTTCTATAAATCCAGCATTTTCGTGAGTCTCCCGTATTTCTGTTTCCTTCTTAGGTACTTGTGATTATTCATCTTCTTCAACCATGGGCGTCTCTGGCGGGGGGACGTGTCCCCCCAATATTTTGAAGTGACATAATCTAAAATTCGGCTGAGATACTAGCAGTTAGATCATTTCCTTTGATTCCCCCCCCCCAAATTTTACATGCCAGAGCCGCCAATGTCTTCAACAATGTGATATTATAGCTGTGCATCTTTTAAATCTTCTGTATTTCATCAGCCTTTTTTTAAATTTCTTTCAATCTTCTCGACAAGGGAATACACAAATCAAGATCGACTCGGCACCTTCTTTTCCTTGTTGATTTGTGAACCATGATAAACACATAGTTGTATCTACATACATATAACATACTTACATTGACTATTCCAAGAAATGAAATTCGAGAAAAAAGATCAAACGTGCTTCTTCTATCGACGAAATAAAGAATTTAACTTCTCCTATGGCAACCAGATTGAATACTTAATACAGGCATGTATACATTTAATTTTAGGGTAAAAAGTGTTAGTATAGTCAGGAGTCGCCACTTCTAAAATCTATAGCCAACGTTTCTTACCAAAGTTTTTGTGTTTATATTGTTTTTTTTTTTATTATTTTAAAGCAATTAAGAAACTGAATAGAAATATGCTATTCAGGTAAGCTAAAAAACAAGGGAAAGAATTTCAAGACGCATTATTTGAAAACAAAGCAAAATATTACAGCTAATTTTGGGTTTCGATTTATCGGATTGCTTGAATATTGTGTTGGCAACATTGAAGATAACGGATCAAATGTAGATAGGCATGCTACAACTTGTTCTTGAGTAATCATATCAATAGCCGTTTGATTGTATGTTGTGTTGCGTTATCTGTCGCGTTTACAGAAAAAAAAAAAAACAAATACATGGTGCTTATTGTAATGACATTACAAAGTTTCTTTTCATATTTTGCATATTTCTGCAAAGTAAACAGGTAATATTGGAAGTCGATTTCGTGCAGGTCTTGAATCTGAAACTAATCATTAATTATTGCATGCAGGTTTACTTTTGCACATCATTTGAAATAATTGTTGGAAAATTATAATTCTTTCACTAATTTCCTTCTTATTTACTAAATGATTTGGGTGACATTAAAATATTTCACTTGCTATAGATATTATTCAAGGAGGTCATCAGAATTAATTTTTGAAAACTTGCGATTCTTTTACAATTTGCGTATACATACGGCGTCCAGGTGTAGCATACATCATAAAAACTACAGTGCAAAATACAGAAACTAAAGTATGATAGTTGGCCACTAAAAAGCATGAATACTCTGTAACCGAGTTTGGGTGTCCGAAGCGAGCAGGCGCGTCAGCAATGTTGAGTATACGCGTACGTGTAGGTAGTAAACACGTTGGTTTTGGCAATGATATGTTTCAATAGCACTTGTCATGGTTTCATACTAGTAATACTCCACTTGTAAACATAAAATACAAATTTTGTACTTTGTACAGAAATACACCATCTGTGGAATAAATTTATCTTTCATATGCATTCACTTATTCTATCTGTCGTAAAGCACTTGTAATGAATTTACATAATAACCACACACTTTTAAGCCTAAAATACAGCTGTATAATTTCGTATTTAATTCTATCGCCTGTATAAGTGTATTCTTTATAAATATGTATTTTCATGAAAAGTATTGAATTTTATCTATAAATCTAAAATGTGGTGTGCCAAAAGTAACTCAACAGCAATTATTGATACACCTTTCATTATGAAATAAACTGGTAGTACCATTAAATATTTTTTTTTTGTGGATGGAATTGTATTACTAGGCGCAAATTGATTTCAGGAGGACCTAACCTTGATGGGAATAAATACAACACATATATATATACGAAAAAAAAAGACGAAATGCGAAAAGCACTGACCAATCTGTGTTAGGTGTATAGAAAAACAAAATTGCATCAAACGTGAGCAAACAATGGCGACAGAAATACAATTTATGGTGCCATAAATACATAAATTAACTATATACGAGGTGCATACAAGTTATAACACTTCCATTTTTTTGAGGACTGGTACGTAAAAGATAGAAACGTGCTGTTTATTTTAAACACGTGAGTACTGGTTTGTCAATGTGGGATAAGAAATGGAAACACCGTACGGCACAGAGACTTTTAGCGGCAGGGTTAAAAGTGATGACTTTTTTTTTTATATACGATTCATTACAAAAACTGCGAGTAATCATTAGTTTTCTCCATTTGCGTGGTGCAACACAGCTTGAAATTCATCGCCAGTTGAGTTCTGTATGTGGTTATGGTTTCATGGATATGTCTAATGTGCGTTCGTGTATCAGGTGTATCAACGGATATATCACTCAACTGGCGATTAATTTCAAGCAGTGTTACATCGCGCAAATAGAGAAAACGAAGTTACACGCTGTTTTGTAATGAATTGTAAGTATCAAAAGCAGTCATCACTCTTACTACTGCCTCTAGAGATCTGTGTGCCATACGATGTTGTCATCTCCGTTACCACGAAATGTTACGTATTTTTAGAAACAACAGCACTTTACCAGTCCTAAGAAAAATTGTGTTGCACCTCGTATTTATTTATTTGGAAAAGGTATTGTTTTCTAGGGAAAGTTGCAATTGTGGATGCAGATTCGTTCTAGGGAGCTTATACTGTTATGAGTGCCATAAAAACAACAGTGCGAACCACGCATATGAACCTTGCTAGGTGACTACTTAAAGTAGGACTTGTACGTAAACCCAGTAAGGGCAGATGGAAGCTGGTGAGACGCGAGGTAGTATGGGGTTGCATCCATAGGGAACTAGCACGTGAGCGGCGGTGAGTATGCGATTAAACGAAATTGGCGCAAAAGATATATTAATTTGGAAATACCTATCTAAATCAACGATCGCATATAAGAAAGAATTTTTTACGTTATACTTTCATATTTTTACAGGGACAGCTCTCGAATACTTAAATGGTTGGACATTTTGAATGAACACACTGACTTCATGCTTGTCGAACACCTTCACAATAGCACATCGTGAGTTAGTGCACTGCCTTTACGTGACATCACGTAGCAATGAATTCCTTATACATGAATATGAGCATTAAACGTTTGAATTTTGCTATGAGTGGTTCTGCGTGATTGGATGTGGCACAGGTAAGAAATCAATGTATTTTGATTACTTACGCATTGTTGTTTTGAAATAACATTAGATATTTGGTATATTAGTTTTAACAGTCTATGGTTCCATAAACTGTACTAGCACTCCTCACGCGGATGCATCCGTAGGAAACGGGAGAGAGTGGATATCTGTGTAGACAAATATAGTTCATTGCTACGAAATGCGTTGAATGTGAGACACTTTTCTACATTTGTATACTTACGCATCATGACATAGCACATTGACTTCACATATTTCATAATTTGTTTCTTATTTACTGTAGTGTGGTTAGAAGTATACACTTTCCATTAGGTATTTGCACTTTTTATGCTTATCACAAGTAAGCATACTGAAGCCCATACTTATGTTTTGATAACTTATGTATTGTTCTTTCCAAATCACAAGATATATTTCTTCCGCAATTTCTTAAAATCTATGCTTCCATATTCTGGACCAGCACTTTAGTTTAAAATTGTGTTTTTCATGTTGTTTGATTGAAACGTGTTACCACTTACTCTTTTAATTTTAAAATGTTTGTTTAACAGGAAGTTACACACTTGCTTAGTAATTATCTAATATTAAGATTGCTTTGTATAAAAATACTGAATTCACCAAGACGAGATATTGTTCCATCACAAACCAAATAAAATTACTGCACAGAAAATCGTTCATAATTACAATCTTTCGTTCGACTAGGTTGTGTTGTAATTAATGACAAACAACATTCTTTTCGTTCAATTTGTAGACCTATTATTGTTTTTTCGAACTTAAACAATTCAGATTCTAGTTATAAAGTAATTTTCCATATAGTTCGGCAATCAGTTAATTTGGTATTAGTCTGGTATTTTTTTTCTGTTAACCTCCGCAAGCTTGTTCAACATGACAATAATTGTTTATTAGAAAATTAGATTAGGTGAGATCTGGTTAGTTTAGATTAAATTTTGTTTCTTTCACTTATTTCATTCTATTGGCGGGAGGGGGGAGGTTATCGGAACTTAACACTTAATCTGTGTAAATACAGCGAAATGATTGGGTTTTTGGTGATTTCATTTCTTAGACTATACACTGAACTCTTTATAACCCTCATTCTTTCATTTGTCCTTCCATAGAATTTTATCGAAGCGAATTAGGATCATTAACAATATATTAAGAATTTTGTTCAGAATGTTGGAGTTGGTTTCCCATTAGGTCTGAGATTTTCAGCAACTTTTGGCTCTTGCATGTATAAAACAACGGATTTTACTTTGCATTTTCTAACTTCTGAAGATTTACCTATGATTGCACTCAATCACCTTTTTTACATTAATGCAAGATGCCTACTATTTGTTTATGTTTCGAATTTTCGTTATTACTTTATTTTGTTTTGCCCCCATCAGTAATTATCCACATACAAATTTTAAAATCTAGTGTGTGAAAATGAAAATGGTTTTATTTGTGGAGACATTATATGAAATTTGCTCAACTACAGAAATTTTTTCACTTTATATTCGACCATTCTTGACAGGTACTCACTCAT
The DNA here is from genome assembly GCF_964235325.1 of Thermobia domestica. NCBI lineage: Eukaryota > Metazoa > Arthropoda > Insecta > Zygentoma > Lepismatidae > Thermobia > Thermobia domestica. Next base: position 219,230,816 of record NC_137458.1, read on the forward strand.
CTTAAAAGATGCCGTGCCGCCACCACCGATCATGTTCTATTGGACGTTGGACCCCATCATTATGGATTATAACACGACAGCACGGTTTCCGTCGCGGCAAACTCCGGCTCAGGATAGCCATGGGAATTCTGTTCCACTCCTCCATGCGAGCCTTCCATAAACCATCCAGTGTGCGTGGGTGGCGTTGCTGAAGACGTTTAAAAAATCCAAATGCGCAAAACTCCATTGGACTGGCATTTGGACTTTTCATAGGAATATCTTCAAACGAATGACACGAATTCCTATATTCCGTGCCACGTCCTAATAAAAATAGTGATATTCTGGCTCAATGACTCGAAGTCTTGTCCATATGGATCATCACCTTGTTTACGCGCTTTCCATACAATTGTGGGATGTTTCTCTGATAGATAGGTGTCAAAATGGGTTATTGGAAGTATCTTGCATTCACCTTCACGGTTTTATGCACCTTGTACATCAACAACGTATTCTCATATCCGAATCCTGTAACAACCATAAAGCCACGAGTTCTCTTCACAGGAGAACAAGGTTGCTGTGCTTCTTGCCGTCAATGTCACTGTATGTGATCGCCCGAATGTAACCAGCAGAAGTAAGATGAATATATAGTTCATCCATTGTGTCAACTTTCTTAAATTTGGAACACGCCAGGCATTTTTCATACAGTTTCCTGCAGTTCATATTACCTTCGGCAATGTGACGCGGTAGCAGGTGGTGTAACGGGCCTTCCGTATACACTTCAACCTGAGGCGCTTACAGCATATTACAAGTTCGTCAAGGCAGAAAGATGAAACTCGGTACATAATCTCCTTACAAAAGAAGAGTTAGTGATTCCCGTTCTTTTTGAAAATTCCTGCACTGAGAAAAATTCATTATCTGGTGAAAGGTATATTGTACAAATATACGGAATCTTCATATTTACTACGGGAATCTGTAGGGGGCATGCGTTACCCAATGTTACATACTGTTCCCGCTTAGATGTTATGTTACATCATGGCGTTGTGGAATGTCTGATATCTAACAGTCTTCCGTATATTACATATGTATATGTATGTTACCTATGTCAGCTATATGTTACATACATCTATCTGTATGTGGGATCCTGACCGCCTATATACAGTTCTTTAGCTCGTGAAAGCACGTTTATTCAGAATACTTATACAGAAATTACGTATGAAATATACTTTTTCAGTTATACGTTTGTTATACGTAGTCCGAAAATTACAGGATTTACACATGTAACCTATATTTTTACATAAGCCATATACGTTTTCTTTTTTCAGTGCATTTTAGGGAGGGAGAGGTCATTTTCGCATATTCCTTTCTTTATATTGAAAGCTATGTTGCCTGTTGTTTATTATCGCATAGGGAGGAAACAGTTGAATAGAATAAATGCACAGTAGAGCCCGGTTACTATTACTTGACCATCGAGCGGGTGCGGACGGCCGATTTTACAACTAAAGTGCAAGCAACAGTGTTTCTAACTGGATTATTTGTAATTAATCTAGCACAGTTCCTTTAGTCCTGTTCGTAATAAACCACTTGATGCATAAGTTCAAGTTAAGACAAACGCCGCCTCAAAAGTTTTGGAAGTTATTTTCAGAGAACATTCTAAGTGACCCATTAAAAAATAATAAAAAAAAAACATATTAAGTAGGCAAAGACTTTCGAATAAACTAACCTCAGTGTTGTACAAAGAAACACTAAGAACTTTGTAGCATTCGAGTGTAAGGAATTTATACTCCTCCTATTAACAAAACTTCGACATTAGTCTTTGTGAATCAAAGTTATACATTTGGCACCTCCACTTCCATTGTTTAAAGCAAGTTCTACTCTGTGTTTTTGAGAAAAGATGTCTTGAAATTGCGACGAAGTCAGACCATGCAAACTCCGATCGATTGTCTAAGAAGTATTGAGTGACAAAATTCTTTTGCATTCGAATTTTAACTTTTCCATTTCTACACCTTACTTGTTCCTGAAATATCCGTTTCAATGTCATTTCTATGTAGTGACATGTTATAATGGTAAATAAAATTGCATATATTGTTATAGATAATATAAGGACGCAATGAAACGTTAATACTGGTGGAAAACTAGTAAGAACTGATTCATAACAAACGTGAACCGGCTCTGCTCGAGCTCTCTCATCCTCGCTCAGGTGAACTGAGCTAACAGCTCGAGCAAGTTCGGTTGGCCATCAGCTCGTGTGGGCTCAGCTCAATTGGCTTGGTTCATCGGTTCGCTCGAGCCGGCCCGGTTGGTGAGCTGCTGGCTCGGCTCACTTTTAGTTTCGGCTCGTGGTGACTGAGCCGCTTCACCCATTGACATCACTAGTCCGTTGAGAGAGAAATTGATAACCTTTAACTTCCTCTGAAGAACTCCTGTATCCTCCTCTGATTCAGATGAAAGTAAAGGTAACTTTCTCTGGTGTCTAACCTGTCACTATTTAGTATGGTTTGGTAATAAAGAAATTCTAGTATTTCTTCCACATTTTAAAAATTTTATTTGAAAGAAATATATCCCATGCTGCATTGGGGGCGGACGGGGAATGATTAAAGTAGGTACCTGACAATTGAGGGTTCCTTATAATCAATGAAATTCTTTGAAAAAACCTGAATTACGTGTTTAAAAAAAAACATTTTCAGGGTAATTCTTTCAGCCATTACGTTATTATAAGATTAATGCTACTTCTGAAACTGATTAGTGTGAATATGTATTTGAATAACAAAACGACTCGCGTAAGTTTTCGAAGTATCAAGTTTGAAAAGAACGAAGTTTGTCTTCCACTGTTATCTTATTGCTCAAAGATATCGGTGATGAAATAATTGGCCGAAAATCACGCGGACGCTTCTTACATCAATTCATGAAGAAAATGAGTGCTAATATTAGGTATTTAAGTTCGATATTTAAAAAAAGAACTACGCAACTCCTCGCAATCACGCTTAGCACTCTTTAATACTTAGAATTGAATAAAAATATAATATGTTAAAGACCTGTCTTTGAATTTCATAACAATAGACGACTTTTTAGCTAAAGCAGAGAGAGGGTCGGGTTTTACTAAACAAGACCGTACATCGAATATGTTTGACCTATAGGCAACTTATGTTGACAGGCTAAACTCAGTCCTCTGAAGTCAATCGACAAAAGATTATTTATTACAGACAGAAAGTTAACAATATGCTTCCAGGTTTCAAAATTATATTGTGTGTGAAAGCGGTTAGTTGAATTAATTCTTTCTCACCTGAGAGCCAGAATCTAAGGGAAATTCAGAGGAAGTTCAAGGAGGGGAATTTCTGTCCTGATAAATAACAGCTGTGAATTTATTATGTGCCGAAGCAATGATATTGAATACTTCTATTACAAATTTACTGAAGGGGTGGATTTTGATAATAGTGAAAGTGAAGGATTGTAAAATTAATTTTTGAGCTCCCACTGGGAATCGAAGGCAGAACCAAGTGCAGCAAAGTCATATGCGCTAGCCATTCTTTTTAAAGCTAACTGATTCACCGAACATACCTCATTAACTTGTTTAACTACTTATTTTATACGCTTTTAATAACCTAGAACGACAGGAACACGAACACAAAACATCGAGGACAGGTAAAATTCCAAAGGCTATCCACCGGGAATTGAACCCGGGACCCCGTATACCAATGGCCCACGTGCTAGCCACTAGACCAGTGGGAGGGCAGCCAATAGACCAATGGAGAGGACTTCCACAGTGGAAACATTGAAATTCTTCTGAGGCCAAAACTCAGAAAGTAATTTATTTGTCAACCTATATAATGCACTTAAACACAAGCATCGTGAGCCTTAACCTTAACTTGATTTAAACTTAATAGTTACAAGGTATTGCGGAAGTTATGCCTGCGTTTTAAAGGTTGCTTCTATTTTATAATGTTATCAAACAAAACGTAATTTTTTATACAATCTGCTTAATACACGGTCGAAACTCACCAAATTGTCAATTGTGTTGTATTGCTCTTAAACTGCTAATTCTCATACATATGTCTTTACACACAATACATTTGCATTCAATACTAACTATATAGTGCAGTAAATGAAGCTCGAGTTTAATGAAGAAAGAAACAAGCTGAAAACTAGTACAGATGTTGGAAATGATGTTATAAAGAACACACTGAACGTCTCCTGAAATCCCACGTGGCTTTCGTCGCCATATTGGAAAATGCTCGCTGGAAATATCAAGTGAACAATACCCAAATAAAAGTAGCAATTTCTTCGCTATGGTTGAACATAAAGATATAAACTTAGTATCGCTTTATAGAACATAGATAACGCAATATTTTTATAGCGAAACAATTTTTCATAAAACGTAAACTTTTTTAAGTATTTAGCTCTAAATTCTAAAATTTCGAAAACTACAGTTAAATTGATTTAAAATTTTATTGAATTGAGGAAGTAAATATTAACAAGTTAAAATTTGACATAGATGTTGGTAAAGATTATTTAAATGACATACTAAAATCCTACAACTTCTTCGTCCGCCATATTGGAAAATGTCGGAAGTAATTGAAAGATGATATTTTGTTAAGTGAAATATGAAATCTGAACCGGGCTAAATATTTGAGAATCTATAAATGCAGTTGATCCGGATTCAATTGGGATCAATGCTGCTGCCAGAGGGGACATAATATGACGTGTTTAAGGTTGTCTTTCGCCAACTTGGAATCAACTTGTTTATTTTAAATGGCAACATGGTTGTATTACATATTAAGCAACATCCTAGTTCGAAGAGAAACCAAACGGTAAAGTTGTTTTTCAAAACATTCAACAGTTTTGAAGTTGTGAACAGATTTAGGATATTTTATATGTGGAATGCTGTGAAATGTGCTGTGGAAAGTTTCGAATTGAATTATAAAGTAAAAAACAAGGTTTTAAAACATCTCACATTACGTATTCTTTAATAACTAGGAAACGAGAGGGCTAAGACATATAAGACAAATGCAATCACATGGCATGTTCAACATACCCACCGTTCTGATCTATGCACATCCTTGTCAATAGCTTTAAAGTGCTCCCAAAGCAAGAAATCCAACGGAGTTAGATCGGGGTACTTTGCTGGTCACTCAACTGGTCCATGCCGACCTATCCAGCAACCGGGAAAGTGTTCACCGAGCTATCGGTCACATTACGACCATAATGGAGCAGTGTCCCCATCTTGTTGCCAATATTGATGAAATCACCCTTCCTCGTTCATCAAATATGGCATAACAGTGTTTTCAAACATTCTCCATGTGGTGCAGCATTCGAGGTCCCATCAATGATAACGGATCCAATAAGTTTATCGCCCCATATTCCATACCGCACCATTACCTTACCTGCACCTTGCATCATTCATGCAGTTCTCCAATGAAGATTTGTATTAGCCCAGTACCGATATTTTTTTTATTAATCTCACCTGAAGTTTTTGTTTCAACTGTAATTTTTAATGGTGCCACTTTTCTATTTTTAATATTCTTTGAACACTTTTAACACTAACATTATGTTCACTCGATAGACGTGGCACATTCTTCGCAGGACTTTTTACCAATACACCGAATACAACTGCTGATATATCTGGATCAATTGCATTTCGTGGTCGTTCTGATCGAGGTAAATCATTAACATTTGCCGTTGACCTGAATTTGTGGATTAGTTTTCGTACAGAACTGTCTGTCACCGGCTCGCGATTAGGATGTCGCTCTTTGAAAACTACTCTTATTGCTCAACTGCGTCCTTCAGCCAAAAGGATAATTTCGATTCTTTCTTCTCGAGTTAGCATCCTCTCCTAACTACAAGAAAAAGTAAAGAGACGGTTCCCATTTATACAATGTTCCGCGCACAACTAAATTTAAGTCTAAATGATAACATAATTTATTCTAAATCCATTTATAACTTCAAAACCGTTGCAGATTTTTTTAAAAAAGATTTACTTATGATTTTTCGGTACTGGGGAAAATGTTCGGTACTGGGTTAATACAAATCTTAATTGGCAAGGAGCAGGAAAGGTAATGGTGTGGTGTGGAATATGGAGCGAAAAACTTACTGGATTTGTTTTCATTGATGGGACCTCGGATGCTGCACCATATGGAGATCTGTTTGAAAACACTGTTATGCCACTTTTGTTGAAGGAGAAAGGGTGATTTCATCAATATTGGTAACAAGATGGGGCTCTACCCAATTATGGTCGTAATGTAATCGATGACTTAATGAACATTTTCCCCGTTGCTGGATAGATCGGCATGGACCAGTTGAGTGGCCAGCAAAGTACCCCGACCTAACTCCGTTGAATTTCTTTCTTTGGGGGCACTTTAAATCTATTGACAGTGTAAAATTAATGACATTTTCTACCTGAAAAGGAGAATCATTACGGCATGTGAACAAATATCACCAACTGTGCTTCGCAGAGTGCACAAACACTGGGCCGCACTTTCAAGGATGTGCATAGAACAGAACGGTGGGCATGTTAAATATGTCATGTGATTGCATTTGTCTTATGTGTGTTGGCTTTCTCTTTTCCTAGTTATTAAAGAATACGTAATTTGAGATGTTAAAAAGGTGAAAAATTTTACTTTATTACTTTTATTAAAAGTTAAAAATTTTTACTTTATTATTCAATTCGAAACTTCCCACAGCACATTTCACACATAACATATCGTAAATCTGTTCACAACTTCAAAACTGTTGAAAGTTTTGAAAAAATAACCTTGCCGTTTGGTTTCTATTTGAACTAGGATGTTGTTTAATATGCCACAGAACTATGTTATCATTTAAAATAAACAAGTTGATTCCAAGATGGCGAAGACAACCTTATACAAGTCATATTATTTCCCCTTCGCACCTGCATTGATCCCAATTGACTCCGGATTAACTGCATTTGTGGATTCTCAAATATTTAGCCCGGTTCATATTTTATTTTTCACTTAAAAATATCATGTTTCAATTACTTCTGACATTTTCCAATATGGCGGACGAAGAAGTTGTGGGATTTTAGTATGTCATTTAAATAATCTTTACCAACATCTATGTGAAATTTTAACTTGTTAATAGTTACATCCTAAGTTTTAAAAAAATTAAATCAGTTTGTCAGTAGTTTCGGAATTTTAGAATTTAGAGCTAAATATTTCTAAAAATTTGCGAGTTATGAAAAATTGTTCCTTTATAAAGATATTGTGTTATCTATGTTCTATAAAACGACACTAAGTTTATATCTTTATGTTCAACTATAGCGAAGAAATTGCCATTTTTATTTGGCTATTGTTCATTTGACACTTCCAGCTTGCAGTTTGCAATATGGCGACGAAAGTCACGTGGGATTTCAGTGGACTTTTGATATGTGTTTAGAACGATCATTCCCAACATGTATACCAATTCTCAGCTTGTTACTAATTTGTTCCTTATTTTTTGGTAATTTGAATACACTAACATAACTTATGACGTTCTTTATTAAGCGCAAATAGATTAGACTACTTATAACATCTAAAGTGCAACTTTTAAAAGCGTTAGATACATGCACACTGACACTGTCCGCTCTTCTGTCCCATAAATATGTATAGAAACAAATCATTAGACTGTATGCTTGGTCGGTTTTGATATTCTGAAGTTTATTTCTAGTTAGTCCTTATTGTTAATACTTATGCAATTTAGGACTGTGCCATATGTATAATAAGTAACATTAAAAGTGATTTTTGTTGTAGTGTTAATACAGTATAAAATTTTCTTTCTTGTTATAACTTTCACTGCTCATTTATCATGCTTACGAATCATGTTTTTGGCTGCAATCATAAAATAAATATAAAATTTTCACGAAATATGGAACTTCACAGTCATCTCATGAATACAAAACCCATTTTGGAGTTACACACTTGGCATCCAAGTACTCCATATGATCCTGGAAGTGCACATTCATTTCGTGAATATGAGATATTATATGAAGTTTTGGTTTTAGTTATAAAAAACAAAAGCCGTAGCGCATAGGCAGAAAGGTATTGTAATATCATCTCCATATGACAACGATGCACGTGTTTAACAACAGCAACAACAATGCAGACGACAGGTGTCATCAATAAACATGTGATCCGAAAGAAGACGAAGGTCATTATCGCCCCGAGGTCTCCTGAGGATAAGGTATATAAGAAGCTGTAATACCTTTGAAGCCATGAATCTGCTCTGGACTGGTCACCTTACCTGCCTTATCTTGGCTGCATAGGGCTCTAAAAACTTGCCCTCTCTTGCTTTCGTCTGAGCCCCGAGAGCTCCTTAGCACATGCTTTTTCCTGCGTCTGAGAATTCCGAGTCACTGTATTGTTGCACCTGAGTCCTGAGAGATAGCATATATTCACCTCTAGGATGTGACTGTGCCCTCAGGTTCTCCCAACCTTTTCCCTTAGCCGCGACTGGACCCTGGGATATCCCTAGTCTTCAACACCAAGTTAAGGGACTCTATATGGTCTTCGGGCTACCTTTAGAATTTTATATTATAACATAGTGAAGTTTTTAAATAAAAGATTTGTGCCAGAAAGCCCATTTCTGTGTGGCTTTATGTGTCTCTACCAACCTGCTTCCTGCAGAAGCTTACAATATAGTTATAGTACTCGCGCCCAGTCGTGAAGTTTGGGTTCTAAACCAATCATAGAAATATTTTGCTTGAGCTCCAACACATCGGAAAACTTCGGTACAATTCTTGGAGCCGCTTCCCGAGCGCACACTTGGGGAAACGTCAAACAGCTGAAATTCACCAACAATGTTGAGTTGAGTTGATTTTGAGTTTAACGTCCCGTTCAGCAGCGAGCCTATATGAGACGTGGAACGACTGATTAACGTGGAATCCGAACGAGATGAGCCCCGCCGGGAATTGAACCGGGTCTCCCAGGCCAACACCAACAATGTTGCCAAACTTTGAAGACATAGTAAAGTAATATTTAAACAAGCATTTAAAAATTACTAATAATAACATTCCACAACACTAACCAGTGTAACAATTATTCTAAAATGGTAACAATAACACGAATAGTAACAACGAAAATATAAGGCAATAAAAAGGCAATTAATAAAACGGAATTTGGCGCCAATCCGACAACACTGTACTCTCGGAAGATGTTTTCCGTGTAGCGTGAGAGAAGACAGTGACAAAATCTGATGGGTGGGGGTTGACGAATGGAACACACCCTCGCGTTCTATTGGGTGGTGAAATCGGTAGATCTAGGTCAAGCTTCACGAGTCGGCGCGAATACTATAGTATTTGTAGCATAAATAATTTTCTTCCATGAATTATGTTTTGCAACAATAATAATAAATTGTGAAAAGTATAACGATTCTATGTTTTTTCACACCCGCTTTAAGAAGCTGTTTCACATAGTTAATGAACTTACATGATTAGAAATTACATACCGAGGAAACTGCAACAACTTGTTATATGTATTTTAAAGTAGATGGTCGTTCATGGTCTGATGATAAATGAAAGGATTCCTGTGAAAATTACGAGTGTGTGAAAACGGAAAAAATAACTGGTCCAGATTAGGTTTATAATGAGTATGCGTAAGACAGTCGGCAAAGATCATATATGTTGAACGAGAGTACAAGGGATTTTTCACATGTCAGCAGTGATTCCTACAAACTATATGAATACAATTTGGGCGAAAATAAGTTGCATTGAAAGATTTCCTCTTCATAATACGTAATTCCGTGTAAGACAATAATTCCAAGCACAGAAACAATGAAAGTCGCCGAATCACAAGCTGTTCCACGTGTTGCACAATGATACAAAAAAAATATAGCTTCAAACTACCGATTTATTCTGTTTCGTACAAACTATCATAACTATGAAATACTCACTGTCAGAGGTACCTTGTACGGTATTTGTGCAATGCAGTATGTGTACACGAGACAGTTCACATTCTGATATTGTCGATCGTTGAGCGCATTGCAAAGATGACTTCGAGGAACTAAAGTTTTCCGCGTGTGGTCACTTGAAATTTCGGAGGTGACTAACGCAGCTATATTAACACGAGCAACAAGTTATTCGGTTGTCGTGGCTTTTGCTGCTTACAAAAGGCGTTTCCTAACCCTTCCCCCCCCAAAAAAAATCAATAGGCTTGAGGTAGAATGAACGAGGTGGTCATAACACAGGCCTTTCTCTCCCAATCCAACGATCTGGGAATGTTTCATTTAGGCAGGTCTGCATATCCCTGTCAAAATGTGCAGGTACACTGTCATGCTGGGATCACATTTCCTGTCTTATGTTTTAACAATTTTGGGAGAACATTACGTAAAAATAAAAGATACGTACTCCCACACAGGCGGGCCGGTAATAAATAAGGTCCTACCATAAAATTGTCTACTATACCGCACAGCACGCTCACACTAAATCTCTGCTGCTGCTCGTTCACTAGAGTTGCATGTGGATTTTTACACCTCACACATGACCCCCGTGAAGTTAGCGACCAAAAGTTTAATAAATCGATATTTTTTTAGAGTTCTGAGTAGCACTCAAAGAGTTCTAGAGTTTTTGCTAGGTTAGACCAATAGTTCTAGGTTAATCAAGATTTTATAGCGATTTTAAAGTTTCGCTGCTAACTTCACGCAACACCAAAAATCTTAAAATATCTATATTTTTTAGAGTTCTGAGTAGCACTCAAAGAGTTCTAGAGTTCTTGCTAGGTTAGACCAATAGTTTTGGGTAAATGAAGATTTTATAGCGATTTTAAAGTTTTGGTACTAACTTCACTCAACACCAAAAATCTTAAAACCTCTAGATTTTTTAGAGTTCTGAGTAGCACTCAAAGAGTTCTAGAGTTCTTACTAGGTTAGACCAATAGTTCTGGGTAAATAAAGATTTTATAGCGATTTTAAAGTTTCGCTGCTAACTTCACGGAAAACCAAAAATTTTAAAATCTCTACAGTATTTTTTTTAGTTCTGAGTAGCACTCAAAGAGTTCTAGAGTTCTTGCTATGTTAGACCAATAGTTCTATGTAAATAAAGATTTTAAAGTGATTTTAAAGTTTTGGTGCTACCTTCACGCAAAACCAAAAATCATAAAATGTCTATATGAGAGAGTATAATAAGTTAACGGACTAATTTTAATTTTGTTAGAATAAAAAATAATTAAATTTTCATTGGGCTTAGTTGAACCATTCTTCAGTGTAGTATGTAAAAATATTACTTTTTAGATAACACTACTTGCATTTAATATGCGATAATTTTGTATAAAAATAAAAATTGTACCTTTTACTAGAATGAGATAATTTCTAAGGCGGAACTATGTGGACTGCTCGATGGTCACCTTAAGCTACTACTTCCGCTACGTATACAATTTCAGCTGAAAACAAATTTATTTTGTTATATTGTCAATATAAATTTCATTTTGTTGTTTTCTATATACAAGGAATAAACAATAACGGAAACAATATATATAGTATTTTTATGGTGTTTGCTGCAGAGTTCTTGTTGACATTGTTAAACACAAGGATTGTGGTCGACATTGTTAACAAAAAAGTCGGGCGACAAAATTACTGTTTTAAAATTATAAACAGGTCACAAAATATAGAATAATGAGCATTAGCCAATACTGACAATTGTAAAAACATAAAAAGACATTTAAGATTTTCTGTTTTGGATGAAGTTAGCAGCGACAATTTAAAATCGCTATACAATCTTTATTTACCCAGAACTATTGGTCTAACCTAGCAAGAACTCTAGAACTCTTTGAGTGCTACTCAGAACTCTAAAAAAATATAGATATTTTAAGATTTTTGGTTTTCCGTGAAGTTAGCAGCGAAACTTTAAAATCGCTATAAAATCTTGATTTACCCAGAACTATTGGTCTAACCTAGCAAGAACTCTAGAACTCTTTGAGTGCTACTCAGAACTCTAAAAAAATGTAGAGATTTTAAGATTTTTGGTGTAGCGTGAAGTTAGCACCAAAACTTTAAAATCGCTATAAAATCTTGATTAACCCAGAACTATTGGTCTAACCTAGCAAGAACTCTAGAACTTTTTGAGTGCTACTCAGAACTCTAAAAAAATATAGATATTTTAAGATTTTTGGTGTTGCGTGAAGTTAGCAGCGAAACTTTAAAATCGCTATAAAATCTTGATTAACCCAGAACTATTGGTCTAACCTAGCAAGAACTCTAGAACTCTTTGAGTGCTATTCAGAACTCTAAAAAAATATCGATTTATTAAACTTTTGGTCGCTAACTTCACGGGGGTTCACACATGGCTACTGCTAGTTTCAGGATTGTCTCTGATCATTCACTTTATTTAAATTCAACTCTCCACATGGTGCGATTTCCTCCTATTGCACGTAGAGAAATTGAATTATCTCTCGAAGGCGAATATGGAGGCGTGGAAAAATGAAGGGAAAGTTACTGTCCTTTGAGGGCGACGTCACGATTTAAACGCCTTGTCTCTGAGCTAATTCCCCTTGACTCTCCATAAATGAGGTGCATATCTGTCACCTCGTGGACAGGGTAATCTTTCATTGCGCAGGTATGTACAGATTAACAGAAACACCAACGTCTACAGTTTTACACGACCGTGAATACCTGGACACAACATTCTGCCGTTCAACACAACACTTTCTACCCTGTTATACAGCAATTTCACACGTTACACCAGAGCGTCGAACTATGTATATCAAAAACAAGTTGCTTAGATACCTACTACTACACAGCCAGGCTAATTGACGCCATTCCGCAACAAAACTGCAAGACAGCCTTATGCGAGCCACTCGCAATTGGCACACAAATGAAGATAGTTCCATAATGTGCGACCAGGGGTAAGGGGCGGTTTACAACTCAAAGGGAAAGGCCCCTCGAAAGTATCCATGGGAGAAATTCATTTAACGGATAAACCAAGTATACTGTCTCAGCACATTTCTTTGTATCGTTATGCAACGTGAACATCTCGTTTCGTTCATTTTTGTTGCTTCTGTGCACAGAAGTATCATATTTCACGGAACTACATACTACGAAGAGGAAACTCTAATGCAGCTAACTTTCGCCCAATATGCATTCACGCAATATTTCGTAATCCCTGTATCATGTGGAGAATCTCTTGCGCACTCGTTAATCATATAATTATGATCTTTGTCTTTTCGGATATTACACGTTATGTTTCTTTACATACAACCTGACTGTCCTATGCACAGTCGCTTTAAACCTAATCTGGATCAATGTTTTTTTTTTTTTTATTTTCACATACTTATAACTTCGACAGGAAGCTGTTGATTTATTATCCGTCACCAATAGCCCAGAAGATATAACTGTAATACGTTAAATACTTCGTTTCATTTAAATTCTCCTTCCGAGAGTTTATTCTGTACTGAGACAATATAGATCAATCACGCATGTGTATATCTCTTTGATTCGAATTTTAAGTGTTCTTCTAACTTGTATAAAGTACTATTATTTTTGATTGTTGAAATCTTGTTCTTGTTCATTTCCCTCATTCAACGTTTGATAAAGTACTGGAAGGAATACTCCAGTTCTCTCGGTTCACCCTTGCGCCGCCACTGCTTTATATCGATTGTACACTAATGGCATTTGCGACTAAAAATAATGGACATTCTCTTCTACCCAACTTTGATAATACGTTTTGTTCTTGAATTATACTAGGTGTTTTTACTTTTTTCGACAGATTTTCGGGTGATCAAGGCGGCGAAAGGAGGTACTTTTACACTCAGGTTGGCGTATACTTTTCGTTTTGTCTCAGAGTCAGGAATCAACTCCCTACTTATGTTATATTAATTAAGCTACACTCTGTATATATACGGGTGAAATTTTATGTATTAAAATCACCAAATTTGTTTTCTAACGTAAATAGCTAAATTGTGAAAATGTCTTTACTAGAGAAACACTTTTGGATTCCTGTAGTAAATTTTTGTCAACAAACTGAAGCTAAATATATACCAATAAATCAATATAGCCTAGCTAAAATTTAGAAATACAATGGGCACTGATTATTCGAACACCGCTCTAAAACACATTAACAATCAAAATTGTAAACAAAGAGCTTAAAATAGCTTGAACCACTTGATATCGATTTCGTACCAAACAGACCTACATGCTAATTGCTTTAGTGGCTTTATACATATTTTTTAAAAGTGATGGTACCCTTTACCTGTTCTCTGCCAATAACAACTCTATGAATGTATAATGCATAGCTGGTATACAAAAGAACAACTAAAACCAGTTATCTATAATGTGGTGTTTCGCAGGGCGCACTGTATTCTTCACGGGTTATTTATCAACATTAATAGTATGTATTTAATGTGCAGAACTGTGCTATATAGAAGAATAAATAAAACCGATTATCTTTGATGTGGATTCGCAAGGGCGCCTTATGTAAAGGGCGCACTGTACCCTTCATGGGTTCTTTACCAAGAGTAGCAGTATGTAAATTATTAATTGCACAGAACTGTGCTATACAGAAAAATACATAAAACCGTTTATCTTTGAAGTGGTTTCGCAAGGGCACCTTGTGTAAATTGTGCACTATACATATCACGGGTTCTTTAACAGCAGTAAGAATTTATTATTAGAAAAATGTAGCTTTATTTATAATGTAATGTCGCGGAGGGCGCAACGGGACGTGTCCCGATGGGGCAGCACGGGCCTGTCTTCACCACACTCACTGTTACTATCATGGTCACTAAATAATTCAAAATCAGAATTTGCATCGGGAACATCCAGTTCACTTTCATAATCATAAAATTGTATGAATTTGACTCACAGAAACTGTTTCGCGCTCTGTTATGTTCTAAAGTTGCTCAAAACACCAACTGAAATCTTGTTCGTATATACACACTCAAAAAATATCGAATAGGTAATCACAATAGAAAAGTAAACTTACTACAAAATTTTTGACATAGCAAAAAAAAAAAAAAAAAAAAAAAAAAAAAAATTACTTGAATGGTCGGGGTGTCCGACAGGCTCACGTGAAGTTTAGAGCTCTATTAAAAGCAAATTAACAATAAACCGAACTTGTTTTCAACACTAGCGTCTCTTATCGAGAGTTTCAGGAAGATATACGAAGTTACAACTCGAACTACTAACTTTAAGTTGAAAAATTTATTTATATTATAAGAAGATGGGTCTCACAGACCCGGCCCGACCGTTCTAGGGTTAAGAATGAATAAAATTCGCTTAGTAAGGTCGGTCGGTGACAGAAACATGAGAATATTAATTAGTTTATCACCTCAGGCTGCAAACAATATCAATAATATAGCAAATTAGTTCACTTCAACTTTGTCCTAAGATATTCAAGCTTATTAAAATGATTGATAATAAATAAATAAATAAATAAATAAATAGCTTGCTTTTTAAATAAACTTTAAATTCTGTTACCATTCTTAATCTTTGTGTTATTAGCAACGTCGTGCAGATTTGAAAAACATGCATCGTATCTTTCGCTAAGCCGTTTACCTAGTGAGCGGTGCAGACCGTTTCCCCTGTAGCGACCTGTGAGTACTAACATGGTGGTCATTGTTTTAAGCGCACGAGTAGCAAACCGGGATTCCATAGCAAATTTCGATTAGTTAGAATTGTCGCACGAGCGAAATTGTTCTGCGTAATCAGCAAGCTCTGAAGTTTGTTTTAGAGCAATAATAATAATAATTTCTAAAAATCACTGGAAATGTCTATTGTGATTTTGGTTGCAACCATAAAATACCGGTATATGCAATTTTTTTTTTATTATTAGATATTGACTTGCAAAGTTCTCTCCTGGAAGAAAAATACATTTTGGATTTACACTATTTGACATCCAAACGATACACAAGACAATCACGCTTGAAAACGTGTTCCTTACATTCATCTAAGTACTATATATACCTTCTTGGGGACATAACTATTTTAGGGAAAATAGATTTTTATATAATAAAAGCGAATCAAATGTCTTGCTTGAGATTATGAAAGATTTAATAACTCGCCGTGCGTAGATTAGTTATTTATTATACATGTTCTTATTATTTGTAGTTGAAATATGGGTTTTGAGACTGGAAAATTAAAATCGAAGGTTGTACTTGAAACAAAGCAATTACGGGCTGTCTCAGAAAACTATTCATAAAAAAGAAAAAAATTAGGAAAAATTTAGGAATAGTAAAAAAATTGTTTGACTCCGCCTTTATTTGTGTGAACAATTGTGAAAATTGAAAATAATTCAAGAAACAAATAGACTAATAAACAACCATTTTGCGCATCCAATTAGGTAAATGAAAGTAACAAACTTGATGGTCAATCAGTACCAATGACGTAGGTAGGACGCGGCTTGAACTCAAGCCATTCGCATTTAGCGCAATCATGCCGAAATGAATTCCGCTTTCATGAAGTGTATTCGAATTTTCCGTCGATGTTATGATGCTTTTATAGAAATTGTTTGTCACGAAAATCAAGCATTACACAAATATATATATATAAAATTCTGACATCCTTTAACTCTTTATTTCTTTAACTCTACATAAGATATCAACAGATTTGTTATATATATTATATTTTCAATTTTTTAAATCCTTTTCCTTACTATATGCATCATAGCTTATCATGTGCCATTGCAAATAGAGTGTATTAACAAGAAATAGGATTTTTAATTATTATTGTTACTTTGCTCCTAATAGGAGCATTGGTAATGTGCGTGACCTCATTACATCAAGAGGAAGCGAACTCAGATCCAGAACGCCAAAAATAAAACACTATGTCTGGAAACCAAATCATTGACAACTCATCACCCAGTTGAAGCAAGTTATCTGGCTGGCCATAGCCTTACATGATTAGCTCTATGAAGTTTATTGTAGTATTTCATAGAAATTTCCACAGTATTTCATGCAATTCGTCTCACCTCTGTGTAATTAATGCTTTACTTCCTGTTGCAAGAAGTTATATGAGGACGCCACTTAATGGTTGTTGTATACACACACACACACACAAATATATATATATATATATATATATATATATATATATATATATATATATATATATATATATATATATATATATATATATGTGTGTGTGTGTGTGTGTGTGTGTATAGGGTGTTCGAAGAGTAATGGAAAATGTAACCAGTTTCCTGGCACCAAAACAAGAAAAAAGTTTATATGGCATATAGTCCGCAAGTTGACAGGGGCATAGCTAGACAGCTTCGAATGTGTGTTGAAAGGAACTTAACACTTAGAGCAAGGGATTAGCCTACTTACAAAATCACATTGAAGATTCGTTTGAACAGTTACACAACACACCCGAAGTCATGGGATGCATTTCGAAACTCATGAGCAGCACGTTGCTTAGATTTGGGAGGACAGCACTTTGAATATCTTCTGTAGGCATGTTTATTGTTAGCACGTACGACCTAGTAACTTGTAGTGCAACTGTTTGTTAGATACTACTTTAGAAATATAGTGCATTGCTGTGTATTCTGCCTGTTATTACATTACGTTACATGATTAGTTACACTTGTTTTTATTTCTACCCTCTCTCTGCAAGTTTCTATTTGGTATACTACTTTCCATTGCTTCCTGAGATAATGCAATCGTGCTCAGTGGTCTTTACTTTTATTCCCATTGTACACCCATATCCAAAATGATTGTCACATATCTATAACTGTCTTCTTGTAAGAATATAATTTGATAATGATTTTGCAGTGTAGCTTCAATAATTATACTATGTGTATAATGAGGAAAATTGCATAGGAAAAGAATTATACATACGAAAATTAGAATGAGTAAAACAAAATGATGCTAAATGGACAAGAAAGTTTGAGAGATCAGAGAAGTTGTCGGATAATGAAGATGGCAGGGGTTGATGTTAATTCAAATCGGAGGGAAGAACGAGCAAGACAAAGGGAAGAACAAGAATTAGAGCGTACACGTCAAGAAGAACAAAGACTGAAAGTTGCAGCCAGTACGTCATGCGTGGTTGCAAGCGACATTGATGTCAGTGACAAATATGAAGATTACGATGATAACGATTACGAGATTGAAATTCCTATGTACTACAGAAAGCAGCTACAGGAAACTCAAACAGCACCTGGAGAACTAGATCTTATTGATGCACCTAAAAAATCATGCATTCTTCAAACCATGCTCAGCTCTTCAGATGTTGCTTCAACCTTAGATCTATCAACTTTTCGAACAGAAAATTTACTATACTTGCGGCAGCGGTTGGAAAACCAGATGGCCAAAATCTCGACGATGGAAGGCTGTCACTTTCCGCAGTGAAGCGAAAGCGAGAGTCTCATCGGGAAACCATTGATAAAGCTGTGTGTGAGAAACTTCGTAACAGTGCAAAATTTCCCTTAGTCTTGGAGTGGGATAGTAAGGTGATGAAAGATCGAACAAATAAAATGAATCAAAAAGCAACTGTGGATAGACTTCCAGTACTTGTGACAGGTTATGGTGTTAATAAAATACTAGGTGTTGCCAAACTACCCTCTGGAACAGGAGAGGTACAAGTAAAAGCGATGCACCAACTTGTTGTTCATTGGGAAGTGCTGGATGACATTGTGGAAATGAGTTTCAATACAACAGCAGCTAATACAGGTAGGATGAGAGGTTTATGCATTCTGTTTGAACAACGTATTGGAAGAAATGTGTTGTATTTAGTTTGCAGGCACCACATTCACGAACTGATCATTACCACAGTATTTGACACTTGTTTGGGCCTGCTAGAGGTACAAATATTATACTGTTTCAATGTCTGCAGGAGTCTTGGCCAAACCTTAAGCATTATAATTTTAAGGCGAAGGAAGAGGAACGCCTTACCATGCCATATGTACGAACACTGAAAAATGAAGTCATGTTTCTACAAAATTGTTTTGTACATAAGAAAGATAATAACTATGTTCCCCGTGATAATTATAAAAAATGGTAGAGCTTTGCCTGTTGATACTTGGCGAATTTCCAAAGAAAGAGTACTGTTTCAAGTCACCAAGTGCTAACCATATGGCTCATTTATGGTGACCAGACGTACTGATTTTCGCAGTACAGTACTGTTTTTCAAACAGCTGTCCTGCGTATTGTGAAGACGCCTAGAAATCGAGACATGTCCTTCTCTTTTAAAATGTCCTGCGAAATGTCCTGAGTTAATTTATTGGCAATATCTTAATGTTTCATTCTTTACTCACAAACATTTTGAATCACAGGCACTCTTTTCTTGAATGGTGAACCGCTATGTTTTTTAACACTCCTCAAAAGGAAAGGAGAAGAATCAACTAACCATTGTTTTGCAAATACATTGATTTTATTTAGAAGGCTTGTTGATTTATCGGTAAAGTAGGAAAGGTTTCTTTTTCAACTTACGATAGTGATGCTACCCAAGTTATGGCGTGATGGTCTAAATTTTCCTTTATTTCTTAAAATAATCTCACACTCCGGAAATCGATTAAAAAAAGTCTTTAGCCCTACACGAAGTTTCCCTGTATGTTCATAAAAATAAACCACTTTGTTATTCATCAAAGCATTTTGAAGTTGTGTTGAATACCTTCAATATTTTTGTTTACGAAAACGTATGATTTAACTTGAAGTTAACGATAAATGAAATGAGGACATGCGTATGGCCGACGCAGTAAACTATCATATACTATTAAATTTGTGTCCTATTTTTCGCTTGTCAGATTCTGGTCACCGTAGGCTCGTTGGATGGGAAAGGTAATATACTGCTTCAAGATATACCTTTTCCGTGAAATATTTAAGCTTAAAGTTAAAGAGAAAAAAATCTGCGGGAAGTGTGTTTGTTTGCAAGTCTCATGTACGTAAACGCGTGGATTTCGTATCCCAAGGTATGCGATGCCCCTGTCAATGACTTACGTCTGTTTAAGCAGATCAAACAATACGCCATAGTGAATAAATCTGTGTCTAAATCTGCAATGAACAAGTTTCAAACTAACTTGTGGTATCTTGGAGCAGAGTTAGTTCCACTCTCACTGTTCTTTGAGAAGTTATCTTTCGAGGACAAAAGTAAAAATTATAAATCGTCTTAAGGCTTGTGAAGAAAATTGGAGTTCAAGAGGCATAAAACTCACAGACTGCCACGGCTTAGAAACAAAGAATCTTCATGTTTGATTAATTCAGCTTCTGTTTGCGCCTTACGTTCTGTTCGAGTTGACATTGATTTCTTGTTCCAGTGTGATCCCGAGCACTGGAGTAACTCGGACAAATTCCAAAAGGACAAACGAATCGTCGAGTCACTTAAGGTTGTCAACGATGCTGCTGAACGTTCAGGGGCTCTTATATCCAATTTCAATGAGTCAATCGCAAAGAAAGAAAGTGAAATGCAGAGCCTAATTCACGTTGTTGAGGACCACAGAAAGCGTGTTCCAAACGCTCGAAAGAGCACTTTGAGAAATTACCAAATTCGTTAATAACCTTATTTTTTTGTTTAAAATAAATAGCAATTGCTTATTTAGAGGTATCTCACTTATTTTGAAATCTATAAATGGTAATTTTGGTAATAGCTATTTGCAAGTTTAGTAATAACAGGGCAAAAAAGTACAGTTTACTTTATAAGAATTGAATTTTTGAACTTCGACTATGTCTCTATACGACATAATTATATGCATCCTATGGCACAACGTCGTACCGCTTGAGCGACCACTAAATATTATCCAATTGAGTTGATTTTTTGCAGTGAGATATACTTATAGAAAAGAAACAATATTAGCAACAATGATCAATTAAATTCGCAAAAATTTTTTGCACCACTCTAACATATATATGTGCAAATTATTAGACTAAAGTTTGAAAAATGAGGAACCTTAAATATAATTTTAAATAAATCTTGTATTACTGTGTTCTTTCACAATATTACAACTTGTTAGTATTTAGCATGAATTCCTTTCGATGTTATTACCATTTCTATATATTTTGGCATACTTTTCATTAACTTTACAAAATTATGTTTACTTCCTCATCGCGATGCCATATTCTGATAAGTGCTGCGATAAGATCAATCTTCACTTTCTTCTTAACAATAGCCTGCAAGTTTTCGATTGCGCTTTAGTGGAGACTATTTCCTGGCCATAGCAGAACTTCAAGACCAGTTTCCTTCAGAAAATTAATTACAGTCCTTGCTTTATGGCATACGACCCCATCATGCATAAAAGCAACATTTCCATTCTTTCATTTGTGGGATAAGTCTGGTTTGTAGCATCTTTTGGTATTGTCTTGGATTCATAATTCCTTTCATGAGATACAGTACACCAGGACTATACACTGGCATACAGCTCCAGACCAAGATTGACGTTGGGTGCTTCACCGTTTGGGAAACACAGTTTGGAGAAAATGTTTCATCTGACGTCCTGCGAACATATTGTTTACTTTTTTCTCTTACGGTAAATGTTGATTCATCAGAGAACATACCTGGAAATAGTGTAATATATATCAGTGTATTTATTTTAATTTTTGTCACAATATTATACACCAAACATCATATTCAGAGGAGCAATTGTTTCCATAAACCCTTGTACATTAAAGTTAAAAAATATTCAAGTGTACCACAACACCTCAAAGATGCCCAAATTGATAAACTATACAGGATAAATATATAATGCTTGGTACTTTATCTTGTTCCAGTCATCCTTGAATTTATTTTACGTTTCCTTTTGCATATTTTAACTTCTTTGTTTTTGCTGGGGTTAATTTCGCCTTTCTGCGGGTTCTTCGCCTTGGTAAGCCCGCTGCACATAATCGTCTTTTCACTGTAGACGGAGATATGCCGCTTCCGTATCCCTTTAACTGATTTGAAAAATCCTTGCTAGTAGCTCTTCTATCGGATTTGGCCTCTGTAGTAGTTTTCGTTGAACAGGAGGACTGATTTCGGTTTACGCCCACATTTACGGGAGTGATTTTGCATGTGTGACTCACCGAGCTTCAAAGCCCGACTTATTCAACTAACCGTTTCTTGAGAAATAGAGTTTTCTAGTTATTTCTTGCTATATGTAAAGTTATTCTATCCAAAGACACTCAGTTACTACAATTTTATCTGGTGATAACACTTTGGCTCTGCCTATAATTGTTACTTTCACTAAACCCCCGAATACAAAACAGAAGAAATTTTAGTACTTTTTTGCACATATCTTCAGCTAAACATAAAATCTAAGAAAGAAAAATCCCATGTGTTTGGCACCTAATACACATTAAAATATTATTTGGAATGCTAAAAACACAATAGCATAGAGAGCAAATTTAGTATCACATATAGAAAGGACCAACTCCACTTCATGGGCTAATATAAGTATACAGTGATGCAGTTGTTCACCACTGTTGCCTGCTTCCTACCACTGTTGCCAATAAGAAATAAAAAGAATCATTACTTTCTATTGTCAAGGTACACAAAGTCCAGAACATACTTTAGCTTTTAAAAAAAGTCAACTGTATACAGTAAAAACGTAGAAAAACAAAAAGAAATCATCGAAAATTCTGAAAAATCGACATTTAGTCTATTGCACACGGCCATATATATATATATATATATATATATATATATACATTACATTTGTCTTTTTATATCTGTGCTATTATATAAAAGAACAAACGTACCTCACGCATCAACATAAGGACCATGCTACTATAGCTTCAACGTATAAAACTGACAGGAAAAGGGGAATACAAATTTCGACTCTTTATTGTGAAAATGCCGATATGAGGATTTACTCAAGCTTGATGTGTGGGGTTCGGTATTTAAACTCTTAATTAAAAGTTACGGAAGCGTGTTTCGATAATTCACTTCTAGTAGGAAAAGTGAACAGTTCCAGTATTATTCAAATGTCTGATCTCTTATACAGAAAAACTGAATGTGAGTTTCTTCTAAGTCTATACATAGCAAAATCTGTACATACTAGAAAACAAAAAACATCTAGTGGTATGAAAGTTTTAGTTGCTGTACCTGTTTCATTGCGCTATAAAGTTGTTAATGCGGCTCATATACTTCTGCCATTGGTTCAAGTCATGGAGGTTTCTCAAAGACATATGACATTTTGTTGAAATATGTGTATTTCCCTAACATGAAACAAGACATATATCAGAAATGCAAGGAATGTTTAATTTTTCAGACAATCAAAAAGAAACCTGGTTGTTCTTATGGTACATTGCAAACGTATGCACAAGTGCGACCCTTCTATCGCCTTTTCATTGATATCGGAGGGGTACTCCCGGAGTAATATTTTGAGACACAAATATTTGATTGTGGTTGTCGATGCTGTCACTCGTTATACTATTTGTGGTTCACTAGCAGATATAACAGCCTCCTCTGTAAGTAGTTTTCTTTATGAAAACATAATTTTGAAATACAGTATTTTTAAATATATAGTTACAGAGAAAGGTCCATGCTTTACCAGTAACTTATTCAAGAAGTTGTGTGCAATGATTGGAGCTAAGATTCGATTCGTAAATGCTCAAGCTCATTACGCTAATGGGACTGCTGAGATAGCTACCCGAAACTTTTACACAGACTGAAATCTGCGTTGTGTAATAAGGATCAAAGAAAATGGGTCAAACTGCTGCTATCTGTTGTGTTGGCTCACAATTTAACTGTCAATTTATCCTCTGGATACAGCCCTTTTGAACTTTTGCATGGATTTCGATGCAGAATACTACACGAAGCAATTTCGCACACCCCCTGTCAATTTCAGGACAATGCTGAACGTTTGCGGCAACTTGGAGAAATACGAGACAAAGCCCATGACAAATGGTTCAAGAGACATAAGACGGCAACGAAATTTTATGACAAACGTCATTCGATACCCAATTTCAAAGTCGGAGACAAGGTGTGGATTTTGGATACTACCGTGAAGAAAGGATCCACCAGAGCTTTTAGTGGACTTTATTTTGGTCCAGGAATCATTCAGGATATTGACCACCTAAATTCCTAATTTGTTAAGTTTAAGACTGAGCGAGGTAGATTCAAGGTTGATTCGATTGCACTACAAAGGTTGAAAATTACTACGAGAAACAGAAGGAAAACGAAGAAGAGGATGAAGATGATGTTGACTTGGATATACAAGACGTTGTGGAGGATGCTACTACGAATGCCTGCCATGCCAAAGTACAGGGAGAGAAACAGAAGAGAGAGAAAGAGAAAGATGGATATTGTGAAATTGTTTTTAATCCTGTGGTGAACATGATAGAAAAAGAAGAAGGTATTCCATCTGTGAAATTTCGTGAGGTTGTGATTGCTAGCCAATTACCCACTTGGGCTGAAACAGGGAAGAATTGTTCCGGTTTGAAACCGAAGTTTTGTGCCAATTCTGAAATAAACAAGAAAACTCGTGTTTTTCGAGGAGACATCGCTATGATTAAAGCTGACGCTGTTGTTAACCCTACGAATGAATTACTTATTCCATTAGGAGGAACAGACAGAAGTATCCAAGAAGCTACAGGAGAAGAATTTCGTAAAGATTGTGAGAAAATACGTTCTTTGAAACCATGACAAGTGAAGATTGCTCCAGGTTATAATCTCCCCGCTGATCATGTCTTATTGACGTGTGATCCCAGAGATGCGAACAAGAAGGCTTTGGAGAATTGTTATAACAATTGTTTTGATTTTGTGTTGAAAAATCAGTGTTCAACTGTGGCTTTTCCTTGCATCGCTGCTGGTGCATTTCATTTCCCTAAGGAACCTGCTGCGAGAATTGCATTGTTGAGTACACGAAAATTTTTAGAGGATCATGTGGACAACGTAGACCGTATTGTATTGTGTATTTTCGACAAGGAGAATTGGGATCTCTATCAGCGTCTTTTACCTGTGTATTTTCCCTTGGAAGAAGGAAAAGAAGCGGAAGAAGACGGTTCTCAAAGGAAGATTTGATGGATTAGGAACGTCTGTGAAGTTGGTAACGAATTTTGTTTTGGCACTGGCCATGTAATTTTGGAATTTGTTTTGGTTTGTTTGTGTTTCTAAGTCGCCTGTAATAACAATTACAACGAAGAAAAGAAGAAAAAGGAGTACTCATATAGACATCATTGTTTTCTCAATTACTTAGAACTGTTGGTTAACTTTGTAGAATACCTTCTTTTTCTTGGTTATTTTATCAACAGCTTATAACCTGAATAGTTAGTATTTCGACACCAAATCAACATCTTATTGATATACTATGCTTAGCAGAAGAAAAAAGGGAAACAGATGCAACTATGAATTGATATTTGCATGCTATCTATGCTAATATAGTAATGAAGAAGGGATTCTTACGTTTTTCTTGCATTCTTGAAGATGTATTTTATGATCCGAATGTGGATGTAAAGAAAAATGACGTTTTCTTTTCCTGGATTATTTTGATCTGGTCCTACCATTTGTTATTAGTTAGTGTAAACATATTCAGTCAATGTATTATTTTGAAAGGAATATATACTGTTATAACCTCTTGTGTGATTTTAGTGAATTTTTCATTGCCTGCAGTGTATATAGTGAACTCCAGTATCTCATCATGGAGATGAATTGGGATTCACGATTGAAGAAGATTTTGTGCTTTATATAGCATGTGTTCCTGTATATTTGAAGAATGGACTTGATTCCACATTTTGGTGTGGGTCCACGTACTTTTATTTTCATGTAAGAAGAAAGACGATTTTTTTCTCTGTTATCGCATGTTTAGTTAGGGATTTAGGGATGTATTTGGTGATAGTCTGTCATTTGATTTCTTTAAGGTTTTAAGAGCCAGTGCAGAGGGCTATAACTCTGCCAATATGTCGGTCATTGTGGAACTAAATTCTCCACTTTTTTTTCTAAAACCTGAAATCAACATTCTTTTGTGTAGTTTTATCTGTTCTTTCTATGGGTAGCTAGATTACTTTATCTTCTACCGCGTAATAATTATTTCGATTATAGAGTTAAGTTTTTATTGGTATTGGAGTTTTTATTTATTATATATAGATATATACGTATGGATTACGGTTTAAGTTATTACTTTTTCAATCCCCCTGATTTTTCGTTGATTTTTATTCGTTTCATTGTTTTAACCAATTATTTTCCGTACTTTCATATCTTACATGTTTTAGGCAGTCATTGACTGTATCCCCTACTCTTTGTGATGTTACTATAACAAACCTATCTACCCTACTCATATGATCTACTTGTGCTGAATGAACTTTCCAGTTATGTGATGCGTAAGGACACTGTGCCTGTGATTTCCAGACCCACATCTTGTGCTTAGTGATGCGGTGTTTACAACATCGACGTTGCTGTGTTTACGTCATTTGGCAATGACTGTTCTGCTATCAACTGTGTTGTGTGAACATTTATGTTGTACTCATCATTTCTTACCATATGTTTTCTTTCCAGACTGCAATTGCTGCTGTGACTTTTATTATGACTACTGAATAGAGCTACAAACATGCTCATGTTTTTTTCTTTTTTAAAATAGGAAGTTTTCTTGCTGTATGTTATTTCCTTCAACACATGTAATTTCTTACCAATAGAAACGAGAGATTGTTTCCCTTTCAGCATTTCTATCATAGCCTCACCTTTGGATAATCTATGAGCACGCATTTTTCATCGAGACTGAAGAAATAGTCAACGACTCAGGATATTAACCCCGAAGGGACATCGAACAAAACCATTAAGAGTCTTTTGGAACAGGTAGTCTGGTTAGATTGTAGACAAGTCAACATGTAGGAACACAAGCTACAATTCCGGGTTTACGAGAAGTTTACCTTGCTCTATCCTAGAGAGCTCCTTGTGTTAGCTAATGTCATAGCTATCAGCTTCAATGGATAGTTCGTTAAAGAACAACTTCGACTTTGATTAAATTTACTATCTTCGCAACGTATAACGCGCCCTAAAGAATCCGGTCAGTTAAAAAATAGAAAAAAAATAAAACAGTCTTCATCAATCGGACGCTTTTGGTGCGGGTCATCTGAAGATTCTTGTGTACGATATCTCAGCTCAATCCCCGAACAACCCTTACCTTTTATTCGTTCAAACAGTGTCAAATTCCACCAACCTTCGATTGAATATAACGTGCAATTAAATTGGCAGAAACAAAATAACACATACATACATACATACATATAATCTCAGAAATAATCACTCAAGATTCTTCTTTTATAATTTTATTGAACTCCAAACAGGGATAACAAGAAATAATTCGTTGTAAAGAATAACAAATATAACAATTTAATGTCGTATCTATATGCGACGTGAACCTTCAAAATTTCAAACTTTAAATATCTTCTCTTTTTTTACTTTCGAATATATCGAACCTTCTATAATTTCAAAGCTATCTAAAGATCACAATTATTTAAGCAGCTCTCAAATGTTACTGATTCAAGAAATCTGGTGGGGGTACCGCCACCTAACCTTAATCTTTAAACAATTTTCTACTTTCCTTTCTTTATTTTTTAAAATTTAAACTAGATTAAATTGATGTCATTTATAATTCAAAAGTTACAAGTGGTCACGCCTCGTACTCATACCAATATAACACTGGGATTGATCCCGTCAAAGTTCCAACATTAATTTCATTTTTAAACATTCTCATGCAAATAAATAATTTAGTATTTCCAGGCAACAAACTATCTCCTTCTCCTTCGACTACTGCGAATTTGTTCTTAAGGATCGAGCTGAGATTTTGTCAAAAACGGCTGAGTAATTTAAATACGGTCTAGATGACTTCCTACTTAACGAACTACGGAAGTGTAACCTGATTAGAGGAAGCACTCTAAGAGATGACCAACACATCTGAGAAAATATTCCCTAACATTGATTAGGGTCACAGGGAAGTACAAAAATTAAACTGGTTCTTACCTTGTAATGGTGGTCAAATATCTTTCCTTACCAATCTTCTTCGTCGTCTCTCTCCTTCGGACGGAATAGTGACCTTCGATTTAACTCCTACTCAAACCACTCCATTCATCGCAAATAACAAAAAAAAAAAAAAAAAAAAGACAGAAGAAGATATTCTTTCAAAATAAGTAACAACGTAGTCAGGAAAGAGGAAATAAAGTGGAGTGATCGATTTTTCATCGCTCTTTTCACAAATAAACGATCTGGTAATTGGAGTGGTAATCTGGTAATTACAACATTTCTCTTTACGATGTTAAACAGTATTGATTTATTTTATATCTGCTTCTATATTCGTAATAAAAGTCGTCCTGACGATTCTCTTCCAAATCCAGGATTCAGTGGCGGCTTTTGTTACAAATGCTAGTTTTCCTGCCCGGGTTTCGCAGACCCTTAATTCACGACTACCTGGACGCCCAGTAGACCAGAGAGAAAAGATGGACGGACATCAATTCACTGGATGAATCGTCGAGGAGGAAACACCGGGATTTGCACGTAAGTGCGAGTAGGTTAACCAATCCTAAAAGTTATTCCCTTCTCATCTTTTTCAACCCCTTTGACATCACAATATGTTTCGTTTGTTATGCTTGATTTTATCTTTATGCAATCCAGGTCAGATCCTGTACTTTATACTCTACCAAATGCAATGTTTACAAAATGCTGGGCGCAATTTCTCAGTTCTGACATCCCCAATTACACAATTAATTAGCATGTTATCTGAACTTTCAGACTGTCAAGGGGCGACTGCACACTATTATACATTCATATACTACTAATAGAAATTATTCAGAAATGTTTTCCCACCTTCTTCTTTTTTTAAAAAATCAGCTCTTGTTGGGGACAATTTCTAACCAACATTTTTTATTCTTTATTTAGAAAATGCAAAAGATGATCATTTGCTTAATTTGAAGGCGTACAATTTGATGTGTCGTTGACAAAGCCATTATAAAAACTGAGTCAACATGTGTTGTAGCTTTCTCAACAATTCCACTTTTAAAAGGAAAAGACAGGCAACTTTTACAAATTCAAATTCCTAGTTTCTACATTTATTAAACCTTTGTTTCCTCGTGTGAAGAACGGGAACTTCTACTTATTATATTATTTTCATTCGTCATTTGATGTAGTAAGCATGTTTAAATGAACTCCTAACAGTCGAACTCCATTTAGGAGGACTTGGCAGTCGTTTGTGGGCGTGTATCAGTTTATTTTCCGTGATTACTTACTTGCCTGGAGTGTCGTATAAGTGCGTGCATACGTTCAAAATGTCTGAAACGTCATGACTGCCGTCGTCGAGACGTTTTCTCGTCTAGTTCTAATTTGAATATATCATTCAAACATGCTAAACGATACACTAAGTACAATTTTGTTTTGGGACAGATTGACCATATATCGTCTAGTGTGAACGTTGTTTTGAGGTGCGATCTACGTAACATAAGAATGAATTTCATTATTGCACCCTTCGGAAACCCAGTATATGAGCATGAATTTCTAATTTCCTACAACGACACGTGTCTTCCATAGTCGCTAACGCTCTCTTCTGCAATGCGAGCGGTCCCGGGTTCGACTCTCGGTGGGAGCACTCGGTCGAAAAAGTGTAGAAAGCTTTTTCAGGCCCGCCATCCTGAATGAGGTTTACTTTGGTTTTCCTCATTCAAACCAGGCAAATGCCGGGATCGTCCTAACTTATAGGTTCCAGGCCACTTACCTCTTTCCTCAATCCTTTTTTCCCTTTATTCTTTCCCTTTCCCCAGAGTGTGTGCTCGCCAAGGGACGTCATCCTTCAAACGTGAAGGCCTAATGGCCTTCGATGCCGAATGCCCAGAAATCTAAAATCCTAAATCCTGAATGACACGTGTATTCGGTAAGCTTATAAGATACTACAATCACTCTCCAACTCTTATGTGATACAAGATACGTATCTATTAAAGTGATAAATCGATTTAAGACTATATTGATAAGTATAACACATCATTTAGGTGATTGTAACGATCTACGCATTGTTAAACTCCATGCATTTCCGGATTTATCATGTTTCATTTTTACCTGATCATGAATTTAGGATGCTGATTTTGTTTTAGCACACTACACATACGTTATTGTTTGTTAGTTCAACATAATTCAGAGAGCTAAGTCCACACATACGATACAATATATATATCAAAAATATTTTCAAGTTGATTTGCTTTGTTGTGCTATACAATTTAGCCTCTTCGAGATACGATTTATGCAATTCCGGACTCCGTAAGCAATGGAAGAGAATTGTATTGGTATAATCAATTGAATAGTTATTTAGTTCAGGTTAGCTACTTTGTGTTCATGATAGTTATATATTCTTACTTTCTACAATTACTTCACGTCACGATAATGAACTTAATTTGTATATCCTTTGAACTTTTCCATTATATTATACTGTACATTTATTAATATTACTGATGCAGTTTATTGTAGCTCTTGACATGAGAAGATCAACCATGTTTATTAATTTATTAAGGAAATAAAAAAAGGAGATTTCACGCAATTTCCAATGTACTCCACTATTACATTTAAAGATTTGTATTAAACAATGCCAGCCGATGTTTGTTTGTTTCTGACTGAAAGCAAAACAGTGACCAATATTTAAAAAATATATATACAAAGTTTTGAGTCAGGTTTTAATTAATGTGTTATTAATCTATTACATTTAGGTACACAATTTTAAATCTGGAACATTCTTTCGCATCCAGCCGATGTATTTGGCAATATTAGTGTATATGCCAGGAGTGCGTGGAACTCCACATCCTCTTCCCCACGAAATGATACCTGAAAACAAATTTGTGTTAGGATTACTGTTCATCTTACTAAATGAACGTTTTGAATTTAAATAAATGTAACTAAAATATTCAAAGTATAACATTATTAAAAATTTCTTATAATTATGTTTTTAAAGAAACACCGCTGTAACGCAGATGAGCATAATTTTGATATTCATGACTGTTTTGAGAATAGTTTCCAAAGATTTAGTTTGTCATTATTAGAAAAATCCATTAGCAAATTAGCATATCACTTCATATGATATGTCGAAATGAATAAACTTTATCGTTATAATACTGTACTTCAGTGGGCATTCATTATGTTTTAATAGCGCTTCTTAACCTGAAATATACATATAATTGACATAAATCTTACTCTTCGTTACCAACCAAATGTATTTAATCGTTTTCTCCTTAACATGGTGGTGTACAGTGTATAATTATACTAGCATCCACGGTGCATAAATTGAGAACATAATTCATGTCAATATTTTTAGTGTTTCTTTGAACTGAACGCGATATGAATGCGTCGATTTAATATTAAATACATTTTAGGAAGTGTGAGCCTTGGACAAAAAGTAGAGGTTTGTATGTTGACACATTTGTAATTTACTTAGGTCGAATATAAACAATTTTCTAATTTATGGTACGTTAATGATTTCCGCTTTGGTACGTAATGTGTGGATACCCATTAAGAGGTTAAATATTCATATAATAGTAGAAACAATAATATTTGAAAGTAATAAGGATTTGAAAACACGGAAGAATAATAAATGTTAGATTAGGTTTAATGTTTCCCTGACAAACACACCATGGTTCACTGAATTTGTATTGAGACATTTGCCATGGCTTACCGCATTTAATGTTCTTGTTAGAGTAAAAATAGATAAAATAAGGGAAATTTAACCTCCACCAAAGCAAACAAACTAGTCCGGTAGTTATAAGTCTCACATGTAAAATTCTTCCAGACAATATTCCAAATTAGTAGAATATAAAACGAGCTAGTATCATTCCTGGAAATAAGAAAAAAGAAAGCTATAAATAAGCTAAGTCCTGCATACTATCTGTATACTACTATCTGCATACTAGTTTCTTTTTATAATATTGAGAAGAAGAAAACATTATGTTAAAGAACCGAGATTCCACTCCCAACACAAACATTAATATTAGTCATGAACTAATAATTCACAACAGGAATTTTTTGTTCATAGAACCGACGTAAGAACAAAAGTTTCCGTAAATGCTTAATTATTTTAAGTAATGGCCAAATAATTTGTAATAGAAATAATATTCTGTAATTCTTTTTATATTACTATGTTTGCCTAACTTTCTAATTGCAGAAGTTTTACGTCATTGGATTTGTAGTAATTTCAATGGTAATCTGAAATGAGGTAAGAGACAGTAGTTTTGATAAAATTTTAAGTTTATTCCTTTATAAACAAACTGTCAATTGCCGTGTTTCAAACAGCTATTTAATTTTAGAAACCAAGTATTTTGGAATCGATAGTGACTATATCTAGGATAACTGATTATCAATACATGTAACATGCAAAGTAATAACATAAATTAAAATGATACCAAATCAAAATAAAAATCGTTGATTGATTTATTTACTATACAAATTGAAGACGAATTCATTGATTGGAATTATATACAGTACAGAGGGTGGCCCAAAAGAAGGTATACAGTCCCGTACTGGTTAACTCACTGCTTTTTATATAATTTCTTATTGTTATCCGTCAGGTAGACTTAGCTTATTTATTATTTGTTCTTAATGTATTTTTACTTATATCTTAATCTTGGAACAGCCGAAGCAAATAAACCCATAAGCTAGAATGTTATACTTGAGTAATGCAAGGTTATATACTTACTTTTGGTCCACCCTGTATTATCATAGTTTTACTCTTAGACAGTGTGTTGCATAGAAATATTCAGTCCAAAAATCAATGAAATATTATACAGCATAAATGAAAATAAACGATAAATATGGGTGATATTATCCTAATCGAAGATTAGGTAAAGATGTTCATATTAAGAATTTGATACAAATAAGTATGCCATATTATATAATTGTTTCTTTTAAATGAGATTCTTTGACGAGGATACTCTTATATTATTCAGTACTATTGCATATAGGTTAAATCAGTTTTATTGTTTATTTACTTCCCTCTTCGAATGGATAACACATATTCAATATTGTTAGGAATGGTTTAACTACCATCATAATACTAATTTCTACTATCTGCATACTAGTTTCTTTTTATAATATTGAGAAGAAGAAAACATTATGTTAAAGAACCGAGATTTCACTCCCAACACAAACATTAATATTAGTCATGAACTAATAATTCACAACAGGAATATTCAATTGCGACATGATTGTGAACAAGAATCAACTAACATGAACATGCTATACAAAAAAGTATCATTTCATAACAATCGCCAAGTCATAATACTGTACAGAACGCAAACATTAATACAAATACACTAACAAGATACATTCGTAAAGTGTTCCCAGGGATTCGTGTAAAATTCATTCAAATGCAAAGTTCTACACAACCCAATGTCTATTGTATTAATTTCAGCAGCCCATACTGGTAATTTGCATATTTATGGGCCTTCATATATCCGGAATTCAATCTATACTACTATAACGCTCGGATACACAATTCCTTTTAGGTTTTTTTCTTAGATGTAACTAAAGATGAATGTGATCATATGCAAAAAAAAAAAAAAAAAAAAAAAAAGGATCAAGTACTGCTTCTCTGACATGTTATCCACCCGACCGCCATCTTGGACCGTCATATTGGATTCAACTTCCGGGTTTCCAAATGAGAATAAGTGCACGTAAAACATCAAATTCATGTACAATTTTATGTACAAGGCTCTTCTGCGGAGAAAAGTAAAGAGGTGGAGTCCCAACAGAATTTTTGTACTAACTTTCAGTTTAGTCGAACTTTAGCAAAAGACAAATTTGTCGCGATTATTTCGTTGTGCGAAGTTAGCCTTTTCAGAAAAAAAAAAAAATATTGTCGGTTCAGAACCTTTATGGGTTATATGACCGTGCGAAAAAGGAATCAAGAAAAAGAGGTGCGAGGACGTGGCAGCGAGAGAGAGACCGAAGGGCTCAAATATTTCTATTCCCTAAATAGAATTAACTGACTCGAAAAAGGAACAAATATTCGCAACTCCTTCTCTAGAAAGAAAAAAATAGGGAAAAGAAAATCAATAAAAAATCTAATTTTCAATAAAAGTATGTATTTACTACTTGGTGTTTTGGAAGTTCATCGTCAACCCCTTTTAAGAGAGAGGAGTAAATATTACGTTCTCTTAAACCGTGCCGATACGCTGTGCCGTTACGTACTTCCAAAAATAAAACACTGGAAAGTGATTATGTTTGTGATTGTATAACTCTTCAACCACCCAACCGATTTCAATCAAATTTTCAACATTGATGAGGTTCAGGATTATGATGCTTTTTATTATTTCACTTTCACGGTGCAACTTAAGAAAGAGGGGAGAGGAATATATATAATTGAAATTGAGTATTTTTGTGACTTAATAACTTTTCAACCGACGGACCGATCTCGATCAAATCTTCAACATACTGTAGATCAGGTTTGGACCTGGGATAGTTTTCATCATTTTAATTTGACAGTGCAACTTAGGGGGGAAAGAGATATGTAAAAATGAACGAAAAAAATGATATTAGTGTCGAATATATAGTTTCTGGGGTCACAAAGATGAACAGTGACACTTCAGATCTAATTTAAATCAAAATTTAGCACCACAATTTGTGAAAAAGTGGAGATATTCAATACAGGATCGAAAGTGACTCATCTTAGTGTCGAACCCAGAGTTTTCGGGATAGCTGAGATGAACAATAACACTTCTGATGGTGTTTAAATCTTCCAAATTCAGCCCGCAATAGTAATATTTAATTTTTAAGACAAAACATCGTCCGTCAGAGGGCGCTTCAGTAACAGTATAAAGAAAATGACTAATGGAACACAGTACTATTTTTTATGTATTTTAACCCAGCGAAGCGGGTAATTGACGTTAGTATATACTATATTAGACTTTGCATATGTGCATGTGTTTGTGTGTGTTTTAATGTGTATTTGGTCAAGTGGGAACGCAATGATGATTACTTACCAATTTGTCCAAATTCTTCTGATAGGTTCTGAGGTAATGTTATAAATAGGGGTCCACCACCATCTCCCTAAAAAATTAAGATGTTTGTGATTTTTTTGCTTTTATTGTAATAATCTGTATAACTTCAGATTGTTAATTCCTGTCAACATATCAAAACTAAACATATAGTTATATGATAACTTTAATATTTGTTTGATGCGTTATTTAAAAATATTTTTTCTGTGTTAAATTCTATATATACGTTCATGGGTCATGGACGATTGTTTTCAATTATTACTTATTTGATGAAAGTATGTTTTCGATTATGAGGTATGGTGTTCACAGATGGTTGTTTCCAGTATAACATTATGTAACGATAACAATATAAACCCTATTCATTATTAATAAACACATAACTTGCCTTGTACTAGACGTCAATAGCATAATATCTCATATCTTTTGAAGCTTAATCGTCAATGTTTTTTTAAAGATGCTTAATGTGCAAATGAGTTTCGTTTCATCTTGAAACCACGGCCAAGCTTCAAACTATGCGAGCTCAATATTGAAGCTAGACATAGTAAGTATGTAAGTTACTGAAGCAATTCACTAATGAGAACATATTTAGAATTTATTGTTGGGATGCTGGAACGTCAAAAAGCCATTTCCTGCTTTCTCTTATTACGTTTGCTATACGTACTTAATATTCAAACCTGAAGTGGTAGGACGTTTCTGGAAGTGCCACTTACACTAGACTAATGGATTCGGAAATAGAAGGTTTTTTTCAGATGCTTAATGGATTATATAAAACTGCTTCTAGCTTTCTCTTACGTGAAAACGGAAGAAGTAGTATGTGTCTACCATTTCTGGCTTTAGTATAGAAATCCGGGTAAGGATAGTATCCTTTCTTAAGATTAGAATCGATTCCGCAAACCCACATGTCGCTTTCTATAACCGTTTTTGTTTCCACCACATGTCGATCAACGTTGACAGTAAGGAAACTTAATTTCTATCACTTATGGTTTGAATAGAGGCTTATGGGTAATTTTGGACATTTTCTTGGGATGGAAAATCGTTTCTAAAAGAAAACTTGCCGTTATTTCTAACGTCTTTGTTTCAAGGCGATCAACAGTGAAGCCAGAAATGTGTTAGTTCTACCAGTTCCAGCTTTAAAAGCGCGTTACGGATAATGTGGAAAGTGCTGAATCAGTTCCAAAAGATGGCTTACCGCTACTTGTTACCGTCTTTGTTATATGTAGATCAATGTTAATAACGGAAGTTAAAGTAAATTTCTACCATTTCTCGTTTCTATAAAATATTAGCGAGAGAAATAACATCAGACACTGAATCTCTTTCGTGAAACCGGATTTTGCTATCTCTTAAGATTTAGCTTAATGTAGATAAATATTGAAACCGGAAATTGAAAAGAGTGTTAAGGATAACGTGGAACATTTTCTTGAAATGTTGAATCGATTCCAAAAGAATGCTTGTCGCTATCTATTATTGTCTTCCTCCTATACCGATCAATATGGATATGTGATGTTATAGTACATTTCTATCACTTCCGGTTTTAGCAAAGTTATGTAGTTGAATATGGTATTTTTTCTTGAAGCACTGAATGAATTCCAGAAAACAACCTTGACGCTCTGTTAACGTGTTGGTCTATGACAATTAACGTTCAAGCTGGAAATTATTTCCAGCAATTCCTTTTCAATGGAATGTGGAATTAACTCTTTAAACGCTGAAGCCGGTGCAAAAATTTGTTTTTCGATATCTCTTACCGTTTCTGCTCTGATACTTGTTGACAATTAAGCAGACAGAGAGACGCAAGGATAAAGCTGTTCTGCAAATCTTCTGATGCTTTCAGAGCATGCTTAGAAATTCTAAAATTTAGATATTAATAATTTAATTATTCTTTCATTGAGAAGTAGAAATATCTTTATCAGTAGTTTGTATCTCACTATATCATGCCTGCTTTTGAGTTTTACTTAATGTATTTTACTTATGCAACCTTTTATCCGAAAGCTCCAATAGTTTCTTCTATGCACTTAAGCTTTCATTTAAGAATTTGCGACGCGTGTCATGAAAAATTGGGCAAACCCATAACACTACACACACACACATACACAGTATATATATATATATATATATATATATATATATATATATATATATATATATATATATATATATATAGCGAGAGAGAGAGAGAGAGAGGGAGAGATTTTTAAAACTCACGGATTTCACTTGGTTTAGAATTTCTAACTGAAGTTCGATTTTTATGAGGTTTGCGGCAAATTATCAAGAAAGGATGGGGGATTTATGGGATTATGTTTACTGATTTAAATTCATTCGGAGTAATATCACTCATGCCTCAAGAAAACAGCAAATATTCGCCAATGTACCTTACAGTTGGAATGTGGTTTTGGATTTTTGAAACGAAATTGCACAATACAAATTAAGTGTTAGTGGAATGTGCTATCACCCATAAATTATATGTTGAATAGGTATAGACGGTTTCTCGCGACAAACGACGGAATTATTTCTTGGACTACCTAATGGGTCAAAACCTGACATCCTTCAGAAAACCTGCCTGCGGGTCCGATGCTTCCCTGTCTCATTGAGAGGTTGTCCTATTTCTTCCAATTTGTTCACTAACGACCATATGATGTTTCTGTCTTGGGCAGAGCGTGAGATAAATTTGTTTCTAAATGCCCTTTGAGTAGCGACAACAGATTCCCTTCTCCAAAATCTTTTAACGATAAATTCATGTTATTCCAAAGAATACACTCTTCTTACTGTGTCGTAATCATACTCATACAGCAGCACAGAACTGTACAGCATAAGTCCCAATGTAACAACCCAGTTTCCTGTTTGTTATTGACCTTAGCGAGGTTGCTATCTTACGAAGAATACCCAGATGTTCTCACCAAACAGCATCTCATTAGAACTGTAAGGAACACTTGCGGAAATTTGCTGTTTTTCTTGAGAAGTGGTCGATATTACCTGGATGAATTTAAACCAAAAACATACTTTCATAAATCTCTCACCATTCCTTGATCATTTGCCAGAAACCGCAAGAAAATCGGATTTCCGTTAGAAATTCTAGACCTAAATGAAATCCGTGAGTTTTAGAAAAATCATCCTATTACAATGTTCCATCATACCAGAGTGGCAGAGCAGTGAAAATCCGATTTATTTGTGTGTCATCCGCCACCTTTTATTAGTAAAGATTAATACACAAATAAAAATTCACTAAGTTGAAAAAACTGTAAGAAGAACTTCCAGAGATGCAACTCAGTCTCTAATTCATTCTCTCTTTATTTGCATGGTTCAAGGTTTATTTTAGATTGCTTCATGACCCAGTATAGCTGAACAGAGCAGGTAAGGAGTGCTCCACGGCCCAATCCAACCAAATAGAGTGTGTGAGTTGGCATTAAGGGGCACTCCGCATCTGAGTGTAACCGAACAGAGTGAGTAGTTGTGTAGGAGTACTCTAAAGGTCAAATGCAGGAAACACTCTACGGCCCAGAGCGGCCGAACAGTGGTTACATGTAGTCATTCTCGGGATAGAGTGATACTGAGGTTTTCGCTGCTCCTCCTTTTAAGGTAAGTCTTCGGGTCTCTCTCGATACAGGCATTAGTGTAAGTAATATCTTTTTTCTTCGGTGTCATATGGCACCAAGTAAAGTGTAGTATGTTTTGGATATATATATATATATATATAGCACGTGACAAGCAGGAATCACGTGTGTCACATATACATAATACATACAGGTACATACACGCACCCCCCATATATCAAACTGGACAACCTTCTGTAACCTTTCACACCTGAGTACTGTTATTGATTAAAAACAAAACATATATTGTAAAGTCCATCAAATTATAAAATTACGATGTTTACAAAATTCTAATCAACCTCAGACTACCTGCAAAACACCACAATAAACACCACGAATAAATATATTCCCATTAATTCCTCTATCTACTACGCATTTAGAATATTAGTGCGTCTCTTTGTCCTTTAATGTTTTCTGTCAGGTGCGGATACAGGAAAAGTTCCCTAGATATAGAGGTAAGCTGTAAATATATTAAATAAGGAGTCACGGAAAGACGACTAGGGCTTATCCTTCAGCTTGGGGTTTTTCCATAAAGCTAATAACTTTATCGTGTAAAAAACCTACTTGTTCAGAAACATTCACGAAAGCTTCGGACTAAGACTTGTAATTTGGCACGATCTCAGCAAAGTAAAGTGAATATGAGATTTGGAACATAGAAATTAGAAATAACACTATTAATTAAGTTAAACAAAAAAATTGAACACGAAGAAATACAAAGAAACAAAAAACGATTTGAACGAGAATTTATTAAGCTAGCAGAGAAGAGAAAACAGGTAAAGGTAAGTTGGCTACACAATCCTCACACAACTTCGTTGAAATCAGTTGGGAAGCTTTCAGAACTTATAAAGCCAGGAAACAAGGTTTTCTGAAAACATAGTAAAATCCAAAACATCCGGGAAATGTAAAAGGAAAT
The DNA here is from genome assembly GCF_964235325.1 of Thermobia domestica. Lineage (NCBI taxonomy): Eukaryota > Metazoa > Arthropoda > Insecta > Zygentoma > Lepismatidae > Thermobia > Thermobia domestica. The sequence continues at coordinate 219,270,055 of NC_137458.1, forward strand.
TAGCAAAATTAAGAAAGGCTATCGACCTCGCTCTTGTACGTACATTAAAGAAAGTCGATAGAACAATTCTTACTAGTACACATTATATTCTAAGATATTGAAAGATTTCTTAGAGAATTTCTTTAACATGAAGCCAGAGATATCGTCCCTTGACAAAGAAAAAGAAGACACCAGAACCATACATTCTAGAGAATAACGGAACAGAAATATAAATTCCTATAATTAAGTTAAACAAAGAAAAAGCTCTGGGTTTAGACGTAATTCCAAGTGAGTTAATTTTAGCTGAATTGAAACAGTGTGGATCAAGATGCAAATTCATTCTCCTTTTCTGGAACAAGTAGAAATTGCCACACGAGTGAAAAGTATCACTCATTTCTCCAATTTACAAGTAGCCCGACAAAAGTGATTGAAATAACTATCGAGGCATCTTTCGTCTGTCAACTTCTTATACATCCTATATTTACCATTCGACAAATACTCGGAAAGAAATGATAGAACAATCTTCCATAAATCAATTATTGAATCATTTTAGAAATACCTACGACTTAGTTAGGAGGGAATATTTTATAAGATTCTTACAGAAATTGGAATACGGAAAAGGCTAGTTATATTATATTAATTAAGATGTGTTTTATTGACACCCAAAGTAAAGTCCGAGAAAAAAAAATGTGTTTGTCCACGAGAATGGCCTGAAACAAGGAGGAGCGCTGTCGTCGTTATTATTCATCTTTGTTTTTGAGTACGGTATAAGGAAACTCAAAGATGGCAAACAGTACCAAAACTGAACGGTATGTTCCAGGTTATGTTGCGTATGAGGGTGATGTAAATCTGAGTGGGATAGTAGAACAAGAAAAAGAAATGTAGAGATATTACTAAAGGCAGACAGGGACATAGTTTTAGAAGTGATTGTAAAGAAATCTAAATAAGTGGATATTTGCCAGAACGGTAGAATGGGAATACTCGTAATTATAGATAAAGTGTAACCCTAGGAACACCAAGGTATTTTTGGGCTACATTAAGCACCAAGCCGGGGTTTGGGGACGCTGAGGCCTACAACTGTAATATCATTATTTCCCCACGAAAAAAAATATATTGTTTGATGTGAACTTGAGGTGTCTAAGACATCACATGTTTTTATTCTACACTACTACTAGGTTTTTGAGTACAGTATTGCCAACCTGATGTGTGTAGTTGTTTAAGTTACCATTTCTTTAATTTATGTCAGTAACTATGACCGATTTATTTCATTTGCTTTTATAGAAAAACTATAACACTAACAACGTAGTAAAGTGAAGTATGTGTACAAAGGCTTCTTCTAATCGCATTTGAATGATGTTGTGGTAGAGTGGGGAAGAATGGGGAATATTTCAGTATTCCATTGAATTCAAGGTTACCGTTTTACACTTTTCCATCCTGGTTATCTTTCGAATGGCGAAATACTTTTACATTTTCTTTCCGCGAAAAGATAGACAGTGTGAAGAAATTTGATTGGGCACTGCAGGGAATGTCACATGAGGAGCAGCGTTGCCAATCTAACATAAAATTACAATTTTTCTAATAGCACAATGTCAGGTTTCTGTATCAGTGGAATACACGTGTAAAACGTAAGCAAACAATCTACAGCTTGTCTGCCAGTGTTGCTAACTAACAGAGCTACAGAATCACGAATATTACAAGGTATAATTTCGTCCACCCTTGAATACTTTGAAACGGCGAGAGATTTTTAAATTCAGGCTCCGCAAAAGATATATATTTTCAGAGGTTAGATTATGTTAGGTGAGGTGCGACTCAATGTATCAGAGCTCATTACCTTTTATGTCAGATTCATTAAAAGCTTGTTGAAGTTATTTTTCCAATTGAATTTTCGCAAGGAGCTCGATTGGCCATTGTTCCAATGCTGCTGCAGATTCCGATATACAGTCACAGGATACCAAACAGAACTTCATATCAAATATAAGTCTTCAGTCAGCTTCTAGGCTGCTGCTTGTAAATTCTACGGTTAAAAATACTTGATGATACCAGAGTTGCAGGAGCGTAGTTCTTTGCCACAACTATGGAAACAGGATCCTCTTTCTCTCTCTCTCTGAAGGAACAGCATGATAAATGCCAGGTGAAAAACTCTGAGAACGTAAACTATTTGAATATAAATAAATCTGTAAATGCGGTGTCTATAAATAATAGGGTGTATCGAAAAAAACTTTTTTTCGAAATCCGGTTACGGCTAGTGCGGATTTTTGGCCAAATGGCATCAATAAAACGTATAAAAAATTTCAACTCGATCAGACAACTCCTTCTGCTGCCGAGTAGAGCCCAAATATTAGAAAAATCAACGAAAGATTCACTTTTCAAATGATTTTCCAAAAAATATTTTTTAAATATTTCCTATACTTTTCGGTCTTTTAAATTTTTGAAATAGCATTGGAAAGGAGAAAAAATTACATAAAACAAATTTATTACGGTTATTTCTGTACACCACAAGCATAAAAACCTAGTTAATTATTTGTAAAAATGCACTGATTTTCTGGCCTATCGTACAATTAAATTTTAATATAAAATTATTGAAGTCTCTTGAATAACGAAGAAAACACTTTAGTGCTAAATTCTAAGAGCAGTAATAGTATAAATAATTTGCTCCCAATGCCGTGTGCATCTGCTTATCACACTAGATCACCTGCCGCCCACCTCTTCCCGAACGCCTCTTCTCTTGTACTTGCCCAGCTGAAAGGATCTGTCTTATCAGTCGCCAGTAATCAACCAGCTGTGTCGAACGTGATTGTCGCTGCTTGAGTTATTTATTAGTGCTGTAGGAAATTTTAACTACATAATTTGTTTTCGTGTGACGTGCAGTATGTAGAAGTGAGAACAGTGTTTCAGTTATGTTAAGTACTTTTTATTAGGAAGAGAGTGACAGATACGCTGACGTTACGGCATCGACAATTTTGTTACGGTCTGACGTTACGAATAGCATTATTGGGACACCCAAGGAATTGGGTAGAACACAGCTACCAACCGTTGAAATATATTGAGACAATACCAATGGGAAAGAGCCCCCAACAAAGGATTTATCTTCTATCGTCGCCAGGAAGATTGTAGAAAATTGAAATTACGCCTCAATGAGCGGCGAAGCAATATTCAGTGTCAGAAGGATTGTTGCAATGATATTGAAGTACCATAATATTGTCCGTGACTTGCAAAACTCAGCAAAGTCCGGTTTCCAAACTTCTGCGAAACGAATTGCTGATTTTCAACAGTCTGCCAAAAATATTTCATTTGATATAGCCTTTTGTAAGTGTTCCGATCTTCTTGCCTGTAACTGCGAAAAAGGAAGAAAAGTGCCAGTGCTAGAGGTGCCTTTTCTTCTAGATCAAAGAACCACAAGATTGAGGCGTAATCTCAATTTTCTACAATCTTCCTGGCGACGATAGAAGATAAATCCTTTGTTGAAGGCTCTTTCCGGGATCACGAAATTCTCATTTTTTCTTCTCGCCCCCATAGGTATTGTCTCAATACATTTCAACGGTTGGTAGCTGTGTTCTACCCAATTCCTTGGGTGTCCCAATAATGCTGTTCCTAACGTCAGAGGGCAGCGGTGGCTCAGTGGTAGAGCGTTCACCTCTGGTGCTTGGGGTCCTGGGTTTGATCCCGGCCCACGCCAAGTGAACTTTGTGGTGGACAAACACCGTGTGCGTGGGTTTTCTCGGGGTTCTCCCCTTTCCTCCCACTTTCTTCATTCCACCATTTCATTCATTACTCATCATCACCGTCTCCTTTAGCCTAACCGGCATAACTGTGGGACGTAAAACTCAAAGATTTCATTTTTTTCCTAACGTCAGACCGTAACAAACTTGTCGATGCCGTAACATCAGCATATCTGTCACTCTCTTCCTAATAAAACATACTTAACATAACTGAAACACTGTTCTCACTTCTACATACTGCACGTCACACGAAAACAAATTATGTAGTTAAAATTTCCTACAGCACTAATAAATAACTCAAGCAGCGACAATCACGTTCGACACAGCTGGTTGGTTACTGGCGACTGATAAGACAGATCCTTTCAGCTGGTCAAGTACAAGAGAAGAGGCGTTCGGGAAGAGGTGGGCGGCAGGTGATCTAGTGTGATAAGCAGATGCACATGGCATTGGGAGCAAATTATTTATACTATTACTGCTTTTAGAATTTAGCACTAAAGTGTTTTCTTCGTTATTCAAGAGACTTCAATAATTTTATATTAAAATTTAATTGTACGATAGGCCAGAAAATCAGTGCATTTTTACAAATAATTAACTAGGTTTTTATGCTTGTGATGTACTGAAATAACCGTAATAAATTTGTTTTATGTATTTATTTCTCCTTTCCAATGCTATTTCAATAATTTAAAAGACCGAAAAATATAGGAAATATTTTAAAAATATTTTTTGGAAAATCATTTGAAAAGTGAATCTTTTTTTGATTTTTCTAATATTTGGGCTCTACTCGGCAGCAGAAGGAGTTGTCTGATCGAGTTGAGATTTTTTATACGTTTTATTGATGCCATTTGGCCAAAAATCCGCACTAGCCGTAACCGGATTTCGAAAAAAAGTTTTTTCGATACACCCTAATAAATAAGGATATCACCAAAACCTAACAAATGTTATTCAGACGCAAACATATCTTAATTGATGAAACTATTAATAGGTTTTAGAGAATAAAACTTCAGTCTCTTGGTCTCGTTCCAATCTGGTTTCCAATGAGAGTGTATCTTTTTGACTGAATAGATCGTAGAAGAGAGGAGAGTTATCCACTGGAACGTCTGTAAATTTGTCGTTCTTGATTCATATAACAGTAGGCTCATTTCTTTGAATTTTACACGTTCATTTAGAACACATTCATTTAATTATAGATTTATTTAATGTCGATATAGAACATCGACATTATGTCTGCGTGTAAGAATGCGGATAATTTCACATACGATAGAAAGAAGTAACGCAATTTCCTACACTAATTTGTGTAAGTTTTAAAGTGTAATGTATGATAATATCTTAAACCTTTCTATCTAAAAATACTCAGAAAATGAATATATATGTTAAGTTATATTACTATTAATTATTTTTTCTCATACCGGTAGTAACCAATTTTATTACTGTAATAAATTAACAAGGTCTTATCAAACAATTCTCTAGCCGAATTTAAATAGTCATTTGCAGTATAATGATTATTATGGACGACAAAATTTAATAGTAATTCATATATATTTTATGTAGCAGTTATTACCTGACAACTTAAACCTTGAGTATAGACATGACAATTATTTTACTTATTTTTGCATAATAAAGAAATATATTAAAAGAACAAGTACTTATTTGTGGTATAATGAATTCATGTATATAAACTAATCCGTTATGAGTAATGCCCCGCAATTTTAAGAATACAAGCAAGCTAAGCCGAGAATTCCCAAGTTATTTTAGGTTACAGGTTATTCCAAGGGAGGACTTTTGTAGGCGAGTCAGTTATTTGTTTATATACTTACATGTAGAGGACTTACAATACATTTTATTAGCTCACAAACGTTCATGTACTCTCGTACGTAAAATACATAAGACATATTTCGTTTTTTTACAGTAAGCTGCATTATTCTTTGTTGATGTTGATCTGATAAGAAAGTGTTTGAAAGCAGACATATCTGCCGCCAGTGGTATAAAATTGTGGCTTAGTTGGTTAGTGTTTTCAGATACAGTATATATAGTTTAATTAATTCAGAAACGTGGAAGATGAAAATTCCTTTGGTGTTCTAGCCATATAATACTCTAGTACCAGGTTATACAAATTATCTAACTAACTGTTAGTATCAAATAACTAAACAAGAACAACTAGCTAAGGACATTTTTGTTATATATTAGGATGGTCCTTACTTATATGAGAAAAATACATTTAAGAATTTCCTTGGACGAACCCCCTTAAATGTTTCTATATGTGACCAAATTAAGCTAGGACAAACATTAGATCGATTGAAAAATATTAAATGGTGGCTCAAACGATTTAAAGTTTTGAATTCGTTTACAATATATAGTATATGGGGAAAATCTGGAATATACCCTTGAAATTTAGAAACGACTTAAGGGAATGGGAAATACCCTGGATAATGGAACTAGAGGAAGAGACCAAGCTAATCTTGTATAGCATTATCATCGCGACCATCTTGAAGTCAGGTCAAAATTTTCAAATAGGAAGAGGGTCATGTGACATATCGTTTTGAGGTAGCGTTTTCCCAGAAGCACAAATCTGGCATTATTTTTACGCTACCAATAATCATGTAAGAATTATTACATGCGGAAAACGAAATGCTTCGATGTAATGTTATTTTATTGTAGTTATGCACCAGAGATTTGTAAGAATTTTGGAAATATTTTACATAAGTTGGAAACAAACTGCTAGAGAAAGTAAAATCTTTGTTTTCCCGTGAACTAGAAATAAGGTGTCCCATCAAGATGATTCATAGACCATTATAAAGGAAAAAGAAAAATTATAACTTGGAAGAAATCGAAATATTCCTTATTTATGTAATAGTTTATGGTAAGTTTTCAATTTTATTTCGTACACAGTTGACTTTTGTCACATCTAGGTAAAGATTTTCTATGGGCTTTCACTATCTGCTGTTTGTGCTCCTAATTTTTCGTAGGAACATTGCTGTAATCTTATATTAGTTTCACTCACCTTTCTGTTGCATCGTTTGTTATGTGGATGAATTTAACTATTGTTTTTCCTTGAAGATAGTCATTGTTATTTGACCATGAAATCGGATCGCACTCAAGAAACCCTTTGAATATTTTAAATCTCTCGAGAAAAATTTGTTGCTTGCAACAAAATGATTGATTTCTCTTTTCACGATAGTTGCTTGCGTCAAGCCTCTTTGCTGCTTCACGGTTTCCCAATTATTGTTTTTCCATTATGCTAACTTCATCATAAAAAAAAACAAAGCTATGTATTCATCCGTCAAGTACCAGAGATGCCGAGAAAGTAGAGAAAGAACCAGTTCAGACAATTCAGTATCTATTTGTCTATAACTGTACAAACCTTTCAAAAATTGCAGGTCTTGTACTAGTGAATGGGATGCTTGATCACATTTAAATCAAGCTTTCACATATAGTTGTATCAGAAAAATGCATACTCTCCGTAGACCCGTTTCTATTTACTTCATTAAACGAAATTGTTGGCAAATAGAAGTAATTTTAAATAGTAGATAGCTTTTCCCATCCACCTTGCATGGCGAATTGCTCCAGTTAAACGAAAGAAAACTCCTCCAGGAGGTATGCCACCCAAGAATATGATGGTCAGTTCTAAACATTCCCTGTAATCTTCTAGGCAGTGTCCTGCTTCTACAAGTTTGATAGCAAAATTTAATACTTCATTTCTTACATCGGAAATATAGTTCCTTACATCATCATCATCAATTCCTGGAATAAAATTGGTAAATCTATTTTAGACCACTCGTTCTGAAAACGCTCAAATAGGGGAACATCTAGTCCAGATGCAAACGAAACACAACACTTGTCAAATACACATTTTAAAACCAATTCATAAATGTAATGTCTTTGAGGAAGATATAGAAGATTGTTTTGGAGCTTCTGCTCTAGAAGAATGCAGGCATCGTTGACGTGACACATATTGCAGGGAGTACTGTTACAACAAATTGAGTGCACGAACTTTACAAAATTCTTTTCTCCAAGCTAATGAACTGTAGTAGAAGCAATATGTTCTCCTCTTGATAATGAAAAACCAATTAGCCTCTCATGACCATCTCCTGTAATAATTATTGATAAACTCTTGAGTCTTTCAGCCAGTCAAACTCGGCAATACGTTTCCGTCTCATCGCACTTGATACACACCGAGATTATTTTGGTGGTCCTGTGTAAGTCCGCTACGGATTTTCTCTGAGCATAGGTGAATGAAAGACATATTTATTACTAGTTCCTATACATTATGGCCTAATGCTTTTGCCGTCGCTGTCAGAATATGCATTGTTGCACTATCAGTGACTTGTATAAATCAAGAGTAGCAACATGTCTTGGAGTAGGCCTAAAAATAGTTTTTCCCCTTTTACATCTCTTGCAGGGTCTGGATTTCTTGAAATGCTTACTTCCATGTATTTTGGTGTTTAAAATTCTAACAAATAATTTTCAGAACTGCATTTTTGCTTTGCGTTCCTTTTTCTTTTGAAACCGTTCATATCTTTTTAGTTCTTTTCGCGGCAAATTCATGTCCTTTTTTTTAGTCGTGTATAAATTATTATCTGTAAAAAAGAGAAATCTTTTCACAGGTAATAATTCTTAGACGACTAAAGCTACCGTTAAAATAGTGCCAAATTTGTGTTTCTCCTAAAATGCTACCTCAAACCGATGTGTCACATGACCCTCTTCCTATTTGAAAATTTTCACCTGAATCCAAGATGGCGAACTTCATGGTTGCTATGACAATACTATACAACATTAGGTGTGTTCCTTCCTCTAGTTCCACTATCCAGGATATCTTCGGATTCTCTTAAGCCGTTTCTAATTTACAATAGTTTATTCTAGATTTTTTTCATATGCTATGCATTGTAACCGGCTTCCAAATTTAGGTCTCTTGAGGCACCATTTAATATTATTCATTGGAGCTAATTTTTTTCCTTGCTTAACTTGGTCCCATATGAAACCATTTAGGGGTTAGTCCAAAGAAATTCAGAAATCAAAAATTAAGAACCACCCTAACACACACACACACACACACACACACACATATATATATATATATATATATATATATATATATATATATATATATATATATATATATATATATATATATATATATTAACAAGAACTATCTTGTAGGTTTGAGGAGGCCACTTTGAAATCCTAAGCTTAATATTGTGCAATGTTCTTAAACCTATGACTCGCTGAAACTACGAAACCCGAAATGTTCGAAGTTCGAAAAATGCATATGTGTGAAAATATAACATTAGTGTTTCCTATATAATTTCAGAAAAAAATCACTTACCAAGCATGCATCTTTTCCTCCTTCTTCGTATCCAGCACAGATCATGTTGTCAGTAATTTCTTTACTTTGATAGTTAGTCTCTGTGCGGCATATATTAATAGGAATTAATGGCAGCTCTGTATCTTTCAATATAGAAGAAACATCTCCCCCGGGTGATTCTTGACCCCAGCCTGCTATTATGCCCTCTTCTTGACCAAAGTCTGTGTAGAGACCAATATAGGAGATTTACTTGTTAGAATAAACTATATTGCGAAAAAAGACTAAAATTACAGTAATTGAAATTGAGGTGACGCTGGAAGAAAGGGATCTCTTGGTAGTTCCATACAATAAAAAGTAGCAGTTTATTCACAAGATTCTATAGTATTTACTTCGTTTTCGTTACGTTCAATTCTGTTGCAATATACGAGGTATTCTTTCTACTTACAATCGCTCCGAACTAAAATGGTTCTGGAACTAACTGATGTCTGGTCTTTAACGAAGTCAATAATGTAAAAAATAATGTTATAATAGTGAATTAAGGTTTCAATATTGCTCACCATTAAAGAACGTAATACCACTAAAAAACAAATATGACAGCTCCAAAGTTACAGACCTGATGGTACATTTCTTCAAAATATAAATGCTCACCTGAACTTTTTAAGTCTCTTAACATTGTGAGTTTGGCATTGACGTACTACGATAGGAGAGAAATTCATAAGTAAAAATAGAGTAGTGAAGCGTTTTCAGCTCACCAGATTGTTTGCTGTTTGAAACATTCAGGGTCTATTCCATTACTTAATGTAATGTTAGTTTCAGAACCAAATAGTGCCTTGACAAATGTAGAAAACGTGTTTAATTGAAGACGACACACACGTTTTTTAATCCAAAGAAAATCGTAATAAACAAAAATGGTATTAAGCAGTTCCCTCAATATCAATATATCTCAAAGCAAGTTCCGCAGCTTTTTCCATAGCCATGCATGACTTTCCTGCTGGTTTATTGGCTAGCGCGTGAGATTTTGGTGTACGTAGTCCCGGGTTTGGTTCCTGGTGGGAGATCCTTATGAATTTTAACTGTCCGCGAAGTTTGTGTGTTCGTGTTCCTCTCTTAAGAATGGAAGAAAGTAAAATGAAGTAGAAATTGTGATAATTAGGGAAATTAAGTTACTGAGAAACATTCGGTAAATCAGTTAGTTTTCAGGAAAAAGCAAGATAACCTATGTTTAGTTCTTTCTTTGTGTGAATATTCAAAACTTTCATACCAAAAATAGAGTAGTTCGAATCCAATTCTGTGCTTTTTATTTATTTGTTTCTTCAATTACGCTGTTTGTAGTTAACAGTATTTTGCAATGCACTTTCTTCAGACGAAGTCATACTTTAGAATGTCGTTAAGTGATTGTCGTTTGTATCCTACGAGTTTTCAACACTAAGAAAATGAATAATCTGAACGGTTTTTCTTTTCTCTTTTCTGTAATGGTATGTAAATGCAAGTGAATTGTTACAAAATAGGTTATGGGTTTATTCTTTGCAGTGCGCGTATTGACGGAGGAGCAGAATGCCAGAAATTTCCATCTGACAAAAATGTGTGCATGCTTGAAGAATGAAAGTTTCATCCCGGGCACGGATACTTTTTCCTCATCATAGAATTCCTTTTCGAATCTTCGTAAGGATAGACACACGAAACAACTTTATTTTATAGATGAAAGTACTACAATTAGAGAAACACCTCGCTAACGTGATTGGTTTACCAACACTCCGATATATACTTACTCTGTCTGTGTGTCCGTTAAGTCCACAAGAGGAAAATCTCTCAAAGATCTTGATGAGCCACCTATTTTGTACAGTATGTAGAGGATCAAAAGCAAGGGTAATCGAATTCGTTTACGGAGAAATATTCAAACCAATGTTAATAGAAATAAAAGAATTAGCGTTTTTATGTTAATCACTTTACAGTGAAAAGGATAATATGGAGAAGTGGCTTTCTGCAATCAATTACCCATCCGAACAGACTTTTCAGCCATAGCCTTTACTCTCTACCAAGCCCGGAAGCAGTAAAGGCTCACCACAACTTTCGGTTTCAGTATTGATCTACACGGTCTCATAAGAGAGAGCGAACATTCTTTTTGTAAAGAATCGATTTAGTGGTCTAAGAATTGGACCGCTAATGTCCAACTGTACATGTTTCTCTTTTCGTTGATTTCCGGCGAGATGTTTTAAGCAGATGAAAACTTTCTGAATTTACCTCTGATATTTCCGCACCTTACATCGCCTTGACCACGTACGGCGTTGATGTTTCCTGAAGCTTTGATGGGTAATTTTCCGTTATAAAATTCATAGAGCATGACATACCTTTATTGTCCTCCTATACTGCTCGGATCAATCACATGCCGCAATTTCAAAATGTGAGTAGGCATTATTCTAGACTCTGCTGCACAATGAAGTACTTTATATGGCATAGCTATGACACGTGTCGCCTATTTCACTATTTGCTCGCCAGATGGGGTCATTGCAGCGGTTATAGAGGAAACATTACGTTAATTTAGGATTTACGAATAAATAAAACTTGGTAAATTATTATAGTGCTCGAACATGCACTTCAGTAAACTTGTGAGTGGAAATTATGATGACAAATGAGTGGCAGATACAATATCTGTAAGAAATTTGTTATGATTTACGGTTTAATTTGGAAATGTATATCTGCGTAGGGAAAAATTGAATGCTACGTTCATAGACGATAGGACTAAGATACTTTCGGATTGACCCAAATTTTCTAAATAATATTTCGGAAAGTGAGTCGTAAAAATCCACTCTGTAATTTGTGAACGAATTAGATGGTGTACATTATAATTCATTTATTAATTTAGAAACTCACTATAGCTTATAGTAAATGTAATATTAGGTCCCTGGAGGATAGGACTATGATATAAATTTGTCCCTAAAATTGCGAAGTAATAATACGAAAGCGGTAATTACGATTCCTCTGAACCGTTTCGTAGCTTACAGTGTGCTGAATATTGTGATGATATTGCGAAACAATATTTCTTATTTAATTTTAATGCACAAATCTCTAAATCTGTTTGATAATTACATATCACTCACGCAATTGAAGTCTGTGTGAACATTTGCAGAACTTCGAGCGTATACGCACAGGGTACGTTTTGTCATTCTACATCAATAACTAGCAAAATGTTACTGTGAGTAGTGTTAATGTATAGGCCATGAACATATTTGTAAATTAGGTACTACCTCGTTCTAGATACCTCTATCAAAACAATTGGAACTAAATGTAATATATTATTTTGGAATTTGCTTTTGTTAATAGAAACATCTTAGATGTTCTTTCGTGTCTTAACTTACGAGAGATATATGAGGTTCATCATGGTTTATCCTACGACACGTTTTCAAATTTTGGGAAAAAATATGGTAAATATGATTTTGGAAGCAATTTGCCTTATTCAAATCATCATATATGTGTTTTTAACTTGTGACAACTATTTCAGTATCAAGGGACTTTAACTCAAAATTAACTCAACTCAACTTATTTCAGTATCATCAGTGATTCAGTCCTTTCTTATGCAGCTAGTTCAATGTATGTAACTCTCTAAAAATTAGGAAGGAAATTTGGTACATAGAAATGCGAATTGGATGTTATCTTCCTTAATTAAACGATTTGCATTATCCTTAGATATCTGGTCAATGGACCACACAAAAGATTTCGGAACCAAATTTAGTTAGTTGTGATTTGGAAAATACCTTCCCTGGTTGAAGCCACCATATATTGTTGTTTAATGATTATTTATCAAGTTTATTAACATAATTTTATATTTTATAGAAAATCTCAGTAAATGATGAGATATTTGAAATTAGAAAGTTGTTCCACAGTCACGTTCACATATTTCTTTACTTGGGTGATTAAGTTTGAAAATATCCTTCAAATACGTTTGAAGAAATGTTACATTAATATTTATAATATACAGGGTGGCAAAGAAGTAAGTATACAAACCAGCATGGATAAAATATGACATTTTAATTTATTAAGATGATGAATTTATTTTCCTTGGTTTGTTCCGAGCTTAAGGTATAAGTGAAACTAAATTAAGAACAGATAAGGAAGAAAGTAACTCAATACCTCTATGGATAACAGTAAGCAAATTATATAAAATGTCATGACCGATCAGTACGGGACTGTAAACCTACTTTTGGGCCACTCTATAAAATGTTTTGACTCTAAAGAAGGATACTGGTTATCTTGAATACTGAAATCTATCATAATACTACTTATTTGAACTGGTACAGAGTCCTGATATGTTACTATGATCTAATACAAATGGCAGTACCAATTCGCTTTCTCAAATTTGGATTTGAAACCTGATATTTAATTGTTTCAGACGATTTTTACATAACAACTATTCATCAGTCTTAATTTTAGGGAATTTAGTCACAACTCATAGCGAAAGATTATTTGTAGAAAATTATCTTTTATTAAACCCGATTTGTTAGGCGTATTCATTGACTTTGTCCTTACCTATGTTTAATAATATAAAATTTTGTGAAATAATGTATAACAGAAAGAAAATATTTAGTAATTTAAAATTCTTGAACATTTCTGTCACCGCAAGAATGGTAAACTAAACATTACAACCTTTCTGTTTTCTGAGTCGTATATTTAAAAACCGTATATTTTTTAATGAAGTGGCTACAGATTTTATAAAACATGACGATAAACAGTGAAACGATTTTGGTACAACAATATTATTGTTTGCCAATTTCCGTTTTGTTAAACGGAATTTCCTTGAAACTTTCTACTGAACAGTTTTATGTATTTGCAGTTAAAACATGTTTGATCAATTATTCACTTCTTGAAAATCATTTTTGATTGTTTTTACAAAAAAATTTTGTTCGGAAAAGTTTGCCTGACATATTTTTTCAATATGTGGTATTGTTAATCATTTTTGTCGATCTTCAGTTTGTTAGCAGAATTATAATATTTGTTTATAACATACATAACTTTTATCATTTTTAAAAGTATCGCCCGAAATAGTATCAGTTATTATGTGTTTAACTGCTTTTTGTTTGGAAATTGGGTTGAAAATAATTCAGCAAACCCCATATGAGCAATATTTAGGCTTGTATGAAGAAAATTCCGTCTATAAAAATAATGTGTTTCTTAGTATATATCTTGAAAATATCTGATGTGTGTGTTCCTTAAGTATTAATAATATTGAGAAAATAGTTATAAAAAGACCTTAATGTGAAGAAATACGTTAGGAATGTAACGTTATAACACAATAGAAAAAGCTTACCTAATACTTGGTAAGGAGCGAAGGTAGAGGTGAAGACTGAGTGCTGCGTTATTAAAAGCTAACTTTTGAGGTTGGTATGTTAATACCTTTCTGTGTGTGTTTGCTATAACAATTTATAACTTGAATAATATATATATATATATATATATATATATATATATATATATATATATATATATATATATATATATATATATATATACATATATATATATATATATATATGTTATACTTGTGAAGCCCAGAACTAAGAACTTCTGCTGACTCCTTCGACAGATTTAAGTCCAGATCCAAAGCATTAAGATCATTTTGTGAATTTATTGGCCGAGATGAACCACCAAGCGGTTCAAAGTTGGCACTTTCTATGTTACTTTTCTGGTTTGGCAAACTAGATCACTAATGCACTTTAGTGGTGGTAATAAATTTGAGATAGGAATGATATATATATATATATATATAAAAGAAAGGATAGTCTTCTATGATACAAATATTGACTCCCTTGAATTGGGCTGCGGCGGGTGACCGGTAAAGCATGTACCGGGTTGGTATATATCTTTTAGTTCAAGGGATAAACGTAGGACCCAAACTTAATAATTTTATTAATTAAAACTATGTTTCCTTAATGTGTGTGTAATGTGACAACTGCTCAACTCTGATAATACATCACTTTTAGCGTATGAGGCATAATCGTGATATACAAAACTATACGGAAAACATATATTTGATTTCATCAGTAATAAATCAGCTCCTTTGACCTCGTGAGGCCCGTGACTCAGGATAGAGAGCTCATTTCTGGTGCAACTTCTTTTTTCTCTAGGGGTTATAAGGGCACGACGCATAATTAAGAAAACATCATTCATTTCATTTCGGGAGTGAAAAATCGTTTCCTTGACCCTAGGGCGAAAAGCAAGGGGCTAAGTGCTAGAGCATTCACCCCTGGTGGTACATCTCTTTTTCTATTGACATAAATGTGGAACTTAAAATTAGAACTTTATTCGTTCCTAGAGTAAAATAAGTGATCCTAGAAGAGATCTCAGGTCCATTTCAGTTTGTGGCGCACATGTTGTCCGTGGCATTTTTATTCGTAGAAGTAAAATATGAATCACTCCTAGGAGTATAAGTGAACGTACTTACTGTTAGGAGTATGTATGCTACTCGTAGGATTGTTTTAGTTTTTATAAACGTTACATGAGGTTCATTGCTGGCGATATAGATGTTTTTGTTAACTTACGTTACTGTTAAGAGAATGTTTTCATTGTTAAATATTTTTAGTTTTTATGGATGTAATGTGTGTGTTACCGATACGGATATTCGTGTCACTGTTAATATGCGTCTTTATTAGGATTATGCGTGTCCCATTTAGGATTATTCAAAGTATAATAGTAGTAGTATCTGGGTTACGGTTAGAAGTATATGTGAATCTCAGAACTCAATTTGGTGTTAATTATTCGTAAATTAGATACGGTTTTGAACATCACGAAGGAGTATCTAGTGGGAGGTGGAGAAAAAGAAGTACGCTTAATTTAATAATTTAGGCTAGAATGTCTCAGAAACGTGATCTCAGTTCGGTTTATTTTCTCTTTCATGAAGTATGTACCGTGGTTGTCCAGAAGAAATGTTTACTTCGATATTTGGATAATATTTGGTCATACAAATTCAGGCTAGAACTGTCTCATAACTCAGAATCTGAACTCAATTTGGTCTATCGTCGTTCATACAGCACATTCAGCTCCTGTCCACTAGGAAAGTCTAGATGATGGGGGTTGAGATAAATGGTGTATGTCTCAAGTTAATTTTGGCTAGAAAACTCAATTTGCTACTGATGTCATTCATAAGGTATATACATGAGCAAAAGTGCATTCATACATCAATTTTCATATCCTGCAACGTTAGACAACCAACAATACTGTTAAGGTTTGTAGGTTGAGAACTACACAAGGCGTTCTACAAATGCAGTGGCTTGTTTGAAATATGTCAATGTAGAAAACAGCAAACAATTAGAAATATATCTATGCCTCTGCAATGAATAAAAAAATCAATGAGGTAGAAAGCGCCGCGTAGTATCTACAGAGCGATTGATATCATGATAATTTTACAAAGAAATCTTATCTAACTTTAGACATACCCAGAAAAAACAATGTTGATCAAACGTTCATTTTATACGACAGGTTAAAGTATATTGTAAAATCTCCGAATGTTTTACATATTTCATTTAAACGTCAGCTCCACTTTTGTTGCTTATCAGTTTTAATATTTCTACTAAAACTTTATGCAAAAAATATCAGGTCAAGATGATTTGACTCCCATCATCGTTTCAGGAGGATATTTATTTATCAGCAAAACCATCGTAGTTTTTATTTTTTAAATGTGTTATATTATTATTATTGAAAATGAAATGAAATCTTTAAGCTTAACGTCCCACGGTTCTGCCGGTTAGGCTAAAGGAGACGGTGATAATGAGAAATGCGTGAAAAGGTGGAATGAAGAAAGTGGGAGGAAATGGGAGAATCCCGAGAAAACCCACGAGAGCGGTGTTTGTCCACCACAAAGTCCACACGGCGCGAGCTGGGATCGAACTAGGGACCCCGAGCGCCGGAGGTGAACGCTCTACCACTGAGCCACCGCGCCCCCTGTTATTATTATTATTATTATTATTACTATTATTATTATTCACTTACACATTAAATATAACAGGAATATTTTCTGAATTTATATTATTAGTTTCCAGTGAGTTCGGAAAATGAAACAAATCAAGATGAAAAACGAAAATGAAAAGGAAAAAGGAAAGACAACCTAAGAAAGTAAAGAAAATTATATCCAGTGTGTGTGAGTTCAATTTTCGAAAACCACTGCATCAGTAGAAAACGCGCCATATGTTTATAATTTGACAAATAGCCATATTTTGTGGGCACACAACATGAATTTGTGTAATTTGATCTCCAATTAATAACACAAGCATGTTTTTATTAGAAGCATTTACGATATCAAAAGAATACGAGTTGTTTCTTATAATACGCAAAAATATATCATTCACTATCTTTTGCTATATTCTAAGTTATCGAGAACTATAATTTTGTAAAGAAGAATAATCAGAAATGAACTAAAACGTAGTCAAATATGAGTATGGATGAATGTTTCGGATAATATTTCAATTGGAGATAATTCCACTCTCTCTTTCTCTCGGTTATCATGATCATGATTCTTGTATTTCATCTCTAGATAGAGAACTTTGAGTAAGAGAAGTCATCATACACCTTGGAAGAATAAATTAAATTTAAAAGGGTTAAATTGACTTACAGTGCATTTGAACACAAGACCCCACTATTACTAACCTACTGCCTATAACACCTCGACTATTGTTTCAATACTTCCGATCTCCTAACTTGAGAGTTTTGTCATGGGGTGATGGTCGGAGGGAGAAAGAACGGAAAGAAAATTTGATTTTTTCAAAAAGAAATAAACAGTGTAACTGTCGGTTTGCTGAACAAGGTTTAAGTTGCCAAGTCTTGGTTAGGACAACAATTTTTGAAGAAATCTTGAGTGTGGGACAGTATTTCTTTTCTACCATAGAAACCTGTGTGTTGGTAGTTATTCAATTAATAACGATGAAATCTGAAACGAGCGTCTTGGGTGGTAAAATAATACATTACTATCCGTGAAAAATATTTGTTTCGTGGGTCTACATTGCTTAACACTTCTTAAAATCGTTATAACAAATAGTGGCGGATACAAATCCTTGACCAGGTAATGTCGATTACTTTGGAAACAAACGTGAGTGTGAGAATTAAATCTGTCATAACTCTAGTTGGGTGTGAGGAGGAAACTAAATTGTGAACTAAAGTTTCAAGAACAACACAAGTTAACAATATACACTAGGCGTAACATAATAAAAGAAATACGAAAGACATTTTGAAGCGAAGGAAAAACGACGTATAACTTTGTAACTGGAGAGAAAGAAATCTAACGTAAACAGTAAAGACGTACCACTCATCGTGTAGTGATCGTGAGTCAGTGGTGAAGGTGCTCGGACGGTATTCTGCAGGTACTCGGTTCGGATTTCCAGCTGGTGTTTTTTTTTAATTTAGAATTCTTCCTGACAAGGGATCTGCGATGACACACGTTTTATTATCTTCAGATATTTGAATAGTGGGATGTTTCAATACTTGAACTATCAAATCTTCAGGAATAATAATAGTTATTTTGTAGAAGATTAAAAGTTAGGAGGTTATTATCACTAAGGTCATACTACTATTATTAAAGAGGAATGTTATATATGGCAAGAATATTGCGATTTTTTTAGTGTTACTCATGAGAAAAGAAATTTCTTTTGTCGTTGATGAAACAAAACAAATAAAGTCTAGATGAGAATGAATACTTTACATTCGAGACTAGACAAGGCTAACTCAAAATATTGTCTCGTTTCCTTCCTGAGAATCGAGACGATACGAAAAATATCTAAAACATATCTCGTCTTATGTCGCTTCTCGATATAGTGTATAGCCATTCTTTAGGTAACAATTGCTCTGTAGACTGAAACTTGTATGCTATTTTGTTACTTTGTATTTCTTAGCTCATCGAATTATGGCCTGTGTAGGATTTTTAAAGTAAACTACTTTTGCATATCCTAAAAGTTAGTTTGTTATATACCTTGGTGTTCAATTATATTCGTTCATTTTTATTACACTTATTTTCCTTGAAACGTGCAGTAGAATACTTTCCACATAAAACTAAAGTGGAAACGCTTTGGTTTAAACATTTGAGTAATTGCAGAGGTGTGTTCTGGAAGTCCGGACCTCATCCCCGAATTCTCGACTTTTCTGTAAGTTTTCCCTAATTTTAGGGTTACTTTAAAAATTTTAACACCAATTACACTGGTCCACGTGGGTATTATTGTTTTGAAAATTTCAGGCGTATTACACGTGTTGAGGTCTCTCATTCATAATCTGACATTAGTTTTTGCCTATCTCCCTGGAATTGCTAGCAATTCAGGAATTAAGCTCGAACCTAAGAGTATCTGTTTGCTCTGTAGTTCATCAAGCGCTCCCTAGAGAGCAGCAGTGCGTCTGTAAGCAATTATGCAGCTGATGTAGGTATGAGGAAAGAAACTTAGTTATAAATTTAGTCCATATAATTGACATTTATTTTTCTATACAAATTAAATTGTATAACGTGCATAATAATGTTCCAGACAATCTCTGGTATAAATTCTTTTGTAGGTCATACATTTTTTCAGTTTATGTATGAAAAAATCAACTTGCGTAACATTAAGATATTTTTTTTCAGGTGAGAACATACTTAACCAGAGCTTGCTCTGAAGCGTTACCTTGTATATGGTGACGATTTTTGAATTATCCTTCCTTTTCCACATCCTGAGCCGCTTCCTCTGTTTCTTTCTAGAGATCCGTCCGTGAGACTTATCAAGCCAAGGGCGTCCGGATCTACGGATCGAACCAGAGAAGCCGCTCCTCCTGGACAACTATCCAAACGGGTTGTCCTGCCTTCATCATATTCATCACACATCTACACTTCATGTTAGGGTCTCACGGCTCTCCAGAAAACTATCAGCCTCTGCTATGACAGATCAAGCTGCTTCTGTTACAAAGGTAGATGGACGGCACGGTAGTCTTCCTCCGGTTTTTGCCACTCTGTCCGCTTCCAGCACGAAAGTGGTCAAGCGGAAGGATACTGGCAACCGGCAGCGAATCATATCCGGCAGTTCCACCGCTTCAACAGCTTCAAATGCCTCCACCCGGTCTAAGTCTCCACGAACCACACAACTGTATGCTGATACTATTAAGCAGCCTCGACATCAGTCGAAGAAGCAGCACAGAGACGATATTTCAGAAAATTCTGATATGGATGCAGCTGATGACAATAGTAATAGAACCAATCTACGTTCTCAACCATCTTTCACCAATAATCTACCTCCATATCGCTCGATTCTCATTCATTCCTTCTTCAAAATTATGACACGAAATACAGCAATGAAAAGTTCATCACATTACAACTTAGAAAATATCTTCCGAGCATTTCACTAGCAGAAATAATTAAGACACGTAACGGTTATATCTTAAAGTCCATAGATCCTCAGTTCGCTATCACCGTTAGAAACAAGGCCTCGTTTGAGATCTTCGGGAAAAACGCTACTCTTACATCTCTCTTCTCTACTCGTCAGAAACAAGCACCGCCACCTAAACGTCCACCATATCTATCTGTTGTCATCCGGGAGGTTGACCCAACATATTCCGACGCCGAAATTCATGAAGAGCTTCAACATGAGGGACATAATATTCATAAGGTCATTCGCATACGAAACAATGAAGGTGCAAATTATATGGTACGCGTTCTCACACCTTCACAAGATACGATAGATGCATTACTCACTACTGGCGCATACGTCTATAAACGTCGCCACAGGGTTGAACCTTCACACTCTCCAGATCCTCTTCCTGTGAGATGCGAAAAGTCTCAAATCTACAAAGATCAGAACACGGTAAATTGCAAAAATCAGCCAGTATATGGACATTGCACAGGACCACATCCTACGCGCCTCTGCACCAACCTTCAACAGCCGCCTGAAAGCCCCACATGACACGAACAAGATCCGGCCTATAGTGACAAATGCAAGAATAAACCTCAACTTGATCCACAACATCCTGATTTAGTCGTATCGCTCCGGATGCCAGACTTTCCACCTAAAACCTATCTCCAAAGCACTGATCCAGTTACTATCCAGCAGCTTCTTTAATTTTTCACACTCACCCTACAAAACATTCATCCTTTTCAACGCACTCATATTCTACAACAATTTACCATAGCTACTAAATCAGTCTTCAATGTCAATTTCTACGCCATCTATACCAATAACTACGTTCATTTTCATACATAACGTCAAGAAACAACTGTTTAACCTATCCGTTATAATGGATTTAGTCTTTCTTTTCATGAATATTCGCTCCTTAAATACAAATAAAACCCTTTTCGAAGCACTGTTACTCGAAGAACATGTATCTGCATTTTTGCAGAATGGGGCCTTTTTAACCAAGTCTACCATAGTAATGTTCCTCGCTACACAGTCACTCGTCATAATAAATACAGCTTCTGCATTACGGGCCAATGGGGGAGTAGCAATTGGCTTTCGCACTCACATACCATCTCGCCATCACATTTGTCCTGTTCCACACCTCCCTGAGCATATCATCCATGGGCGGCGATTAGGGGGGCCAAAGGGGGGCAGTTGCCTTCCCTTTTTGATATTACCCATTAATGTATATAATTTTATTTGGAAATATAAAGTTTTGTATGTATTATTGGTTCATAGAATAAAAAGGGTGCCATAAAATATTTGTCGTTCCATGAGTACGTATTGGTTCTCTTCCCGTGGAATTAAGAAAGCTACAGGAATTGCGTTTGAACTGCCACTAAAAATGGCCCAAAAATTAACCTATTGGAGCGCCACAATTTGAGCGTACTTTCATTTCTTCTTGCAAGGGCTCGATATGTTAGTCAGCCACTCTGGAACTAATTGAGATAACATTTAACAAGAAAAGAAGTCCTTCACAAGTTATTATTTAATTGCACAAAAATCAACAGTTCCTAAAATGTATTTTCTTCTTTCTAATAATAAGGAATATTTTGATATTTGTTTTCAGTTTAACATTCTGTTCAGCAGCGAAGTTACATGAGACGTGGACTTAATGATCAACGTGGTGTCCGTTCCAAGTGAACTCCCACGGGAATCAAGCCCGGGTCTCCCACGTCAAAGGCGTGTACGCTAACCCGTTAGCCACGAAGGGGCTCAGTAATGTATATTAATTTTGCAGTGTAATATACGAGTTTAGGGGTGTACATATATAGTTTTGTATATACAATTAAATTTAGTAAATTCAGCATAATTCTAGGTTTTAGGATCATTTTGTATAACTGAAATGTGAAGTGACTCTAAGTATTGCTGAGTTGTGATATATTCCAAGAAAGTGAAAACTGTACTTAATGGCAGCGAACATGTTTCGGAAAGCTGCAAAAGTTTTTCTTTAAATGTCGTAGCATATGTTTGTAGTATTCACTGTCATCCTAAGAGTAATAACACATATAATAGCATGCGTGGAATTAAAAATATAACTTGTTCATTAATTTCCAGTTTCAATATAACGGTATTTTAACTGAAAAAGACAGTATCCTAATAGTTATACAAGTTTTCGTCAAACAAAATGTTACAAGCAACCAGGAAAACTAACGTTTGAAATTAAATATTCAGATCATGTCTTGCCCCCTCACTTTTAACGTCCAACCGCCGCCACTAATATCATCATTACATTGCACTTCAAGTCAATCATCATCACTTTTGCAACTATCTATGTTAGACCCGGCCACCCCATCCCACTTGAATTTTTCAGTCATATTTCTAATACCTATAAACATTTCATAATTCTCGCCTATATCAACTGCCATAGTCGGACTCCCAATGAACGCACACGCTTTACACCCCATATCACCACTCACATTACCGGCATAACACATATTCTCCCATCTGCTACTAGACCCGTATCCAATACCACTTCTGACATTGCCATCACCTCTAATACACTCGCCGCTAACAGTACAATCACAGTTCTTGATCTCCTTGGTAGTGACCACGCCCCGGTCAAACTTTCATATCATATTGGCACCGCTCGTTCACATACTGCACCTCCACCACTACGAACGCCTCTCTTTGATAAAGCCAATTGGCATCACTATCGCACATATCTTACCCATGCTGTCGCAGATCTCCACCCTCCTACATCATCTGACGAGCTATATGCTCACGTCTCTACTATGACTTCTGAGATCACCCGTGAATCTGAATTGTTCATCCCAACTTCTTGTTCCACTCCATACCAACCTAACTTACCTCTGCACTACCTAGCTCAGATCAAACGCTCTCGTCAAGCATATCGTGACTACGTCCGGACACGAAATCACGAAGCTCTACGTCTTTACAATCAACTAAAACGTTCTGTAAAAATTATATTGAAGCGTACAACAGACGCCAGTGGATTAAAACTGTAACACTCTTGCCGACACGGCACATCCTCCACATTTCTGGAAACGTTGCAATGCGCTTTGTGGGGTGTATTCAGTAAAACCTCTCACCCACTCATCATCAACGACAGTCAAGTTGCTGTTGATACGGATAAGACCAACACTTTTGCCGACTACCTCCAAGATATCTTTACCCCTCAATCCCTCCGATCGTATTTTTTCTCACCCAGTAGACAAAGTCAACACAGCAGCTCCTATCTTCCAACCTAGTGCCAATCATATATTGCCGCCGAATGAACTCACTTCTCCTATCACTGTTGTCGACATCACTTCTGTTGTTCAGGCTAAACGAAACTCTGCTCCAGGTTTGGATTCAATCACATATCGCCATATCAAGGAAAGTCACTCCTCCTCCTATTAGCCTCGGTATTCACTTTCATCCTTCGCACAGGTTTTCCCCCGCTGAATGGAAGATGTCTAAAATGCTCATGTTCCCGAAACCGAATAAACCACCCAGTGCCGTGTCTTCCTATCGCCCTATGCAACTCACTTCAACTTTTAGCAAAATACTTGAACGCATTCTCGTCAATAGGCTTCATCCTTATCTCAGTGCACGTAATCTCATCCCATCTTACCAAGCCGGTTTCCGCCCGTCATACTCTAAAAACGATCAGCTCCAACAGCTAAGCACCCTTATTACAAATCATTATAACTCTGTACTTTTTGACCTAGAAAAAGCATTTGACAAAGTGTAGCATCTCGCTCTCATCTTCAAACTCATCGAACTTAAATTACCATCACCATACGTCTGTTTTGTCTATAACTTTTTGGCCTGCCGTATTACCTATGTTCATATTAACCATCATTTGTTTCATCCAATATTTCTACATTCTGGCGTCCCTCAAGGATCAGCTTTATCCCTCTTAGTCTACTTGTTGTTTGTTTCAGACTTCCCGGTTCTGCTCGCAAACGTCCATACATTCCAGTATGCCGATGGTACCGCTTTCTTCGCTGGGACAACTAAATGGCAAATGCCTAGCACATCTTGTGCTATTAGGGCATCAAGCAAATACGATTCCTGGGTATCCTCTACTCTGTGAAAGACCTGGTTTCATGAAAGATGTGTGACAGGTGATAAGGAACAGTGTCTTATCTGTGGATAATGTGTCTGAATTATTTCTAGTGCTTCACGAAACTGGCAGGCGTCATTAACGCAAAAATAAATAAATAAATGTTAGTCTCAGTGCACACAAATAATACATTTTTCTAATAATATAGTTGTTACTTGCTAAAAATACTAGTTCAATGTAGTTCTAATGGAAACAAATGTGATTGCTATGTTTTATGATTAAACAATATAGTGATAGTTACACTACTTTGCATTTAGCTTACAATTTCAACATTAAAGACATTAGTATAGAAATTGCTATGTTCGTAATTTGTCTGTATTTATCATGTATTTGTATTTAAATTCTGTACTTATCATGTTAGTGTAGCAAGGTAATAAGCTAAAATATACCTATCATGTATATATCTTCCTTCAAAGTTGAATGTCCGGAATCGCCAGCCTACTGTCCGGATTCACCCTTCCAAATTTGAAAATCAAAGATTTCGTCAAATTTCAGAAAATTATTTCTTATGTCTTAACATGCCATTCCAGGAAAACTATTTCAGTTGTACATGCATACCAACATATCACTAAAGCATAGGATGAAGTATTGGATATTTTTGTTTAGCGGGGTAGTAGTAAAAGAAAAGAAACATCACAACTGTCTGGATTCACCCAAACTTACCCTAGTTATTTCTTGAAAGGCTTCGACCGTATTAGGAGATAAACATTGTACAACATTCTTACAGAATTTTGAATACCAAAATAGACTAGTTAGATTAATTAAAATGCGTTAAATTTACTCGAAAGTAAAGGGCGAGTAGGAAAATTCTCGTCCACGAGCTTCACGTCGAGAATCTTCTGAAACAAAGAGGTGCGTTGTCCACATTATTATTGAACTTTGGTTTGGAATACGCTAGAAGGAACATCAAAGATAGCAACCAGGCCCGAGAGTTGAATATTATTCACCAGGTTATGGCGTATGGTGTTGATGTAAATCTCATAGGAAATGATAGAAAAATAGAAATAAATACAAAGATCTCATTAAAAACTTGCAGGTTTAGAAGTAATTGCAGAGAAAAGTAAATATATGGAAATTCAATGGGATCGAAATACTGAGAATTACGGATGCGTCAAAGTATCAAATACTATTTTCGGTAAAGTGCGTACTTTCAGTATCTGGGATCAATATTAACAGACCAAAATCATACACACAAAGAAATAAAATGTCGATTGAAAAGAGGGAATTTGGGTTATTATAATTATTCAGTTCCAAGTCTTTCGTCGTCGTGAACTCTGTCGAAACATTTGAAGCTTAAAAGATATAAAACGATAACTATGCCTGTTGTACTGTATGTTGGCGAAACATGGTCGTTACTTTAAGGGAAAAGCGCAGACTGAAAGTTTTTGAGTATTAAATACTGAGGTGAATATTCGGACTCAAGAGGAACGGGAATGGGGAATGGTGGAAACTTCATAACGATGAACTGCATAATTTATACTGATTACCAAACATTGTTTGAGTCATCACGCCTAGTAGGCTTAGATGGGCAGATCATGTAGCGAGAATGAAAGAAACTAAAAACGCTTGCAAAATTTGGACTGGAAATTCAATTGAGCAATGTCCGTTAGGAAGACCTAGGCGCAAATGGGAAGAGAATTATTAAGATAGGTCTTGCAGAAATAGGAATACAAAGTAGAAACTAGGTGGAGGTGGCTAAGGAGAGAAGTTATTGGAGAGATTTTGTGAACGTGACATTGAACCTCCGGGTTCCGTTGGCCATTGAGTTAGTTAGTTCTTTTACGGTAAAAAATATTGTGAAATATACCAGAATTCAGAAAGATTTTGTTTTCGAATTTCTCAATTTTGATTGTTGAAGTTGAGGAATACTTTTAATGTTTGTATTTAAAATCCAAGATGTAGTTTGGCTACTATATATGTTTGAAATTATAGGAATTGTTTAATATTTTAGTGAATGAAATTTCTGAATTTATTTTCACTTAATTTTGATTAACATAGTAAAAATACACTAACACACATACAGACAAACTCTCTCTCTCTCGCTATATCTATCTATCTATCTATCTATCTATCTATCTATCTATCTATCTATCTATCTATCTATCTATCTATCTATCTATCTATCTATCTATCTATCTAGGTTTTGTATGTATGTAGGTAAACAAAACTAGATACGTGGGAACGGAAAAAATATCAGGACGATATAAGTAGTTGATGGACTAATGATCCCAATAAATTCCCTCAAATTGAAAGTATGTCACATTTCAATGGAATAGAAAAAATAATTGGTAGTGAACATTCTTTGAAAAAGAAGAAATTCGTTGGGATAAACTCTGACCCCTTAAGCTCTATTCTAAAATTACTTCAAGTTCAAAATGTTACTATTCCCCTTGTTTTACCCCATTTTTAATATTTCCAAGCAAAGAATAGCTTGCGTGTGTCTCTTTACTCATCCCAATTTCATAACTTCATTCGCATCATCGTAGTTAATCCGATTGGGTAGAAAAGCGTGATTATTTAAGCAAACTCATCGCATCACAACGCCGAACATGTATTTCAGAGTTTGACCGTTTCCGATTTTGAAAACGCTACTCTATAAGTCATTACTAGGCACCTTGTATAACATTAACAAATCATATATACGAGGGCTATCCAGAAAGTAGATTACGTTTTGGAATAAAAAATCAACAAAGTATAGGAAACAAATTTTATTATATACAGATGAAAGCCACACACAAATACTACTTTTCGACATAGTCACCATTCAAATTAAGGCATTTATCGTAGCGATGTACGAGCTTGGAAATTCCTTCGTCGAAAAATTCGGCCGCCTGCGACTTCAACCACTTCGTTACCTCTTCTTGCAGCTGTTCGTCGTCATCAAAACGCTGCATAGCCAGCCACTTCTTCATTGCTGGGAATAGGTGGAAGTCGCTCGGTGCCATGTCGGGACTGTACGGCGGATGAGGAAACAACTCCCACTGAAAAGATTCAAGAACTTCACGCGTGACATTTGCCGTGTGGGGCCGGGCGTTGTCGTGAATCAACAATATCTTAGAGCTCAACATTCCTCTGCGCTTGTTTTGAATTGCTCTTCTGAGGTTTTGCAGAGTTTGGCAATACCTTTGAGCGTTTATTGTAGTGCCTCTTTCCAGGAAGTCCACCAAAATCACACCTTTTCTGTCCCAAAAAACAGTCGCCATCATCTTCCTTGCCGACATTGTTTGCATGCATTTCTTGGGTTTTTGGGGAGAACCTGTGTGCCCCCACTGCATTGATTGCAATTTCGTTTCACAGTTCACGTGTTTCACCCATGTTTCGTCACCAGTAACGATGCGATCGAGTAAAGAGTCACCATCCTTATTGTAGGCGTCCAAAAAGTGCAACGCTGCAGCCATTCGCTGATTTTTGTGGTCCTCTGTCAAGATTTTTGGAATCCATCTTGCACAAAACTTGTGGTAACCAAGCTTTTCGCTGATGATTTCGTGCAACAAACTTCGCGAAATTTGTGGAAAACTCAAAGAAAGTTCCGTTATTGTGAACTTTCGATTTTCACGGACTTTAACATCGACTTTTTCGACAAGTTCGGCAGTCACTTTGCTGGGTCTCCCACTTCGATCTTCGTCGTGAAAATTGGTTCGGCCATTTTTAAATCTTATGACCCACTGTCGCACTCCACCTTCAGTGATAATGCTGTCCCCATACACTTCACACAGCTGCCGATAGATTTCTATCGGTTTACAGTTTTTTGCTGTCAGAAACCTTATTACTGCACGCACCTCGCAGCTCGCGGGATTTTCAATTAACGCAGACATTTCAAACCGTCACAGTATCTTAACGGAGCACAGCACGAACCTCTCACTAGCACGGCTAGATGCCGACTGAGCTGCGCAACGCTCTGACCCCAAGATGGCCGCGCTAGCCCCGCCCCTAGCGGACACAGACGAAAACGTAATCTACTTTCTGGATAGCCCTCGTAATAACTTTGTTTAGGTAATAAGTAAATAATTATTGTGACTGTTATTGACACGTGTAAATTTTTAGAGCAGCGAGCAAGAATTTTATTTTACAGATCCATTTCTTTGCAAACTGACAACAATAATGATTTATTAGAGTTCCAATAATTTTTCAGGGCGACTCGTCGTTTAATCATTTCCAACACTTTCTCTTTCTTTTTGCTCATTTCGCCCACCTTTGCTATCAACGGCCCCGCACGTCCTCATAGCTACTGCTCTGGTTACATAAGTCAGCTATATGTTATATACGCCCATCTGTATGTGAGATCCTTACCGTTTATATACAATTATACTGAAAGTATGTATATATGGTACACTTGTACTGGCAGTACTATGAAATATACGTTTTCAGTTATATGTTTCCAGCATGATGTTATATATATATAGTCGTACTTTAAGTTCAAAAAAGTACAGGACTTACGGATGTAACGTACGTTTTTACGTACACCAAATATGTTTTTTCTCTGTGTATATATTGGTACGTCTCTTGTGACGATAATTTGAAACCTATACGATACGTTCTCTAGACATAGAGTTTTGATATTCATCACAAATGTAGATTTTCGTTAAGTAAATTAAAATTCTGATAATTGGTAATTCTACCACGCAATGAGAAAATTAGCGGAAAGGAGAAAATTGCATAATGTTACATCACTAACGACAATGTACGAAGGCGATAGGATACTTCCTGTAAACTTGTAAACTGAAAAGTTTGCATATACGATTATCGTAAGCTGAAAGTAAAGTAGAAATAATCCGAAGAAACTCCAAATTTTTGTCTTGAAATGGGAGGAGAATTGGGGATAAAGGTAAAATCATATGTTAACATTACCTTTTAAAATAAATATAAACTTAAAGCATCCTAACTGTAAACATTAAAACTTAGATTTGAGTTACCAACAATAGTAAGTGAAACATATACAGTAAAATGTTTACTGTAAAGAAACGATTTAAAATTCCAAACAAATTTAGGTGTTTGATATCAGTCAAGATGGTGTGTCTATATATCTACTTTCTTTCAGAATAGTTATTTATAAGCGCTTACCATTGAAAATGTGAAATGCTGCAAAGTTTTATTCAAATCTGAAAATTAGAAAATGAAATTTTCTGTTTTAATACAGCAATCAAGTTCTGCGCAGTATAGTCTCTCAGACGGTTTGTTTTCCACGTAAGTTCTTCTCAGCACTTAGTTTACAAATTTCGTGTTAAAAATGTCAAATTTCAATAGCACTTGGCATCGTTTCTCATCCGTTAAGTTTTTATTACTCACCAAATAATACGATTTGTGTAAACGAACTTGTATATTTTTTTTCGTTTACACTTTTTGATGGTGTAAGTTACTCAATAACAGTTTTAACAAATTTTAGAACTTGAAACCGTAACCTACCTTGCGATGCGATACATATAGGCTGTATCAGATCACCATAATTAACTGGGTTTTCCAATATTGCAATGCCAACGTCATTGTCGTAAGTTTTCGGGTCATAACTCTCATGTGGAATTGTATTTGTTACTTTGATTGAATCCACCTTGTCGGAAAGGATCACAGGTATTCCCACAACGACTTCCAAGTTATTTCCCACATCCCTAAAATAAAATAAAACAGTAATGACAATGATATATTATTGATTGTCCCTTTTTCTTTTCAGTCTATAGCACTGTCTAGCATTGTCATATGTAACCAAAGCTCCATAAATATACACAACTTTTTAATTTCCTAAGGGTTTTGGGGTAAGAGAAAGCTGTTATAAGCTATCTGTTCTGACACAGATGCATCATATCTTGTGCCGTTTCTTCAGTTGCATCTCAAAAGGAAGAGAATACGAAGTAGAACTCAAGTCAGAAAAAAATGAATACAAAGATTAGTAATTACTACTTACATTAATATTTTAGTTCTAAACATTCAATGTAAAATTTTATTTTTGAAGATCTGTATAGTATAGAGAGACATATAAATATATTAAAACTTATCACATACGTAACAATAGCAATTTTTGTTATATATCATACTATGTTTCACAAAACATATTGCTTGTCTCCATTATTGAATTTATGTTTATTCGCATGAAATTAAATTACCCGTAGAGAGGCTAGAGTATTTTCCTACGCACTTTATCCATATTGTTTTACAGTACATCATGTCAAGATAGCATAATCGTTAATATAATATATCAAATAAGAATTTCGCAGAACGTATTTTTGTGAAGCATGATAATATCTGGACATACGTAGCCAAGGATTAAATGTTCATAGTTGGTTATTATATGAACACTGTGTAATATGACTCAAAAATTTTATCATTAGACGTAGTATAGTATGAAATCGTTCTTTAGTGTTTTATCTTCCTAAAATGTATATTTTCACTTGACCTGCACACTGTTTCTGTAAACGTTTTCTTTGGTCTGAAAATAGAATCTGTAATCACGAGTTTGTAATTCCAGCATACTAGGATTGTTCTCATCTGCATCATTTAGTACGTTTTCTTAATTCACAATCGGAAACAACTGATCCACATAATTCACTTCGTATTCGCATCTAGTCAACATACTTCTTGGGCAATGAGAGGCGAATGAGGTGAGTAGATAACTTCTCTCCTATCCGAATACCAGTTGTATGACGACTTGAACACCTTTAGTTATTACGACGCTCCTTCACGCGTCCAGGCGCATACAAGCTAAGACGTCTGTCAAAGATAAAATAACTCACATTGCTGAATACAACAATGATTTGTCTACTTCTCATGCCGTTCCTCCCAAAATTTCCGAATATGCTCTCGGCAATGTATAACTGTAGGAAGTAATCGTGAGAGAGTAATGCAGTCTTGCTTCCAACAATCGATTATTTATTGCTCATATTCCTACTTGGTGGACAACTGTTATACTGATAATATTAAAATTCGCCCTCTTTTTGGTCTAGACAAATATACATGGTTATGGTGATTCCGATTATCGAAAGAGAATAGTTTAATAAAATCGTCTTTCTGTTTTGATAAAAACATCTCCCTTCCATCGTGTACAGCCTCGATACATCACTGGAAGGTTACAATTATGCTAGTTGCAATTCTGTGAAGCGTAGTTTATCTATATGGCCATGTCCAAATTTAATCAATTCCAACACAGACGTTCATACATTCACTGAACACAATATGAAATAGTGTAGGTGTCCTCATTTACAGGACATATAACTTTATCACATTCATCTAGTATTATAATATCATATGCTTCAGTATTTGGTAATCGGCTGAGTCTTACCATTTGCTTTAATCTTACTTTTTATATATGGGGAAGGAACAAAATTGATTGCCGTAATTCATCGCGTAGTACTCCGAGCAATGAAGATTATAGCAAGGAATCAGAAATATTTATACTGCACGGAAACAAATCATTTTACCATACATTACGATATAATGAAACACAATACAGTATTTGAATTGGGAGAGGGGGAGCTAAATCACTTCATCATTTCTGGTTCATTTTAAATTCAATGTGTGTGCATCATTGCAAATCCCGAGAAATAGACGGATACGCCATATTGTACCAGAAATGAATGCTTCACCAAAGTTGTCAACGCAACTGTTTTTTAAATCGGGAGGGGTTTTTTACTCTTCATTCTTGATATATTTTAACCCCAAAAAGTATATATACTGTAAGTTGGATATATCATATATATTATACATGTTAAGAAAAATATGTTAAATCCGGACATTATATACAATAGCCGAGTATTAAACATAATAGCTACAGCATTTCGTTAATATAGGAATTATTATTCGATTTTGACATAACATAGTATGTGTGGTTATCGAGGTGTCGTATAATTCTTGTTGCTTCGAGTTGGTTAATCAAAATGAGGCTATTCTTCTTTGCAACTTCGTTAAGCTACCAAAGAACAATTGGATGTGATGACGAACGGGGATAACATAAATTTTTTTACTGGACAATGTACACCCACGACATCCACAGACGGATTTTACCAAGAAATTGTCGTTGAGTAGCGAACTTTAAATTATTTCGAGTGCAATCAAAGCACTTGGCACGTATAATTTGATTTCTCGAAGTACTAATCTGGAAATTTCAGTTTCTCAGCAGAAAGTTCAGAAATCGTAATTCTTACCTTTAGCGTATTTATTAAGTCTGTTTGTCGTCACTGTTTTCTACTCTTGGCCGCCCGCGTGCTGAATATTATTAAGTTCTTTTAAATATCCTCTTCAGTAGTCATGTACACCATCATCATTTAAAGGTGCCTGCCACATTTTTCCTCATTCAACGATCAATTGAGGCTGTAGTATGTCCTTCTGCCTGACTAATCGATTTACATAGTCCAGTCTCATATTTGGGGGTCCCTTCGATTTCACTCGATATGGTTTTGGGCTCGTTACTACACAATGATTGAACTGAAAGACCACTATATCTGTATTGGGAGGAGATGTCCCTCAATAAACAATTTAGCCTTATCCCCGTTTCGTTTTCTCATGTGCTCCTCCTGTTGTGGCTAAAAGGACATCGGAATAATAGGCTTCGTAAGTATTAACTTTGTCTACCTCTCGCTTTAACTTAAAAATAAACAATCTATTCGAAGATACCGTTTGTAAAAAAATGTACATTAGGATGGATTATAATCTGCTGTTGAGATAATTCCCAATTATCTCTACGGTTTGAAGCTATTAAGAAAATGAATAACCAAAGCGTTAGCTACATCCATGGTTTAAAATAATATACATTTCGAGAAAATCTGTGAAAATGTTTCAATTTTTACAAATTAAATTCCGTTTCCTTTAAGATTATAAACCTATTCTTATATTTTGGGGTTGAAATAATAGAGAAAAAGAGAGCGTATTACTCAATGCTCCAAAGCACAGTATCGAAATTTTAAAACTTGGTTGAATTATAACTTATCTTTGTTTGTATGACATTGCAATGTTCAAGACCACAGAATTCTGTGTAACCTTCAAGTGACAATCTAAAATAAAGGCTCGACTGCCACTATTACTCCTCCTCCTCCTCCTCCTACTACTACTACTACTACTACTACTACTACTATTACTACTACTACTACTAATAATAATAATAATAATCTGTTACTATTGGGTTTCTACGTCCTATTTGGTAATGCAGGAGTGTATTCTGTGTCAGTATACTCATATAATTCTAACCTTGCACTGAACTAAAATAGATTGCTCAATATAAATAACAAACATATTTTGTCTTGTTTATGAAGCAGAAACGTATCAGTCCGTGAATAATGCTAATATGCAAATTTCAAAACATTTAAAAAATGTTTACATGAACATCTAGTCAAAATATTTAGATATACGTAAACCTTATTATAAACACCAGACGTCTCGTGGCACTAATTCTTTATAGTTTGCACTCAACCTAATAGTCGTCTAACTTTTTCCTGACGCCAAAAGATAGCTATGCAAGCAACCTGTAGCCGAGAGAAAGCTATGGGGAACAACTAACAACAATTAAAGAAAATATTTTGGTTTTATAATACTTTGATATTAATTTAAACCAACACTCTAATTAGGACTGTAAAATAGACAACACAACATGCTTCACTCAATAGTCTCCTGAAAGAATCAGTTATTGATAGAAACAAACTAAATTGTAAAATAAAGTTCCAACTAGTCAGCATATTGATTCCATGATGTGTTGAGTAATCCCAGAAGAAAATATGGAAAATAATGTGAAAACGTATATTCTTTGAGGTGACTACATGGTGAAACAGAGTGTAATAAAGACTATACTATTTGTGACATATACACTTACACGAAGAAAGGTGAGTAGATGTTTACCGTTGCAAGCAATGCGCAGCAGTAAGTATGGCATTTTGACTAAGAACTGTTCCTCCACATAAATTTATTTTGTTTGACCGAAGTAAAGCCATGAAGGGATACTTGCTGTCCACCATTCTAATGTCTCTAGGTTTTCTTACTAGCTCTGTGTGGAGAAAAAATATGCCTTTTATTTCATTATTTAGACATCATTGTGCAGAATTAGCATTAAAAGAAATCTCGTAGTTTATTTCTTAATGTTTTGCAGTGGTATTTTCAATTTTGTTTCTAATAGAAATACGAAATATGAGTTATTATGTGTGTGCTCTCTACGATTGAATGTGCAGTAGGTTTTCTTTTGATCAGTGAAGCGTTATTACCCTACGGACATTCACGATCAAATTTTGTGCTGTATATCTTTCGAAGTTACACAAAGAGAAACTATTATATTTCTTATGAGAAAAACTTCCTTATGTCTTTCGGAAACGTATAAAAATATCTTTGTTTTTAAAAAAATAATGCAAAATTAGTATAAGTAAGTAATTTATAAATAGGAACAATTTGAAGTTTTAATCATTTATCATTTTACAATTAAACGCACGACTAGGCTAAAAAATATCGAAATGAGCATGAATTTCTTGTTAGTGATTTTTAAAAATATATTGTAAATAAGTAAATTTGTAAATAAAACCCCCAGCCAGAAGAAGTTCCACTTGTTTTAGTAGAGTAATTGGTTAACATGTAACCTCTAATGGCTTACCTTTCCCACTTCAAGTCCATATTTTACAGTAAAACTGTTTATGTTGTTTCTCTCAATTCATTGAACAATATTTTGTTTCAGAATTTCTTCCTGTTATTTACTGCATTGTAGTTTTCTTTTAAGAGATAACAAATAACTCAGAGTTATGTGTTAAAAACTGTTAAAATTATGAAAAATGTTACAAAAAGATACACCTTCATTTCTAGTTATGGTCATAACTTGCAAGGGCAACATTTAAATATTAATGAAACATTACTAAAATGACACAACAGAAAAGTTACTACCAACATCTTTTACATGTGAGATCTAGAAATTAGACAAAAGTAATGAACACTTGTTAGTTAAAATTACTTGTTAGTTAAAAGTAAAATAGGGATAGTTTTCAACCGAGCTAAAAAAAATCTTTTCTTCCTAGAAATAACAAACATTTTACAAAAATAATTACAGAAAAATTATTAATTTACCAAATTATTAATATAGTTCAGTCGTTAGCATTATCTCTTCGTAATCGCGATTACCAAGGATCACATTTCGACACCAAATGTCCTGGATGCTAATTTTTCAGGTTCCTCTGGCAAATATAGGAATATCTTTGACACATGAGCCTTGAAACACTTTCAAAAAATATTTTCGTTCTTTGTTAGTGCTCAATATATAATAACTTTTCCGTTGTATTTGAAAGCTTTCTCATATATAAACACTTACAATATACGTTATGTATAATACAACTAACTTTACGTGATAGCCAATTCAGATCAAATCTCAAATCAAAAGTACTTTTATAAGCCATTATGCTTGTAAATGAAGATAGTAGTGTGAAAATTTTTATTAAAGAAGTACGACAAAGAATGATATAAGGGTATACCATGAAAATAATTGGATATGAGGGTACATCATCTTGCACGCACATTTTTCGTACCACCGAATAGTGAAACAAAATCAAGAAAAATATTTCATCATCGAAATAACCATAGCTAAATACAGAATTGCCACATAATAAATGGAACTGGAAATAGGCCAAAATTTGTTTGCACATGCTTCAGCGCATATCGTTGCAGTGGACATTTCAATGTCTGGTGATAATCCATGAAACTACCAACATTTAGTGATAGTAGATGGTAGTGAGATAAAAAACAGTAGCTGGTGGGAAGACGACCTTTCATAAAGGAATTTCACACAACTCATAATTGTTCGATATGTTCTTAATGCAGAGAGTGAAATCTTCCTTTCGGGGCCAGTACTTGCTGATGTACTAGTGTGAGTGTGAAGGCTATTCCAATTACGTAAAAACAAACGGTTGGTTTATTCTTCTTGTATTCTGTTCTGAGGAATAATTTCGAGCCTCAATACACATGCTATTTGAATTTGCTGTAGTCAGTCTAGCCAAATTACGCACTCATATCCTCCTGGTTTCCTTTCAATGAACATTGAACAAGGAGGATATGCTACAGAAAAGGAAGTGAAACATTACCAATACAGAGAAGCACTGTATTAAAAGTTTCCAGAGTGTCATAAACTAACGGAAATCGTGTATAAACTCCGCTTCCCCCACAGGAGGTTATGGGTAGTGTAAGTTGATACTCTGTATTCTGTTTCCATGAGAAGCTGAACGTTGTAGAATATCATCTTTCCTACTTGGGGATGCCAGTTGTCTTTTACTGTTGTAGCGTATGGCATCTGTAGGCCTTGCTCTGTCCTACATTCAACAGTTTGTATCCGCAAAAAACGTATTCACACTCAGTAAGTCACACTTGCAGACACATGTCAGGCTTTTGCTATCTTCTGTTGTGTCAGCCCGCTTTTTTCATTATAATCGTTCTTTATGTCATATGTGCCTCTAAATCATATTGCAAATAAATAGTTACGAAACAATGCCTCACACTATTGATAATCCTTCTCTCTCTCTTACCTTGAGTAACACACTACTGTAGTCCTCTTGTCAATCTCTTCTGTTCAGGTTTTGACACCAGAAGTCAGTCATACTTCTCGAAACCACACAAATTCTCTCTTACGCAGCCAATCAAAGGAAAGACATCGATGATCAAAAACACATAAAGCAGTATTAAATTATTCTCTAAGTCAGTGTAGCAACTTTTTGTCTTGTTCCTCTAAATGTTCTGGTCAGTGTAATAATCATCTATCCATTCGACAAAATATAAGTGGAAGGCTAACGTATTTGTGTATACATAAGTAATACACAGAAACATCTACTTGGACAACGATAATCTTGTCTCATTGCCACTTAATTCCAAGCAAGTACATTCTGGTTACAGTATATGTTAGAATAAACGTTTAAAAACTGTGACACACTATTGTAGACTGTGTTTTTGGTATAAATTTATATGAGGAATAAATAACTACAGATAGGAGAAACAATGATATACTGCTCATGATGTATTATTGTGATCATTAGGATATAAACCTGCCAAAAGAAGGTTTTAGTCTTGGTAGATTCAAGGAAAAAGTAGGCATCCAACAAGTTTGTCGTGGAATTGTCATGTGAGCTTTTTCTTTAAAATTTCAGACAAGGCAGCATCAACGTTTTTTATTGCTTGTACTACAACTGAACAAGTTAAATTGATAAAAATAGAAAGGAAATGGTGTGTCTAGCTTCTTGTATTATTTAAAGACTGACAAGCCAAAATCTAGGAAAGACGAACCCATATTTAAGCAGATGCATTATCTAGTCTTGTTGATGTTATAACTAGAGAATATGTCAGAAAAATACTACGAAACACCGTAGTCATATACCAGATATACACTACATTACTAAATTGTGACCACAAAAAGAATTGTAACAGTTATATATATATATATATATATATTCTTTACAATCGTTGTCATGGAAAAGATTAGCCAAATGTTTAATGATTAGTGATGAGACAAATTTAGTTGTTTATTCTTATGAACTAAAGTTAAGACGAATTGCACGGTTGAATCAATCACGAGTTGTAATATTTGCAGAAAGCATTATTCGGTTAGCAACGATATACTTTAATATTTTGTAAACTGTGAAATATGCTTAATGTTATAGCAATTTATCATATTTAGCTATGATTTTTCCTGATAATACCAATCATATTCTATACTTGGCCGAAACAATGCCTCCTAACATAATGACACATACGAATATTATATACTTAGAAGTAATAAATTACGACACCTGCTGTCTTACTACATACAATTCTTACAAATAATAACGTCAAAAACAACCTATAACAGCAGTTAGTGATGGGGCACTTGATACCAGTTTTGTGCGCTCGGAACTCCTGGCTCAGAGTCCATCGCTTCTCTCCAGAGACAATGGTCAGGTGTACATAGGGCAACGCCCTCTTAATTTTGGCAGAGGTATCTACCCCATACTCTAAATTTCCGGAGGGCTTGTTAGGACTACCCCAATTTACGTATTGAAAATTACCAAACCTAAAAGTATAGAATTACTGTATGTACCATTCGAAGTTTAGGTGGTCCATTTCGTTCCCCTTCATGGGAAAAAATAAAATGTTAATTTCTGAAGTCCTTGACCTATTTTACCCTCTTTGATGATAATGGATTGCCTGTATACTGGTGACCATTTCCTTTCATAAGATTGGAAACATAGGCGCATCCCTTCTTATTTTTGGGAAGGGTGCCTAGATCCATCCGATAAATTTGGGAATTGTCAAAAAAAAACTATAATTGGTTAGTCATCTCTAGGACCTTAATATATACAATTCTAAATGTAGGTTCTTCAGAATGTTCCCTTTCATAGATTACAAGAAAATTAAAATGTGAATATTGTTTGACTTAATTTATCTCGTTGATCAGGCATTTGTTACGTTTTATGATTATATGAATGAGTATAGGGGAACATTTCCTTTCATAGGACATTTGTGCATTGTTGCTCCTCTCTTAAACTTTGAGAGGAGTGCCTAGGATCACCTCTTAAATCTGGAAATTGCTAAAAAATTCAAAATGTTTAGTATAACTCTAATATATACCCTTGTAAACTTGGCTGGTCCATTTTGGTCTCTTTTATGGGTACAAAATTACCAAAAAATGACGTACTACGGTTTTTGACCTATTTTATCGTCTCCAATATGCTATATTGCTACGTTTATGTTAATAGGCGTTCATTTTCTTTTATAAAATATGGACTCCTCTAAAATTTCAGGAGGGGGTACTATAATCATCACTTCAAATTTGGGTATTTTTTAAAAAGCAAAATTTCATTAACGTTTTGCTGTGACATAAATATATACCACTGCTTGCTTGTGTGTTTCACTTCTTTCCCTTTTATGGATACAAATTTGCCACATATTCGAACTTTGAAAGTTTTTGACCTATTTCATACTCTTTAATAAGGCATTATTATCTTATATGTTTATATGAGTTTTTATAGCAGTTCATACTCTTTTATAAGACATCAATACGTTGATGTACTTCTCTAATTTTTAGAGGACCAGGAATATTCAAAATATTAAACTTGGAATATTTTAAATATTTTAAACTTGGAGTAGTCAAAATATAAAATTTTATAATTGTCCTCTAGGACTTAAATACTTATAATATAAATTTGAATTGTCCCACTTATCCCTTTTGTGGATATATCATTGTCAAATATTGCTATTGCCACGTGGTCGGTTATTAACGTAATTTATTTTCTGAGATGAGGTTTTAATACATGATCTATTTTTATTGTCAAGCAATGGACAAAATTGTTTCTTAGGGCTTTGGTACATTGACGCATTCCTTTTAAATTTTGAAAGAGATAAATAGGCACACTCCTTAAATTTGCGAAAGGTAGTAAAATTTGGTAAATGCTCTCAAGGCCTTGAATATTTATACATTTGATAGGTTCTGCCCGCTTCTTCTAATAGGTAAAAATTGTCAAATATTCAAAATTTCGATGTCATTGACCTATTATATCATTTCTCATGAAGCTTTACTCTATTATTTAATTAATAGATGAGTATATGGTCATTGTCTTTGATAGGATATGATTATATTGATGCTTTAGTTCTAACTTTGGCAGGTAAGTCTTAAATTTCTGAATTGCTTGAAACATTATATTGGCAAATGTTCTCTAAAACTTCTTCAAAACTTATTTTTTCTTCATATACCCTAATTTATGAATACAAAATAATCGTAAATATAATGTAAAAGTTACGCTTGGCATTTTGAATAAACATTTAAGGTTTGGAGGGAAAATGAATTAACAGGAGAAGCAAAGTTTGAATGTTGTGTTTAACGTTCACTATGATGGATTTCAGTACAACCATAGAGATCAATACAAGATTACATTGTCTTTCTTTGAACATACGTAATGTTGCATTGAGATCAAGAGAAGTATATTTGATTCATTCATAAAATTTAGAATTTTTTAATTTTGGTAAATATGTGTGATTTATCTTGTGTTCTGACAGATAAAATATTGTCAAATTCAAATTTGAGGGTGTTCACGAGGTATATCCTCTTAATACGTTGAAACTTCTTAGGAATTGACCAACACCAATATTATCTCTCTAGACATATGAGCTCGAGATACAGCTCCTTAAACCTCTCGAAATTGTAACTTTTGGCCAATATCTCGGGAACGGTAAGAGTGACGCAAAACATTCCAGAATTTTCTCAGATATTTTCAGACAGAGATGGTCATCCTCCCTCATTTTGCCCTCATTAGAATCGACCTCACCCTTACCTCACCCTCACCTCACCCTCATTTAAGTAGTTGAGGGTGAGGGCGTTGGAAGGTGAGGGCGATAAAGTAATTGAGGGTGAGTGTGAGGGAGGGTGAGTGTGAGTTCGTCAATGGAGGGTGTGTGTGAGGGAAGGTGAGTGTGAGGGCGTGAATGGAGGGTGAGTGTGAGGGCGTCAATGGAGGGTGAGTGTGAGGGCGTCAATGGAAGGTGAGTGTGATTGGCGTCAATGGAGGGTAAGTGTGAGGGAGGGTGAGTGTGAGGGTGTCAATGGAGGATGAGGGTATCCGTTGAGGGTGAGTGTGAAGGAGGTGAGGGTGAGGGCGTCAATTGAATGTGAGGGTAAGGGTTCATAAAATTAATTATCTTGCAATTCTTCATTTCTGGAAAATATGTTAGAAAATGTAATGTAGTTTTTCTTAGAAATAATCGTCGTTCATAGAAAATCGTCATATTAATATTCCATCAGTTTCATACGCTTTTCATGTGCGATGACAAGATGTTTCTCATAGCTTTATTACTTTTCTATATTTATATATTTTCACTTTATAGAAATAATAATTACGAAATATATAAAGATATCTACTGCAAGTTTTTGGCTACCGAAAATTTCAAAGTTTAACGAAAGTAACCCATCAAAAATACTAGAAGTTCTCACTAAATAATGTTTTATATATATATATTCGCTCAGAAGAGAAACTAATAAATATTCATATATTCATTCATTCTGAAATTGTAATTAAGAAAAAGCTTTATTTCTTCTTCTAAGTAAGAGAAAAATATATATAAGAAAAGTACAAAGCTGCAAGCCGCAATAAATAACTTTATATTTAATCATCAAATAAAAAGATATTTCCTGCTTTTGGCTATATACGTACTTTTAGACTTCCAAACTACGCTATGCACATGAAAAAGAAGTCTTATAGAACGGCTGTGTCCGTCTGTGTGTCTGTCTGTTAACAGGTATCACATCAAAATCGGTAAGAGCTATTGACAAGCGGTTTCCGGGAATCGATCCAGCATCCCAATAATAGGTTGCATCTCCTTCAACAACCTCCTACTTAACAGGTACCCTCAAATCACCTTGGCAGTCAATCTGTTAAACCGGAATTGGTAGAAATCGGACATTTCCGGTTTCAAATTAAAGACCACGAGTAAAAAACGGTAATAGCGATCGGCAAACGGTTTTCGGAAATAGGTGGGTATGAAAGGAACCACCTTAACTCCTGCATTTCTACTAAAACTGGAAGTGGTAGGTTCCACTACTACTTCAGGTTTCAATATTTATTTTCATAAACTTAAAAGGGTAAGAGCTATCAACAAACGGTTTTCGGGAATCAATTCTGCATTGCCAGAATATGTTCCATCTCTTTCAACAATCTTACTTAAACGGGAAGTGGTAGAAGTCGACCATATCTGGTTTGAACAAACATATTCATAACTCATAAACGAATATAAAACATAGCTAACGATAAAGAGTTTTCAGAAATCGATTTAAGGTCTTAAGGGGACAAACCACCTGTACTCCTGTATTTCCACTAAAATCGGAAGTGGTTTAAATTCACTACTACTTCTGGTTTCAATATTGATTTTCCTAGACCTAAAACGGTAAGCGCTATTGACAAGCGGTTTTCCTTTACCAGTTTAATTATTACTTCTGTCAGTCCTAGTTCAGTTGTGTCTATTATCGGTACGAAACCCAGAAGGTGTTCGCAAATTTATACAAGGCACCTCTATTACTGTATTAATTTGTACAAAACGAAAGATTATTGTCATTTGCTCTATACCAGAAATATTAGGCGTACAGTTTAGTATTATACTATAATATTTTGAAGCTCTCAACAGACAGTATTTTACTTTTTATTTGTTCACTACGAATTTGAATAACTTCACTTTGGACATATTTTCCTAAGCAATGCTGGCATTTTTTGGCCTACCATGGTTCTTTTAATGTGTTCAGCCATGACGCTGTCAAATTTTGCAAATAGTTCTACCAGTTTCAGAAAATTACTATTATTACTTGTGTAAAGTTTATCTGATGTTCCGTGTAACGGGAGACATTGTTCACTTAAAAACTGTATTACTGCTACTAGTCATTCTATTACGTTCTTCCAATGTAGGGATTCGGCATTTAACATTTTCTGGTGTTCTGCGTCAATTGTATAGACCACTCTTCGTCACATTGAAAGCTTCATGCACCTTCCTTGCGACCACATAACTATCTTAACCACGTGTCGAAGGTCAATAAAATGTGGAGCCTTGCTGTAGGCTGTAGGCCTGTCTCAAGTGGGAGTGTACCTTTAGCATACTTGGAGTGGACCGTTAGAGATAGCTGAATAGAAAAAGTATAAAAGACACCTTGATAAAATTGTCCACCCTAGCTGAAAACCTTGTCTAGGCTGCTGCAACGGAAATATTGAACAAAATACACTATGTGATCAAAAGTATCCGGACACCTGGCTGAAAATGACTTACAAGTTTGTGGCGCCCTCCATCGGTAATGCTGGAATTCAATATGGTGTTGGTCCACCCTTAGCCTTGATGACAGCTTCCGCTCTCGCAGACATATGTTCAATCAGGTGCTGGAAGGTTTCTTGGAGAATGGCAGCCCATTCTTCACGGAGCGCTGAACTGACGAGAGGTATTGATGTAGGTCGGTTAGGCCTGGCACGAAGTCGGCGTTCCAAAACATCCTAAAGGTGTTCTATAGGATTCAAGTCAGGACTCTGTGCTGGCCAGTTCATTACAGGGATATAACCACTCCGCCACAGGCCGTGGATTATGAACAGGTGATCGATCGTATTGAAAGATGCAATCGCCATCCCCGAATTGCTCTTTAACAGTGGGAAGCAAGAAGGTGCTTAAAGCATCAATGTAGACCTGTGCTGTGATAGTGCAACGCAAAACAATAAGGGGTGCAAGCCCCATCCATGAAAAACAGGACCACACCATAACACCACCGCCTCCGAATTTTACTGTTGGGAGTACACACGCTGGCAGATGACATTCACCGGGCATTCGCCATACCCACATCCTGCCATCGGATCGCCACATTGTGTACCGTGATTCGTCACTCCACACAACGTTTTTCCACTGTTCAATCGTCCAATGTTTACGCTCCTTAC
This sequence comes from Thermobia domestica, assembly GCF_964235325.1. Lineage (NCBI taxonomy): Eukaryota > Metazoa > Arthropoda > Insecta > Zygentoma > Lepismatidae > Thermobia > Thermobia domestica. The sequence goes on from NC_137458.1 coordinate 219,313,863, forward strand.
ACCAAGCGTGGTGTCTTTTGGCATTTACCTGCGTGATGTGTGGCTTAAGTTTTTATCCATTAAAGGAAACTAGAAGTACCACTAAAATGTGTATATTCTAGCCCTAGAGGAAAATACCAAATTTTAAAATAATAATTTCCAAATTTAAAGAATATGCCTATGTATCCTCCCAGAATTTAAATGGAGTGCCTAAGTCCTAAGAAAATAATAAGAACCTATACTTAACCACAAATCCATTTGATGTATTAAAACTTCGCCGAAGAACATAAATTAGGTCAATAACTGCCGACGTGGCAATACAAATATTGGGTATTTTTTACCTACAAAAGGAATAAGTAGGACTATCCAAATATACAATGATATGTATTTAAGTCCTAGAGGACATTAATTAAATTTTATTTATTGTCAATTCTCAAAAGTAAGGGGTGATCCTCTCAAAAATTTTAAAAATATATCAATAAACCCATGTCTTATAAAAGAGTTTGAACTCCTATACAAATCGCATATAAACATATGGGATAATAAAAACTTATCAAAGAGAACAAAATAGGTCAAAAAGCTTCAAGTTTTAAATATTTTGTAATTTTATATCCATAAAAGGGAACGAAGTTGACAACACAAGCTAACGGTGGTATATATTGTGGTCATAGAGAACAATTTTAGAAGTTTTATTTCTAAATTCCTAAATTTAAAAGGTGTGATTATAAGTACCCATCCTGAAATTTTAGAGGAGTTTGTTAAAGTATCATATTCCGTAAAAACAAATGAACACATATAAACACCTATATAACCATATAACATTATAAATCATTATCGAAGAGGATAAAATGGGCCAAAATGTTCGAAAGTTAAATTTTTCGCAATTTTGTACCCAGGATAGGGAACGAAATGGACCACCTAATTTTACAATGGTGTATTAGGATCCTAGGAAACGTGTCGCTACTTTTTGCAATTCCAAATTTAAGAGGTAGTCTTAAGTACTCCTATTATAATTTTAATAACTCGGTTCAATATACCAATGTTTTATGAAAGGGAATGGACCCCTATTACTCTATCATATAACCATGTTAGGTAATAAAGCCCCATCCGGAGGGATAAATTAGGTTTAAATCACCCAAATTAAAATGTTTTGGCAATTTTATTCCAATGAACCTTCAGGCTACAGAATCACACACATCTGAAAACACCAAAACCTCGGACGCTTCTGCGACAAGAATACCTCAAGTGAAGGAACTGGAGAACGTACACCCAAAGTACCTCAGTCTTGAGTAGTATGATCATGTAATGATATATTTTGAATAAATACGAATTCTGCTCAATGCGTTTCTGTAAACTGCTACTTACAGTGGAACCGTATTCCGCTGGTTGCTAGTTTAAAATTATGTATTTTTCGTAGAGATTTTAGAAATAAATAGAAACTGCTATTCGAAATTCATAATAGTTGCTTGAGGTAACAGAAAGGGCATACCACCTGTGTTGTTTTAGTATCCAATGCCATTCACTGATAAAATATAAGGGGAATACGGACACACTAGTTCTTTATTCGACATTTTAATGAAAATAAAGTAATACCATTTGTGCCCAGTGAGAACTGATGTTGTGATGGTGAAAAATGATGAAAGAATATGCATTTATTTCGTGGAATTAGTTGACTTGCGGTGGCTCAGTGGTAGAGCGTTCACTACTAGTGTGTGGGGTCCCTAGTGCAAAGTTGACTTTATGGTGGATAAACTGCGTGTACGTGGGTTTTCGGGGTTCTTCCTTTTTACTCCCACATTTTCATACCAAATTTCAATCGTTTCTCATTATCGCCGTCTCCTTTAGCCTAGCCGGCATAACTGTTGGACATAAAACTGAAATTCATTTTGGTTTTTTACATTTTTGTTAGTGACTCTTGGTAAACAAATTATTATCTATTATTCAGCATTTACAGTCCTTCGATCGTCTAATATTGTGATTTCGCGTGCCCTGTGTAAACGAAGAGGGGACGCGGCAGAAGTCCTAAACGGCACAAGACCTAAACGGCTTAAGACCTAAACGCCACAAGTCCTAAAAATCATTTCGCGTCAGAAGTCAAAACGGCAAAAGTCCTAAAAATCATTTCGCGCACAAGTCCTAAACGGCACTGGACCTAAAAATCTCATGTGGCGGTACCATCTCGTCCGTGCCAAGAACACTCTCAATCTGCTAGTCAAAGTTTTATATATATAGTGTTTCATATTACACAACCTTAGTTCTTACAAGTAATTTGTATAAATACATATTCTATCGTTCTAAACTAATAAATAAATAAATAAATAAACGAAGCCTACTGCCTTTCTTGCTCTTTCCACGATATATTTCTATAGTGACAAAATTTTAACTTCCTTACAAATGTGATTTCCAGATCTTCCATAATGTCTGTTTTTTCTATTTCCACACCATTGACCTCATATTAGTAACATAATATTGTGTTTTAGTTATGTACGTCATTAATATTTCTTTCCTTGTGTTGTTTTGAAGTGAATTATTTTTACACATATATTTATTGTATGCAAGTCTTTCTGTAGCAAATTGTTGTCATATACGTGATTAACTACTCCCAACTCGTTGTGATTAGTAATAATAATTTTAGTATTACTAACATAGCTATTACCGTTGGAATTAAATACGTTCATAATAGTATTGTGGCAACTACTTACTACTGAAATCCTTTATCGAATATTTAAGTCTGTGGTGTGTAGCAGACGAAATATCAAAATATCAAAAATGCTAATATGAAAAATATCAAAAATACTAATAACAGTATGTCAGAAGTGCCTAAAGGACATGCAGAACTGCAACGAAACTTTGTGTAGGGACAGTACGCAAAAAAAAAAAAAAAAAAAAAAAAAACTAACACGGTGTTTTTATTTGCTTCGGAAAAAAGGTTTTAGGGACAAAAGCACCCACTCAAAATTGCATCACTTTCATACGCTTTTCATGCGCGATGACAAGATGTTCTCATAGCTTTATTACTTTTCTATATTTATATATTTTCACTTTATAGAAATAATAATTACGAAATATATAAAAATATCTACTGCAAGTTTTTGGCTACCGAAAATTTCAAAGTTTAACGATAGTAACCCATTAAAAATACTAGAAGTTCTCAGGAAATAAAGTTTTTTTATACATATTCGTTCAGAAGAGAAACTAATAAATATTCATATATTCATTCATTCTGAAATTGTAACTAAGAAAACGCTTTATTTCTTCTTCTAAGTAAGATAAATATATATATAAGAAAAGTACAAAGCTGCAAGCCACAATAAATAACTCTATATTTCATTATCAAATAAAAAGATATTTCCTGCTTTTGGCAAAATTGCAAGACGTAGACGTAGAATGAAAAAATACGTGTTTTGTATTTTTCTGAAAAAAAAAAGGTTCGGTGGGGCACGGACCCTTGCAAACCTTTGATCACGAAATATCAAAAGTGCTAAATACAGTACGTGAGAAGGCCTAAAGGACATGACGAGATGCAACGAAACTTTGTGTAGTGACAATATGCAAAAAATAAACGAATACGGTTTTTTTTATTTTCTGCGGAAAATCGGTATTAGGGGCAAAAGCCCCAACCCAAAATTTTGAAAGTTGACGCCCGAAAGGCAAGAAGAAGTAGACCGAAGTGAATAAAATTGTACATAGATATTGTAGACGTAAGATTAGGGAATAGGTGATTCGCATTTTTGTGAAAAAAAGAAAAGAAAGAAACTTATAGGTGTAACGAAGCGTTGGGTGGCGGAAAGAGTGGAACTAAGCGAATGATATTGTGTGTAGATATTATAAATGTAAAATAAGGTCTTTCGTGTTCAACACGTGTCGATTTATTTTCTGTTTACTGTCCAACCCAATATTCTTTAGTATTTAGCTATAACCTCTATTAGTATTTTCGGTTTAAAACTATGAAAATTGATTAGAAAATTTAAAAAAAAGCAAAATAAAGTAGTACTTCACCGCAACAATGTTTCTCTCCCTATTAAACTGTACACAAAAGTGACTAGTGTTACAACCGTTCGCATAACCAACATATTTATAAACTTCTACAACAATAATAAAACAAAGACTATAGTAACAATAATGTGTAGCCAAAAGATAAGAATAAAGCCAAAAGACAATAAAGCCAAAAAGATATTTTCACATTAAGTGCTTCATCTCAGAAAGCTCACTGCTTACAATTTTCACAAGTGAAATAATCAATATTTTCACTATCGGTACACCCAAAATGTGACCGGCAGCAGCACTGTACTCAAACCTCATCGAAACCTCCTCAAATAAGAAACTCCGTGAGAGTATTTTCCTCTGCTTTGTCCAGCAGCTGTCCGATCACTACAGTTTCCCGCTAACACACTATCCACAGCTTTCTTCATACTTTCTTCATCCCGTTTCCCTTTCTTGTATGTAGCCATCCTTGTAGCAACTTCCTAGAAATCAAGTCCACACTAAATATCTTCTCAACTAAGACTAATTGGGTAATTTCTTCTGTCCGGTACTGGGAACATTGGAAGTGTCCGGTATTGGGACCACACGATCTATTAGAAAAAATATGACCAACTAAAGACCATGGAAAGTTTAGCTAATGCTTCCACACTGTACTCTTCTTTAATTAATAAGAAATATTATGAGAGTAAAATAAATTTAGTTCACTTACCTGAGGAGGGTGCAAATTTTCTGTAAAAGTTATATGTGTAATGCACGATAGCAGTGAGGATCAATTTTCAGCGATTTACTTGAGACTGGCAAACACGAAAGTCAAGCGGCACCAAACACTTACCCCTGCTGATAAATACTACAGACGCACGTAGAACAGCTACTGCTCTCTAACGCCAGAATGCTAAAACTAGTACTGTCCGGCACTGGGGAGAGTCCGGTACTGGAGCGAGCTCCCCTATACAGTTTCCCAGGCCCGAAGACAAACATCACACCCCAATCCATGACTGAAGTAGGATGCTTCACTGTTTGTTGGAGGAATTTCAACTTGAAATCTTCCAGAGGTCGACGTCGCAAATATTGTGAACATTTATCAGACACGAAGACACATGATTAATCACACAATCTCCTATTCTCCAATCATCACCAGCCCAACGTTCTAGGCCTCGTGCGCATTCGAGGCGCTTCTTTGCAATGATTGGAGTAGTTTTTTGCTTTCTTTCTTGGTCTGAGTGCTTTTGTTCCCTCAACCCAAAGAATCCTTCAAACATTTTCAGGCGAAATGTCTACACCATTCTCAGGCATTTTTATGCTTAAGAGCCTGCCTTACTAAAAATAATACGAAATTTACCATTTTTCTTTTGCTTGTTTATTCATCAGTGAAAGGAGATAATGAAGTGCAAGTCACCACAATCATAGATAATGCTATTCTACAACAGCAAATATGAACCTGAATAATGTGCAGTGTTGCCATCCATAGAAATTACAGTGTTGCCAGAAAAACAATTTCCCTAAAATCTAAGTTAAGACAGCGAGTAGAGGGGAATGTACTTAATTGCATTTGATTACGTATCATGTTGTTTTGGTTTCTTGTGAACTAATTTTTAATTAACATTATTATTTAGTTTTAATAACTGTATGTTAAAACTATTTTGTTTATTACGAACTAAATACAAGTATTATTTAAAAAGTAGTTCACAGGGAACCAAAATAATACGATACCTAACCAAATGCAGTACTGTTTGTTCCTCTACTCGCTGCCTTAACTTAGATTTTAGGGAAATTGTTTTTCTGGCAACACTGTAATTCTTATGGATGGCAGTACTGAACATTCTTCAGGTTTATATTTTCTGTTGTAGAATAGTATTATCTACGATTGTGGTGACTTGCATTTCATTATCTCATTTCACTGATGAATAAACAAGCAAAAGAAAAATGGTAAATTTTGTATTATTTTTAGTAAGGCAGGCTCTTAAGTCTCTAGAGTTGCATTTCTGTTTCCCAGAGCCAATCATTTTAGTCTTTCGATACCTCTTAGCGATAACTTTGGATCTCGCCCACACTTTCAAGGACTATGTTGCTAATACATATGCTTCTTGCTCATCGCAATTGAGATTTTACTCACAAATTTTTGCCCTACCTCAACTGTAATAGAAATTTGTCGTTTTGTATATCTACCTTCCGCCAAAATTGTTTTGACAACTTCCACTTTCCGGGAAGAAATGTCTATGGCTTTTCAAATTATGCCGCGATTACAGGACTTCATAGAATAAAAGATTAATATACAAAACACGTCAAGATTACTTTGAACTGGCCCATTGGAACTGTTGAACACCTTGAATGTCGTAACTGCTTACAACTACAAGTACAATACTTCAGACCGTAACTTGTTGTTAGAAACCACAATAGCTGCCTACAACTGAAATATCACTTTCAGAACTCTCTCGTCTGTACTAATGCCTTCTGCTGTTCAACGGTGATATCACCACTTCAAATTTACAGTAAACAAATGAAGGATTCTATATGGGTGGTTTAAACAATTAAATTACATATTCAAGAACTCCTAAATTAGGACTGCAGCATCAGTTTCGCATTTTCTAGGGTGAGTCTCATAATTTGAACACGTCTGTACAACAGTCTTACGTGTTTTGTTGAGTTTTCAGTATTTTAAAAATTTTACTTCAATAAAATGAAGAATTACAGATACCATTTTAGGTGCATGGCACCATCATCATCATAGGTATTCTGCCATTATTGACAGGTCACTTGTTGCAACTGAGAAGCTTCCATGCTCCATGGTCTTCCACTAACCTCTTTCTATTGACGTACGATTTTTCTGTTTTGATATCGTCAATCAATATTATTGTAGTCTCCTTCGCCTCTCCCTCTGTCGAAGGTGTGTGACACTTGAAGAAAAAATTAAACATACTTTTATTAGGGTGTGCCTGTGATTCTGTCCCTTGATTTTAGTTCATTTTGTCAGAATTTTCAAGGTCTTGTCCTCTTGCATTTTGTCCTGCATTCGTAATAATCTGTTTAGTAATTCTAACAAAGACTGTAAGAAGAATAACAATATCTTCAAGTTTCATCATACGTTTTAGATGTTATTCTATTTATTATTTTCGGAAAAAGGACTAGGATACAGTTCTGCCATTAGCTGTGTTATTCACACCTACTTTAGTAAAAATTAATGTAATTTTTTAACACCTACGGGGAAATGGAAAACTGATTGATTCAGTTGCAGGAAAGCCGTCTGACATTGTGACTGAAACGAACATATAATAAACCTAATTCGGCCTAATATCAAGTCATTTCACATCAAAATTTTATTCAGTTTTCCAGAAGTCCATTTCCAATATGCTAAGGCTCTCAGTACGTAAAATGTGTCACGGTTAGTTTCCTCAAGAGATGTTTGGCCACATATTAAGTAAACAATGCAAGAGAACGCATAAGAAAGACCTTAAGAAAAAGTCTTAGTCTTGTACATCACAACTTCTTTTTCATCATCACCTTATCAGCTGATTTGTCTTCTGTACATAATTCTATACTATATGCGATAACATACTTCTCATATTTATATTGTCAATGTACAAGCTTGTAAATAGTACCAATACAAAATATCCATATCACACATTCAAATACTTGTATGTTTTCTTGTATAGAGTTCAAACCAAATCAAGAGGTCAGATAATCTGGGATGAGGGCCTTCTTATGCACCCTCTTGGATTATTTGTTTAATGTATGGACAACCATGTCTTAAGGATGTAAAATATTATGCCTTTTATTTACTGCTAACTTTACCATGCTGGACATGAATTACTGGAAAATTGAGAAAAATTTTGTTTTCAAATGACTTTATATTAGGCCGAATTAAATTTGTTTTATGATTGTTTCAGTTACAATGTCAAACGATTTTCTTGCAACTGAGTCAATCAATTTTCTATTTCTCTGCTGGTATTTAAAAAATCACATTCAATTTTACTAAAATAGATGTGAATAATACTGCTAATAAAAAACAGTATCTACTCATTTTTCTGAGAAGAACAAGTAGAAGGGCATTTAAAATTTATGATGAAATCTGAAGAAATAGTTATTCTTCTTACAGAATCTCTCACAATTAAAAGGAAAAAAAAACTAGAAGAAATCCCTCCCTGTACAAAATTCCCCATCTCCAAAGAATAGGCAGAAAGGGAATTATTGAAGCTTTTGTAATCTGGAAATAAACTTTTTGTTTGCTTTTAATATATAAAAAGACTGCTCCTATAGAAAAAATTGCAGGCTACATCTCTAAACGACAATATAGTGGTTTCTGCAAACGTATTGTATTGCATATTACATTAGTAATTTAGCGTTATTTGTTGATTTTTTTTTTTGCTTATACATATATTGTGAAATATTGTAACTGTATTGTATAAATGTTCTTTGTTCAATTTTAAATTTACTGCTTTCTTAATGTATACAGTTGGTATTTAATGTTCACTCGTGAAATGTCTAGTGAACTTTTGTCCTAATTAAGTAACCTTCGGTGAAATTTTTCCTACTCTTCATAAAATACACTCCACACAGTATAAATGGAAATTTTGAATGTTTTCTTGGTTTCAGAAGTCTGGTAAAATATGCTTTATAAACAGTTTTATTTAATTCTCATTTTAAGGAATTTGTCTTGGGATTCTCGTATCTCTATTTGAAAGAAACGAATTTTTTAACCAATTACAAAATAAATTCTCAGAATGGAATAGGTTATATTATGTAATTCGTGTTTAAGTGCAGAACAGATAATGAGAATAATAATCTTAGTAGTACAAAATAGCTGTTATCGTTGGAACTAGCTACGCTCGTGACATTATCGCTACTAGTTACCACATCGTCGTAAATTCGTGTGGTGGCGGTGAATTTCAGAACTATAGAAAGTGAATGAAAAGGGCACAAGATCTAAACGGCACAAGTCCTAAAATGCACAAATCCTAAACGGCACAAGACCTAAAATTTAGGTCTAGTGCCTATATTTTTAGGACTTATGATTGTCACCCAAAGAAGAAACAAGCAATCCTTCGGTGGTAGATTCATCGATAGAGAACTTTTCTTCGTTTCGGCTCATTTTGAAACACCCACACATTAGTTTGCTCTTTAGTTTTAGGTCCATTTGAATAGATCCTAGTTTGGCCTCCTGTAAAACTAAATTTCACTTACGTTGGTTGAATGTACTGAGCATTTATTTACATTGATTTACACCAACTTAGTTTTGGGGTCGAGTCAATTTTTGTGGCATCCAACGGCTTCAAATATTTCGTACGTTTTCATGGCTACGCATTTATTTCATGTTAACGTCCAACGATGCTGTAATCTCATAGTATGATACATCCTGATCTTTCTGAACCGTTACACGCACAGCATAAACATTACTGGCAATAACACACTTCGGTGGATGACCTTCATGAAATTCTTTACTGAGGAGTGTTCAACCCCCAATATTTCGGAAAATCATTTGTTCAAAGTTTTTTCAAAAGTTCTTCATCTCTAAAAGTAAAATGAAGTCACTTCATACATAATTTTCGTGTTGAACTACACAGAGTACATTCCAAATCACGTAAATCATTCCCAAACGCATTAACGAGACATCTCCACTTTTTCAAACGTACCTACTTCTTCACACTGTTGTGAAGAATACACAAATCATTTATGCAAAAGATCATATATAATATAAACGTATAAGGAGCAATCTTTTGAATTTGAAAAAAAAAAATGAAATGAATAAGTTTTACGTCCAACGGTTATGTTGGCTAGGCTAAAGGAGATGGTGATTATGAGAAATTAATGAAATGGTGGAATGAAGAAAGTGGGAGGAAACGGGTGAACCCCAAGGAACCCCTGCACACTGTGTTTGTCCACCACAAAGTTCACTTGGCGAGGGCTATGATCGAACCCGGATCCCCAAGCACAAGAGGTGAACGATCTACCACTGAGCCAGCGCGGCCCCCTGTCTTTTGAATTTGAATTTTATAATGGAGGGACATTAGCAGTATTATAAGTAGCAGTTTTAGAAACTTCGTGCACTGTTCGTAGGCCCAAAGTTACACAAAATTGAAAATTTCATTGTTCCAAAAGAATTTCATTCCACGAAAAAGTGCTTAGATTACTACCACATCTAATTACATTTTTTGCAGTAGATATACAGATGAATGCAATGATGGATGTTTGTAATGCTTTATCGTCCTTACTGTGTAGTACTAATTAGTATGTGTGGTATTGGAAGTTTTAGTTTTACATGTTAATTTAAAGTGTGTAGTAACCCAACATAGTGCATTTTTTTTAAAAAAGTTGTTGGTTAGAAATCCTGTCTATATGGTGTTCAGTGAAGTACTATATCAGGCAATATAGCTTTTCGATATTTACACGACACGAAATTTGAGTGATTTGTTTCTATTGGTTTAAAAGTTACAGATGGATATCAATATGAACATTCAACCCTCCATATCTGCTATTGTATTTATAACAATAAATTGTACTTTAGTCATTTTCTGGTAAAGTGATGTATAAATAAAATTTTGCATCATTAAATTACTTATTTTTCCTCGATGTTCAACCCGTGAGTGTCTTTAGTAGTTATTTAAGTTGTTGTGATTGCAGCATATAAAAATGTATGTATAAATACTAACCATTTACTTGTCCTGCCTGTACCATTTGGTTACTTTCAGGAAACTGAAAATTAAATGAATTCGATTTTAGATTTAATAATACTTATTTGTCTATATACATGCCTCGAAGCAGTTAAACTTGTTTAATCACACTGGTACTTAATGTAAGATAAATGATATATTTCCTTTAAACTAGTAATTGATGCAATGCAATTGAGAATCTCTAGAATTTATAAATATCTATGTATTTAGATTTTGCCAACCAGTTAACTTATTTTTCAGAATATGTTATGATAGTTTCGAATATCTAGAGTCAAAATTAACAGACTAAAACCATATCCCCAAATAAATTGAATCTTGGGTAAGTGCATAGAATCCGTACTTCCATTTAGTCCAAAGATTTTTGCGTTTGCTAATTCTGTCAAATAATCCTTAATATATGAAAACGATAATCAAGCTTCTTGCACTCTTTGGTTGCAAAGCATAGATGTTTATTTTGAGTGAAGAATGCAGACCAAAAGTATACGAAAATTAAATCCGAGGCTAATATTCGGACCGAATGAGACGAAAGTGGGATATGGTTGAACAGCTACTAAAGATGGGAAGCTCAGGTGATCTGTTTATATAGGCAGAATGGAAGGAAGTAGGGCCCCTTTCGAAAATTTAACTATGAACCCAATCGCAAAGTCACAATTGAATGAATAATACTGTGGTCCGAATGAAAGGATAGTACTGCGGTGAATCTTCTACAAAGGGGAATAGAAAGTAAACCCTTGATTCAACCCGATTAATTGCTGATGTTATTCGTTTGTGAACGAAAAGCTTTGTTCTTAGTTCATGATTTTTACTTCCTTCCCCATAAGGGTGTGTAAAATTTCCGGATTTCTCTGCTCCCTGTCCTTCAAATCTATCATCCTGAAAACCTACTAGGATCATCCATCCTATATTTTTCTTACTCACTTGTTACGAAACGTAAAGCGCCTGCCAAATAAACTCCTTATATTCCGTGTTCCAAATCTCATGTCCATTTTACTTTGCTCAGGTCATGCAGATTTATCAATCTTGGTCTGATTGCTTGTTCAACATAATCGCAGCTAACATTTATATCTTGAGGCATTCCGTTTAATCCGCAAGCTGAGCGCTTTGCTTTGGTGGCAGACATCCAAATTACGCAAGAAGATTGATGTGGACAAGTGCTATATGGGACAAACTAACTAGGATTACGTATTGTAGTCCAGGTGTGCTTCTGGAATTTACATAATTATTTGTAGACAGTTAATAGCTTTTGCAAGAAAATCAATATTTTCATTTTCCTTGAACTTAATGAACATAATGCTGTGCAGTTGGGTAAATGAAAGTTCTGTTCAAGAAATTGCAGCACAAAAAAAAAAAAAAAAAAAAAAATACACACACACACACACACACACATACTCTGTCCTTTGAAGTAATTGTAGTCTCGGGTAATGGATGTACGTTTTAAATAAATGTTCACGGATTAAGTGTTCTACCAACTTAGTGAATAGAGAGTTTCATGTTCAACTTAAGAAAACATTAAATATTGTAATTTGTAAGAAATAGGTTGGTATAAATCCGTTACACTTACTAACCGTATTTTAGCTTTGATATTTTCTGGAATATATTTAATATTTCAATATGTTTTCAATGCGAATATTCTCAGACAAAGTGTAAAGTAAGTGAAATAAATATCATATTGTTCATTTTTGTTTGGATTGTTAATCTGTTTTCATATTGAATACGTTATGAAACTGTCTCAAGTTTATCTTCATTTCTAATGATTCATATTTTTGTTAGTTTCATCTATAAATTGAATGCTTTTCCATTTACCTCTTAATGCTATATTGTACCCACCATAAATTAACAAAAAGAGTATTTCGGATGTCCTAAACATTTAAAACTACGCTAGTTTTCCTTTAAAACACCTAGATTTTGCTTATAGTTAAATCAGGTATATTCCAGCTTTTTCTTAGGAGTCGCCCATTTGTGACGTTTTATGTGCAATTCACTACTAACCTATTGAAACACTGTAATTATAATTGTCTCATTAGGTATTTTAACCTGTAGTTTAAACACATGTATAATCGTTCATGGAGTTGCAATATAAGAAAAGTTTTGTGTCCTTCAAAATTGAAATCTAGCTTTGAATAGAATAACACGAGTCTTTGCATACAATGTAAATAATATTATTTTCAAAGATCCGTTCAGGTACTCATCAAATTGATTATAATGTATTTGCGCCAGTCATGAGGTCATAATTTGCGACCTTCCTATAATGTCATACAATTAGTTTCTTCGGAATAACGCAGACCAAACATAGAGTTGAGATCTTGACGATTTTCTTCGTGTTCAACGGATACATACTTTAACAACTCTACATTATACCTAATTTACTTTTGTGAAAATAAATAACTAAAAAGGAAAGTTTTCTCGTTTTCGTAATCACGTTCAGCCTATTTCGTCGCAGAACACTCAGACAATGTTTCAGTTGCATAAGTTAATAATTCCTTAACGTAAGATTTTCTCACATCGCATATTGTATTTTTAATTTAAAAGAAATGTAAAACGATAGTTTATTGCAATGTAGATGAAATGTATCCTACCAATGTTCTTTAACATGCCTCTGATAATATTCTTTTCAGAGTACGAATATATATGTTATTATAAATAGAACCAACTCCATTTTGGGGAAAACTCATAAAACGTGTTCTATGCGTGAGGTGAGCTTTGGATTGTATTAATCGCCAGCCAGCTAATTATATTATTTTTCATTGTGCGTTAAGTAAACGTATGGAATTACTTGAAGAGCACTGCTTTGATAACGAAAATACATAGCTTTAAATTTTAATGCAGTTGCTATCAGGATTACTTTCGAATTTTATTAACTTTTTGCTTGATATATTTTTATTATTTCTTATGTTAAACTATGCATTCGTATGTTACAATTATTATTTATAGTAGTTTGGTTCATATGTATCTTTCATTTTGTTATGTTAAGCTGTAACAATTGCTTTTGGAAGTGTGAAAAAATTGTTTAACCACTGCATTTTCTAAATTTTCGGGTTCAGTTATTCACATAATAAAACCAACTTGTTCATAGTATTGCCTTATATATGGAGATAAGTTATTATAAATAAAACTTTGTTTATGTGGTATTTATTATAACACTATTTATTTTAACATTTTTTGTTCTAATTTGTTTTGAGAAGAATATAAAATTAAAACAGTTACCTTTAACGATATTCTTATTATATTACGAAGTCATCTTTCATAAAATAGCAATAAAAACATATATGAAAATTTAGTTAAATACAATTACAGCTGGAACAAGACCCAATCGTTACTTGTTAAAATAATCGAAAGAAAAGGGTACATATATGAATCGAAACACTTGATATTTTCAAGTTAACAAGGTTGGAGAGAAAAAAGCGTAATGTAGTAAAACATTAGGTCATGAGTTTGAAAAGTAAAAGTTGATATGGTTACAAAATTGGAAAAAGCGAACCTTCTCATGTTAGGAACATCATGATACCACTACTAAAAAGAACGTTCCCAGCTACTTTATACTAAATATAAGGATCGTTCCGTATGTTCAGCCCTTGAACCCAAATCCTTGTAATTTTGCGCATGATATCACACATCCTTCAAATTGAAATTCATTGTGATTAAAACAAATAAAGCATTCTTTCTTATTGTACTGGTTACTGGTCAGTAAGAAATGTAGAGTGGCTAACAAAAAGAGTTCTGTCTAATTGTAAATACACTATCTAATAAAAATATCTAACACCCTAAGATATCCATTTTGATATGGTGCGAACTGTTAGGGACAATTGCCTCTTTTATGAGCTAGTGACACGAAGGTGACATAAATTTGCTGTTGCAGACAAACTTGGTGGTTATAGTGTTGACATATCTGCAGTTGTAGCATCATTATGATATCATTGTGAGGGACCTATGTGTAGCTGTTAATCACCCAGCAGAGACACATTAAATCTCAACTGGCAATATGTATTCAATTATTCATAAAGATGTGTTAATGCAAAACGTTTTTGAACGGTGGGTCCGTGGATGCTCGAGCAAAAGAGGACACGTTGTGGGCGAAGACCTGGAATATTGTTTGTAAATAAGGCTGGCGAATGGAAGTTTTTAGGAAAGTTTGTCACCATAGATAAATCGTTGGTCATCATTTCCAACCTGAGTGTAAATTCCCAAAGCATGCAATGGAAATCCCGCGCTCCTTAGAACGCAAGGACTTCAAGGAAAAGCTAGTAAAGGGAAAAGCGATGGCATCTCTTTCCTAGAAGAGACAGGGAATTACTTTAACTGATTATCTCAAACAAGAAGAGACAATTGCCAGGTGTTTATTGAGAAACCCTAATTGCCAAATTATGCATTCCTATGAGAGTAAACGTCATGGAAGGATTATCCGTGGTATGCTGTTCCATTGCAATAGTGCTTTTGTTCATACTTCTCAAGTTGTGGAGTGTGCAATTTATGAATCAGGATTCTAGTGTGTCCCCGTTGCCTCTATTTGACAGATGTGTTTTCCAGTGATCTGTTTCCTAACCTGAAGGAAGGCCTTTGTTGCAGCCATTGGGGCAATGGACAATGTGATTTTTTTTCTGTAGAACCAACCGAAATAGTGGTTTTTTGCTGGTATTGCATCACTGCAGGATCGACTAGAAAATTGTGTTAGTGCTGCAAGAGGATATGTGGAATAGCAAAACATATTCTGTTTATCGCCGGGACCACCTATATAAGGGAAAACAATGTTCGTATAAGCAAGATCATGGTTTCTAGCAGAGTACTCTCAAGATTGTTTTCACTTACGTCACGCTATTACCCGAATAATAAAGGACATTTCACCGGAAATGGCATTAGAATCCTAATGCTAGTGAGCTGATGCAAAAATAAAAATATAATCGACTTGGTAGCTTCATTTTTTGTACTAAATATGAAACAGAACCATGTATCCAGGCCCGTGCTGGGATACTAACGAGGGCGTGGACGTGTCTACCAAAAGGGCGCCCATCCAAACTTGAATATATATATATATATATATATATATATATATATATATATATATATATATATATATATGGGGTGTAACTTAATTAATGTAGTAAACGTCTGGAGGTGATTCCTGTCCCCCGAGATAAAACGAAAAGTATAGACCAAGCTGGATTAAGAAATTTCTCGAAGCTATGACCACTCGAAAATTTTCGGAAAAATGAAAAAACAGCCATACTTGAGAACAAAATGTCGGACCGAGATCTGACAGAAGGGAATGGCTATTATTTTTGTCCTAGATTCCATCAGTGTACAATCGGATATAGTGCAGTGGCGGTGTAAGGGTGACTCCCAAAGACATTGGTGTATTCCTCCGACTATTTTATCACATTGAATAAGGAAAATTAATTACAATCAAGTATAAGATTTCAACAAATCACAAGTATGCTAATAACACATCGTTCAAATTAGAACACTTAGAATTCGAAAGAAAGAGAGATGCACATGTGTGATTGATCTATTTTTGTCTCAACAGATAATAAACTCTCGGAAGAAGAATTTAAATGAAAAGAAGTCTTTAACTCATCACAAGTATATTTTCTAGGCTAATGGCAAGGGATGATAAATGAACAGCTTTCTGTCCAAGTTAAGAGTGTGTGCAAATGGAAGAAATAAATTTTATCCAGATTAAGTTTATAACGACTGTGCATAAGACAGTCAGGCTGCAAATATCATGTATGATGAACGAGAGTACAAGAGATTCTTCACATGACAACACTGATTACCACAAATATGTAAATTTGGGCAAAAGTAAGCTGCATTGGGTCGTAATACGTAATTCAGTGGGAGATAATAATTCAGAACACAGAAGCAATGAAGCCCGACGAAACACACACTGTTGCGCATGTTTGCACAATGACACAAAGAAATAGAGATTCAAACTACCAGTATACTCCGTTTAATACAAAGTAGGATAACTGTGAATTTCTCAGAGATACCTTGTTCAGTATTTGTGCAAAGCAGTATGTGTACACGAGACAGCTGTGAAGAATTACAGTTCTTAGACTAATATTGTCGACGATTGACCGCATTGCAAAGATGACATCGGCGAAGCAAATTTTTCCTCGTGCGGTCAAACACATCTGAAATTTCTGAGATGACTGCCGCAGCTATGTTAACTTGAGCAACCAGTTCTTTGGCTGTCGTGACTGGTGTTGCACACAAAAAGCGTTTCATACCCTCCCGAAAAAACTAAATCTAGCGGCTTGAGGTAGGGTGAAGAGGTGGTCATAACAAAGGTCCTTCTCTCATATCCAACGACTTGGAAATGTTTCATTTATGTATGTCTGCATATTCCTGTCAAAATGTGCAGGTGCATTGTCATGCTATGATCACATCTGCTGCCTTATGTTCAATTCCACATTTTCTAACAATTTTAGGAGAGCATTGCGTAAAAATAAAAGATACGTACTTCCACATAGCCGGGCCGGTAATATATAAGGTTCTACCACAAAATTGTCCACTATATCGCACCGCACGCTCATACTAAATCTTTGCTGCTGATCGTGCACTAGAGTTGCATGTGGATTTTGGCTACACATGGCTACTGCTAGTTCCGCAATAGTCTAAGATCGTTCCCAGTTCGCTATCTTCAAATTCAACTGTCAACATGGTGCGATTTTCTCCGATTTCACGTAAGGGAATCGAAGAGACCCTATCTCTCGAAGGCGAAATGGAGGCGTGAAAGAAGTACAGGAAAAGTTACTCTTCTTCGAGGGCGACGGTCACGATATAAATGCCTCTCCTCTGGGCTATTTCTCCATTACTCTCCATAAATAAAGTGCATGTCTGCCAGCTCGTGGACAGGGTAATCTGCCATTGTATAGGCACGTACAGATTAACTTCGTGATTTTTACTTAAATACCAATGTCTACACTTTTATACGACCGTGAATACCTTTACACAACAATCTACCGTTGAACTCAACACTTCCTGTCCTGTTATACAGTAGTTTCACACGCAACACCAGAGCATCGGACTATGTATATCACTCACAAGTTGCGTAGATACCTACTACAACACAGTCATACTAATTGACGTCGATTCCACAACAAACCTGCAAGACAGCCTTCTGCGAACCACGCGCAATTGGCACACAAGGGACGATAGTTCCGTTGTGTGCGACCAAAGGGTCATTCTCTTAGTGAAAGTACTACGAACTACGTACGTTCTACTACGTACGTAAAAGTGTCACATTCTTTTTTCTTTGTGTAAGCATTCCATCCAAGTCCAAAGTGCATTAGAACGTCTAAAAAAGATTTTCCCCCATTTTTTGGATGTAATTACAATGAGCTTTCTTCTAGGAAATTTTTCCAGCAGTGACAAAATCAAAATGTAAGTGGGCTACACTAGGACGCTATATTGGTATATTTACAATAGCAATGTAGTTTTTTGTAGCTCAGGGGTAAGGGATGGTTTGCAAACTCCAAGTGAAGGGAAACGCCCCTCGAATGTATCCCTCTAACAAGATTCACCTAACGGAATAATCAAGTACACTGTCCCAGTGTATTTCTTTGTATCGTTATGCAACGTGTACATCATCTCGTGTTTCATCCATTTTTCTTTTTTCTGTGCACAGAAGTATCATATTCCACGGAATTACATATTACGAGGAGGATACCGTTTAATGCAGCTCATTTTTGCCCAATATGTATCCACGCAATATTTGGGAATCCCTGTGTAATGTGGAGAATCCCTTGTACACTGATTCATCACACGTGATTTTTGCATTTTTGAATACTACATGTTATGTTTCTTTACATGCCGTCTGACTGTCCTATGTACAGTCGTTTCAAAACTAATGTGGATCAAAGTTATTTTTTCCATTTTCACACTCTCGTAACTTTTACAGGAAGCCGTTCACGTTTCATTTGTCATCATTAGCCTAAAAATATAACTGTGATACGTAAAAGACTTCGTTTCAATTAAATTCTTCTTCCGAGAGTTTATTCTGATGCTGAGACAAAATAAATCATTCACACATCTCTGATTCTTTCGAATTCTAAGTGTTCTGACTTGAACAATTATTATTAGCCTACTTTCAATTATTGAATTCATGTACTTGAGTGTATGAATGTTTGATAAAATACTCAAAGAAATACTCCAGTTCCGTTGGGAGTTACCCTTGCGCCGCCACTGCACTATATTATATTGTACACTAATGGATTCTATGACTAAAAATAACGGACATTCTCTTTTATCTGACTTCGATCCGACGTTCTATTCTTGAGTTATGGCTATTTTTACATTTTTCAGACAAGTTTCCGGATGATCAAGGCGCCGAAAGGAGGCATTTTTACACCTATGTTGGTGTACACTTTTCGTTTTATCTCTGTGCCAGGAATCACCTTCAGACGTTTGTTACATTAATTAAGTTACATCCTGTATATATACGGGCACCATTTCATGTATTAAAACCACCGAATTTGTTTAGTAACGTAAGTAGCCAAAGCGAGAAAACGTCTTTCCTGGAAAAACACTTCTTAGTTCTTGTAACAAAAATTTTTGTTAAACAAAATGAAGCTAAATATAGAGCTATACCAATAAATCAATATAGCCACAGATATATTTTAGAAATATAACTAGTATCAATTAAATTAAGAAACAATAGTAATATGTTTCGTTAGTCAGTCACTTGTTAGTATTACTAAAGCACTCCTTGATATTGGTCATTTTCGATTATTTTTATATATCCCTTCTCCTCTCCATGTTGCGGGCCACGGCATCGGAAGTGTCATTGTTCACCTCAGAGTATGAATTTGACACTGATATTGGTCATTTTGATTATACAGTACATATAATCAGAAGTGTCACTGTTTGTCTGAGTGACCTTGAAAACTATAGATTCGACACTAATATCGGTCATTTTCGATCATTTGTAAATGTCTTTCCCTTCCTTTAAGTTACATGGTCAAAGTGATATGACAAAAATCATTTCATGTTCGAACTTAATCTAGGTTGAAAATTTGAATGAGATTAGTCCGCTGGTTCAAGAGTTATTAAGTTTTATTTATTTTTATATATCTCCCCGTCCTAACTCCTCCCATAAGTTCTATCGTCGAAGTAAATAGAAAAATACCATCCCAGGCCCGAACCTCATCTATATTGAAATCGCTCAGTTGGTTCCAGAGTGAAGTCACATAGACAGTCACTTTCATTTTTATTTTTTTTACATATATCTCCCCCTCCCCTCCCCTACGTCGCATCGTCAAAGGTAAATTTTAAAAAATATCCCAAGCCCGAACGTCATCTGTGTTGAAAATTTGATCGAGGTCTATTGTGTGGTTCAAGAGTTGTTGTTTTATTTATTTTTATATGTCTCTCACTCCTACCTCCTCCCCTAAGTTCTATCGTCAAAGTGAATAGATAAATACCATCTCAGGCCCGAACCTCATCTATGTTGAAATCGCTCAGTTGGTTGAAGAGTGAAGTCACATAGACATTCACTTTCATTTTTTTTACATATATCTCCCCCTCCCCTACGTTGCTCCGTCAAAGTTAAATTATAAAAATTATCTCAAGACTGAAGGTCATCTATGTTGAAAATTTGATCGAGGTCTGTTGGGTGATTCAAGAGTTATTAAGTTTTATTTATTTTTGTATATCTGTTCCCACTCCTTCCTCAACCCTAAGTTCTACCGTCAAAGTGGTATGATAAAAACCATCCAAGGAACGAACTTCATCCATATTGAAAATCTGATTAAGATCAGTTCTGTGGTTCAAGAGTGAAGTCAGATAGACAGTCACTTTAATTGTTATTCTTTTTACATATACACCCCCCTTCTCCCTCCTTTTCGTTGCGCTGTAAAAGTGAAGTGAAGAAAACATCTCAGGACCGAACCTTATCTATGTTGAAAGTTTGATCGAGATCGGTCGGGTGGTTCAAGAATTATTAAGTTTTATTCATTTTCATATATTTCCCCTCCTCCCCTATCCCCTTCCCTAAGATCTACTGTCAAAATGAAATGACAAAAAACTTCTCAGGTTGAACTTCATATATGATGAAAATTTGATTGAGATTGATAGTGTAGTTAAAAAATTATTAATCCATGAACATAGTCACTTTTATTTTTATATTTGTTGACTTTTGTATATCTCCACCTGCACTCCCACCCCTTGAACCTCATCTACATTGAAAATTAGATGAAGATCGGTCGGGTGGTTCAAGAGTTATTAAGTTTTATTTAATTTTTCTATGTCCCCGTCCTCCCCCAACCCTAAGTTCTACCGTTAAAGTAAATAGCTAAAAACACTCCCAGGCCAGAAACATATCCACGTTGGAAATTTGATCAAAATCGTTCGGGCGGTTCAAGAGATTAAGAGTCACAAACATAGTCACTTTCAATTTTATAATATAAACTAGCCTTTTGCCACACCCAGAGCGCGAGTACGCACATGTTACATGACGCAATTACGTTTCTGGGAACATTTGGAGATGTACAAAACTGGTGCAGGTTAGTATCCGACCAGTACCACACGTTTTGTTTGTTAATCATGCTCGGCAAGTGAAAGTTTGCCTCATCAATAAACAACTGCAAATGTGGAGTTCTGTCGAATTTACTCTGTGGCCCATTGAGCACATTTCAGAAGACAATCTGGATAATGTCCTGCAAGGTTTGGTGAAGTTGTGGCTTGAAATATGCCACCTATTCACTGACTCAATCCGCATGATTAAGGTGCAACCTACACCACTTACAAGCGCTACTTAACGTGTTTCTCTTTAGACCTTTATTGAAAGATACAAACACTACTTAAATTGTTAACATTTTTGAGGCTGTGTGTTTTCTACCAGTCTTGGGCCAATCTGCTTGACATTCGCTTTTTTAAAATTTTCTTTGTACTTTCAACACAGTACGATTGTTGATGGGTGTCCTTTTTGGACGTCGACGTTAGAATCGTCTACAGTCGCCTAGTGTTCCATTCTCCAGAGCTAAGTACGATATTAATTCGCTCTGTTTGTGTCATGGGCAACTTCTACAAGTAAATCAACTGCAACAATACTTCAAAAACCAGTCATAACTTCATAATGATTAGTGCTAGAACCAACAAATAACAGTGTTATTCAACTTCTACATGCTATAAAAATGCTACATTATATGATATGGTTTGTACTTAAGACAATTGCGTAAAATTGAAGATGGGAGACATCACTGTGATGGGTCCTCAAACAGTAACGCTAATCCCTATCATCCACCTACATTGTTACTTTGGTTATAATTTTCAGTGTTTACCACATTTTGGATTTTCCTCATAAATTTCAAAATCTGTGATATATTTACAATACCATTCACCTGTTAACTACTATACTAGATCTTTAGACTTTTACGTTTGAGTTATGGTTCGTCTTTCTTCCGATTGGCATCCTATTTCACACTAAATTTCTGTTGTTTTACAACTGTAGCATCACAACGTTGACAGAAAGTACTTAACCGTCAATACTGAATATGTTTTTGCCATATGTAGATGTCAACGGATCCAATATATGTGTCAATGCCTGCCTTATTTTGTAACACAATGTATAAGTATTAAGCTCAGCTGAAAAAATGCTGCAATTTTCCAGCAGTTCAAAATCTGGCAGGCGGTACTTCGTAACTAAATACTCACTCAGTTTTTTTTGCTTTATTCGGGGATGTATAGATAATCAGATCGACAGAGAGATATGTGTCTTCTATATCTCTTCTCTTTTTTTAAAAAAAAAAGATCGCCATGCTTGCGAGGGAAGTAGACATTATTTTCATACACCTCTAGCAATACCAGTAAACGAAAACGAAGCAAAAACTACAATATAAAAGCAGGTAGCATAATTGACATTCATCGTAAAATGACCAAACTAAGAACCAAAATAAGAACCAGATTTTTTTTAAAAATCCTTAAATATTGATATTATTTGATACAATAGATACATGGACAATGTTAAATTTCGTAGTTTTATTCCCAGGAGTATATGACAATGTTAACTTACTCGTATTGGAGATTAAACTGTAAGGTATTTCCACAGTGGCGTAATAACAATAATAACAGTAGATGCACAAAAATGATTAAAATGATTTAAAAGGACCTTTAGTGTCAAAGATGTACTTTGCAAATAAAAATTTCAAAATAAAATAAAAGAAAAGAACCCATAAGAAATGTTTCTTAAAGGTTTCAATATATAATGAAAATTGCTAGTACTAAATGTGAGATTTGTAGATTTCAACAAAGAGATATATTTTAAACGGAAACTAGTCCCACACATATTTCTAGTACTTTGAGACAGTAATATGTTTCAATATGTGAACATAGAATTGCATGCTTGAACGTAGCAATGAATTTAATTTACTGAAAACATTATAATTATATTTGTAATTATGTTTATATTTGTCGTTTCCAGATTTGATGACAATTTACGAATTAAGCAATTTTGTCTTCAATTTGCAAGTCTTTTTGCACTCAAAGATCATTTAAGAAAGATAATGGAATATTGTTTAGTTAGGAAGCAGCCAATACGAACATTACTATTGTAAACATATTTATACTTGGAATTTGAAGTGATAAATTACCCTTAGGAAAATCAGTAAAGTAACTTGGATAACGATCTGCAGAATAACAAATTAAAGAAGTTAGTTTCGTTTTACAGTGTGAAACTATAATATACGTTCAAATTACGCAAATTTAATACTCAAACGTGAAGTACAGGATAGGGCTAAAAAATCTTATCTTTTTGAAATGTCTAAAAAATCTTTACTAGGTGGAATAACATATATACAAAAGTGATATTAAGTTTGTGAATCTTAGCAATTTATTGTCAGTTCATTTTAAGTTCTGTAATATTTTAATATTATTTTTCTTCTTATTTTAGATTAGCCTTGGAACTTTGAACAATAGAACATTGTGTTTTGCTATGACAGTTTTGTCAAGAATGACGATTTTGTAACGGTCGCTCACAGTGAGTTTCGTAGTCATTTCAACATCCACAGAAATCAAGCTATTTCCTTGAACGGCACGTAACTCCGAAAATATGGAAAGAGTTACACAAGCCGTTCTCTACAGTCAGCATTGGTGCGGTAAATGCCTTACGACTGAATGTGACCTTAGAATTCTTCCGGTTAGATATCTTAGACCTTTAGATCTGGAATCCCAGTATAGAAACGGGCCGCGGTAGCTCAGTGGTAGAGCGTAGAGACAAGAAGAAAATAAAAAAGGCCCTTATAAGAACCAAAAATGGCGGAACGTAATTGGTTGGAAAGTGAGCACTGAGACTTAAGGGATCGGCTGAAAGCCTCAGCAAATAGAAATTAAACCTTTTGTTATTAAAAATGTTCGTAACAATGATTATATATATATGTCTGTATTTTCATTTACGTTCTATAGTGTTTGAAGAAGGATATGTTAGATGTCCGAAACCGCTACATATTATAGTTTAAAATATAGTGGGTTTGAAGCTTTGGTCAGCGTTTCTTTTGTTAAGAGGAGATAGAAGCAAATTTTGGGACGTTGAATAGATTGCAAAACAAAAATGATTCTCATTATATTTTACAGTTCTAGCTATCGAGAGATGTACAGACGGGCAAGCAATGGCATTTTCTAAGACTTGCGGTATTGATATAAAACATAGTTTGGAAGTCTATAAAGGCGTAAAATTCTAAGAGAAAGTTGGTTAATTCTGATTGTAATTAATGTGTACGGCTACTCTGAAGTAATGCCTATCCTTTTGATGTGTTTATATGACATTTTACAACGTTCACTACGACTTTCATTAATAATATTTCAATTCTAATTATTTACTAAGTTCTGTGAATCACTATGTTTTATTTTCTTTATCTACGCAAATTACTCATATCTCTAAACGTAATTGTTTTTGACGTAAAATCTACTCGTAAATTATCCTAACATTGTAATATGATATTGATTCCATGTTTCAATGATCTGCTTTATCGTAAATTGTGTAGTAATTATTGATTTCTTTTAAAATCAAGTTCAATTAATCAAGACAACTTAAATAGAATTTTATCAAAAATGGATATATAATTTCAATTATCATATGCTAATAACACGAATTCTGTTTGTATTAAGTTTAAGTTGCCTACATGTGAGGTGGTAAAATAATACTCTAAATTTTATTTTCTAACGGTGAGTAGAAATTACGTTAATTAGGCACTTTAAGACAGTTTATAGGAAACTGAGTTATACTTGTATAAGAATACATTTTAATTTATTTTATTTCCCTATTTCCTTTAATTTCTATATCTCAATTGTGCTGTAGAGAAGATAATCGAAAATTATTTACGGAAGTTCAGGGTGCCCAAAAGTAGGGATACAGTTCTTTACTTATCAGCTTAATGTATTTTATATAACTTCTTATGGCTATCAAACAGGTAGTAGACCTAGTTTCATTAGCATTTGTTTTCAACGTCTATTTACTTATAACTTAAGCCCGAAACAGTCGTAGCAAATAAATTCTTAAAATAGAATGCTATACTTGATCAATGCAGCGGCGTATACATACTTTTGAGCCACCCTGTATAATTACAATTGATATGTGCAGATTTTCTAAGCGGAACTCGAGTTCAAAAGTGGAAAAGGTACTTCGTAGCATATTTTCTCGTGAAAATAAATATTCTTTCCTTTAGTCTAAGAGACTATAACAGCATGCATATGTCCACAAACAAATATTGAAATACGACTCATTTCGTATATAGAAGTATTCCTCCAAACAAACTTATTCGCGTAACTTTCAATTCAAGTTTATATTCCATTATCGTTTCTGATCTCTCCTAGATTATGAGATATAGTTTCGTCATAAATTAAATTTTTGCTACACCAAAATTGGCATTTATAAAAATTAACAGTTTACAAACTATTGTAATTAATATTACTTCAGCAAATTGAAAAATTAATGTAAGTTTATTTTATTATCAGCTGTGAAGAATATATATTCCTCACGACACATGTATAAACAGGTAAATACTTTCTAAATTACATACACGCCTACTTACTAAATAAGATTATTAAATATTTCAACCATTCTAAAGGGTTTTATTATGTGGTTGTATTTTATTACAATACATTATGTATTATTTAAAAATATTTGAAACTTTCAATAGAACGTGAGTAACGATACTGTGTAAAATATAAATAGATTATTAAATTCCTTTATTCCTATATTCCGGAAGAACTGTAGTTTCTATGTGTTACTTACCTTCATCAAATGCACAAAACAGAAAACGCAGTATGCTAGGAGAAGGGACACAAGCTGTTTCATTGTAATTTATATTCACGAAAATAATTTGTTGTGACATCCATGTATACTCAACATGTATGTGACTCATGGAAAGTAAATATTTTATTTCCTTTGAAGTGAAGCTTGTTTCAGAAGCTTTATCAGCATGTGATACGCATTTTGAACACAATAGTTGCTGCAGTTACTTGACATATATATATATATGAAACTGTTGGCTTTTAACGTTCATAGCTCTAAACACTGAATATGTGACTGACATATGCTGTAAACTCATATATATAATAGTATTAAAATATAATATTGTGATGAATATATTACAAGACTATATTATAGCGCAACTTACATCATAGGTAATATTTGAGTTGTGCGATTGAACTTAATTTTGAGTAAAATTACAGAAGGTTCTTGAACAACTATCGTATAAACGTTGTCGCCTGATTTAAATTAATTATTTGAAATACTACCATGCCAGTTGATTTTTACCTTATTAAAAAGATCAATGGCATACGAACTCCTTATTTACATGTAACTGTGTACTATTTAGAAATTAATCACGGTTCTTTCCAGCATATAAAAAGTAATACATTTTATATTCCTTAAATTTCTATACGCATATAAATAAATAAATATACCAAACATTAACTGTGTGATTAAAATATATTACTTACTTGTTAGTACTTCGAAATATTTCTAATTGCTATAATCATTTGGTGGGAACTAAGAAATTATTAATCTCAAGTAAGATTCATTCATAAAGATGGAGTAGGGTCTTACTGTACTTACTACACCCAAGATGCACCGGGGTTAAAAGTGTAGGTCCACAATGACGTTGATAGGTAAATGTGCTGTGTTTAAAGATTTAAAGGTCATTTTGCTTAATCAAAATTATACCTTCCACATCAGAACAACTGGACGACCATAAGACTTGCGTTGGAGAATTTTCCTGGGATATTCACGTGTTTCCATCTCGCGGAAAATCTTGTACATCTCTAGAATCATTACTCATACTGAATATGTTTCCATATGAGAAAACAAACGTGACCGCACTCCTCCCCAGCTCGTTCCTTATGTATTTCGCACCCCCGCAAACAGTGCCGCTAATTCGCGTGTGTTAACGAAACACAAATTCAATGTTCGTGTATCGAAAAGGACAGCCTCATGCATTCGATGTACCACGGTAAAGCTTGAGATTGGTTGCATATCAGTCACGTTAATGTTTTTTTTAAGCACACCAGCTTCTTGATCTTCCCGCTTCTTGCATAACATAGTTGTGGTCTGCTGCTGTACTTGACTGTGGTCCACCGCTATACATTCTTCACGAAGTATCGCCTTCAGATCGGAATGCTCCCCATTTATATAAAACAATGATGTCAGCAATACAAAACTCCTCGGTTACAATCGTCACATTTCGTCCTCCTTCTAGTTATCCTATGTTTCTTCTACGTGTAAATTAACCCAAATATTATATGCGTGCCAGGTTGTTTGGAGTAATACCACCACAATGCAACTTAGTTTTATAACTGACACACACTGTCTCGTTTCTTTCATTGAAATACTTTACGTTGGGGAAGAAGACTCATTTGATGCCACGATAACACTGGCTCCACATCATGCATTATCTTACTTCCTTTGGACATGTGGGGACCTCTGAGAACATGCTACCGAGCTTTAGTACATTTCCAATAACTACGCAGTATCTTGTGTTACTTTATCTGTCTCGTTAAATTTTGCATATCACTAAAGCATTCAAAGAAAATGCATTTAACACCTGTTACTTTAAAGGTTAAAATTTCAGGTGAGTATAGTATATCGCACTGACTATAAGATTAAAGCGGTGTGAACAACATTTATCCACAAAGACGAAGCAGGACCGTATACACCTCTGAAAAGACGCACTAGGGGTAGGAGTGCTGTGTCATAAAATACGTTGACCGGGAAGTATACAGAGTGTGAAGGTTGTAATGCCCATTCAAAATTATGCCTTCTATAGAAGAACAACTGGAGCACATTCCAATCGTGTTCGACACCGATTACACGAGGTCAACACTTTGGTGATTTACTTGCATCAGGCTGAATTCCGATCACCATGCTTTATTAACCTCTTCGCGTCTTTGTCCATAGTGGCAGAATCTATCCATCAACTGTTTGGTTTCCCTTTTCTTCATTTACAGTCTACCTTATCTTTCCTTCTTTCTTCCCGACAAAATCATAATTGCTTCAATAACGTGACGACACTCATTTATCGTACCTTTTGTACTTCTTTGAAATCTCATTTACTTTAACGCTGAATCTTACGCTTTCGTTTCTAATATCAAGTTTGCTAAAACCACACTTCCATCTGAGTATTTTCATTCTTTCCATGTCAACTTTCTTTTATAATGCATTCTGGATTACTCAAGTTTCTGCTTCGTAAAGCATTATAGGTACTTCTACGATCTTGTAGACCGTATCTTTCACTTTTGCACATCCTCAATTCTGTGCTCTATTCAGCATTTGATACCCCATATTTAATCACAGTGGAAATTAGGTTTGTAAATATTTATTTTGTTCTTTAGATATTGCCCTTCTATCTTTACAATTTGTTTACCATGTTCTCGGAAGTGCATATGTTGGGATTTATTCCTACTAATTCCCTGTATTCCAAAATTGTTCCACACTCTTCTAATTTCTCTTTGGTATTAGATAATACAAGGTCATCTGCAATAGGCATAGAGCAAAGGGATGTATAATGTATACCTGTAGCCAGGACGTTTATAATTAGGTTGAATATGTATGGGCTCAAGGAAGGTCCTTGATGTAATGTGACTCTGACAGAGTCTACAATGTTTTCAACGTTGTGCTTGTTTCCTCATATATATTTTGGGCTAGGTGAGTTTTCCCTTCTGTCATGCTGTTACAACTCTGCCTCTCCACATTACTTGATGCACACTCTGTCACAAAAGCTTCAATTCTTAACGCAAATGAATATTATACATATTTCAGTTGAACTCGGTAATATTGTTGTAGCAGATACGAAACACTATTATTTGTTTTACCTTCGTAATAGAGCAAAAGTTGCGTCAATACAATTTTTTTACTTTTACGTTCGTGTTCATTTAATACCGTTCATGAAATCTTCTACAAATAAATGTGGAAAAGGATGTCTTCAGATTTTCTAGCTGATGAATTCTAGCAAAAGTATTTTTAGCATACCATTCCTAAACAAGTATAGGGTCAAGAATATGAACTTTAAAAAACGCCAGGACATTTGCAGTCCAGATCTCGAAATCAGGAGGTATTTCCACATTAACTTTTAGAAGTGGAATGAATGATATTTTTAAAATATATTTTGTGCTAAACCTTAAGCATCCCGATACCGTATGCCAGTTCTCCTTGTTCAAATGTCGGATGATACATGGATCTTCTGGTTTGAACGATTAAAATCTTGTCCTTACGTTTATCTGGATGAAATTTAGGCTTGATATTGTACAAATCAAAGTGTGCACATTTATCTGTGATGTCACCGTCCATGTGTTGGAGTGTTGTCAATTGTAAACCAGCCTAAACTAAGAAATTCAGAGGGTATTAATCTATTGGCTGAAAATGTGTTAATGGTTGACATGTGTAATTTAAGAGTTGATTTACTACATAATATCCGTATTAGGTTATATGGGATGTTTTAGGTAACGAAGTTTTTGTGTACCCAATAGTGGTGTTAATCGGAAGGAATCATTTTAATTTCAAAGTGCAATATATATGAGCCAATATGAAAAGATAATCTCATGTTTAAATATGGAAACAACATAAGAATAAATGAAGAAAGGGAACAAGTAACATTATCTGAAATCAGAGGACTAACAGTGATGTAAGGGTGATTCTCGAATTAAGCTTTCTTGGAGATTAGATAGTTGGGTGGGAAATAAACCATATTATGACGTATAATCTTGCAGAATGATATGTGTTATCCCCTACTCTAAAAGTATGAAGTCCGGGTGGTAGTCCGAAGCCCACGTTAATAGAAGCCCCGATCCTCATAACCTGGATGCTGCACAAAGACGTAAAATACAAACACGCATTTAGAAGAAAGATGAAAACTTACCATTACTCTACGTCTAAGCACTAGTACCTAGTCACTATATTTTCAATTTGTTACGAACAAGGTTTGTCAACCATGATACTTTCATCACTATTTGTGCCGCTATCAAAGAGAAGCCATGTTTCCAAGTTATTGTCTGATAAAGCATAGTGCAACCAATTGCAAAGCAAAATTAAGATGATGGAGAAATTTATACACACTGAATCATTGGAAGAATCTGAAATAAGTTTTATGAAAATGTTTGTTCTTTATCTTTTTCTTTGCTTTTTATAATTTAATATGAGAAAATTAAACGGTGAGCTTAATTTAACGTTTCACTATTATACTCTTGAGACTAAATGAGACGGATGATTAGTTCAAGTTAATGGTTATGGAACGGGCATAAGAATTTAAGAGGAAATGAAATAATCATATTTGATAGTAATTTACTGATATGTAAAATTACGTATAATGTTCTAAAAATTAAAGTTATAACACTATAATTATATAACAAATTCATACATTATTGTAAATCACGATAAAGAGGGATGTTTGGCTGTGTTCTTTCAGTGTTATTGGTGTTTACCACTAAAACTATTGGAAGATGAGAGGCATACTAATCGACAAATCTTATTGAGCTAAAGAAAAGATACACGTGAGTGAAAAGGTTTATACGTAGAGTCTGAGATAAATGAAAAATAATAAAATTAAAAAGTTTATGCTGTACGAGTACAATATTATTTATTGAGACGAAGCTGATACTGAAATATTCCCTCATTTAGGTCTTCATTATTGCAACGTGACTTTCGTAGCTGAGGAAGTTGATCTTAATTTCACATTGTATGGAACAGATGGTTACGCAGACCTGTATGTATTTGAATTACTAAAAATGACAATGTAGGAAAAAGAAATATGATGAGCTTCATATA
Source organism: Thermobia domestica (assembly GCF_964235325.1). NCBI lineage: Eukaryota > Metazoa > Arthropoda > Insecta > Zygentoma > Lepismatidae > Thermobia > Thermobia domestica. The sequence continues at coordinate 219,344,736 of NC_137458.1, forward strand.
TGGAGTTGCACTTCAATCTGTGCTGATGTCGCATAGAACACTAAAATAGTACGTGGTCAAGTTAATAATGGTGCTATTTGATGTGAAATGTGGCTGTTGAGTTTATTACTCAACTTATATCTCTAATGTAATGTTGCTTTCCCACGGAAATCACTGTACTCATTATTTGCTCCATAGACACTACTAAAGATGTTACTTCTAACAGTTTTCATACAATATTCTCTTGGTGGTATATTTGTTGATCATCGACCCTTTTTTCGTGCTTCAATGACCTGATGTTACAGGAATGCTTTCTACTTTGCCATGTAATGGAAAACAGCTTACAGTTTGAACAGTTCTATTATCCATACGTATATACTGGTTAAGAGAGTGTCTTGTGTGTCACGAATTGATGTGTATATGTTTGAGATTTCTTCTTGGTGAAGATGTTACGTTTTGAACCTAAAGCACCAGTCAATTATCGAAATTTAAATTGAATTGAAACGAAATGAAATAAAATTTTTGAGTTTTACGTCCCACGTTTATGCCGGTTAGGTTAAGGAGACGGTGATGATGAGTAATGAATGAAATGGTGGAACGAAGAAAGTGGGAGGAAACGGGAGAACCCCGAGAAAACCCACGCACACGGTGTTTGTCCACCACAAAGTTTACTTGGCTGTGGCTGGGATCGAACCCGGGACCCCAAGCACCAGAGGTGAACGTTCTACCACTGAGCCACTGCGGTCCCAGGAATTTAAATTGAACCTAAAATAATATTATAGGTATAAGTTATCTGAAGTATACGGAAAATGAGCAATTATTTTCTTTTGACATAGCGATTATCATATTACATTTCTCTGTGGGTTCATATAAGCGATTTTGTATTGTTGAACCCAAAATAAAGAAATAAATGAGACGAGATAAAATAATCGAATAAAGTTTACGTAAAATCTAAAACTGAACAACAGCAATTATGAAGCTTCTGAAGATATAATGTAGAGTTTATCTTGAGCATTTTACAGATACGTTTATGATAAGAAAAAAACATAGGCGACATGCGTATCGAATATGATTTACCGCTGTGTGAATGGAATGAATCCGAAAAAAAAAAAACAAAAAAAAAACGTAGGACTATTTAGAAAACTTATTCACAGTATGACATAGTTTGTAAGATTTTAACATTAAGAACTGTACCAAGAAAACTCGTGTTATTAGGTATTGTACTAATTTGCAGAGGTCGCTTTGAAGATCGAATGATGTAAATCCATTATCATAGCAACAATTTCAAAATAGGTTTTCTTATAGAGGTTTTATACGTAAAGTAATGTAATGCTTTGATTTCAGATTAGTTCCTTCTTTTATGTTGTGTAATGACGGAAAATCGTGACAGTCATTTTTACAGATAATAATATCATAAAAAAAACACATTATATAATGTCATCTGTTGCGTTATTGAATTTTTGTTCTATTGGAATTTACATTGTATAATTATAATATGAAAATATAAAAAATACAGACAAAATTACCACAGTTGATAACTAAATCATTGAATATATTCATATTAGCAAGACTGTTGATCATAGATGGCGAACCTCTAGGAACACAATGACGGCCGGTCGGCTCTGCAGCATACGGATCTTCAACGAAATTACACCTTAGTCTCCAGCGATTCATCGCTTTGAGTCCTCAACTATATCCGCCAACGCTCTCTCTGTTTCTCTCTGAGTAATATATCTATAAAATTGTATATATATATATATATATATATATATATATATATATATATATATATATATATATATATATATATATATATATATATATATATATATATATATAACCTTCATCAGTGGAGGATTAACTGGCTATCAACTACACTACATTATCAGTAATGCTCTGCTTTCACACACTATTACTTTATCATTTTTACAACTTAACAGTACACGTGTACAGTTTATCCTATACTATACAATGTACATTACTAGAGAGCAAAAAACGCCCCAAGTTAAGAAGGAGAAACGAAAAATTGAAACAATTACCAAAATAAGTATAATAATAAAAAAAAACATGTTGATATTTGATATGTTCATCGTACGAGAATAATTTGTATTGATATTCTGAATGATTTATAAATATAACAACGTAATACACCGTTAAGTTCAATACTACATTATTATATTATTTTAGGCCTCCATTTGCAGCAAAAATTAGAAAATCGTAACAGTGTATCTGAAAATAATTGTATCCCACTGTGACATATATAACCTAACACAGCTCATAATAAATATCAAATTTGTAAAACTCTTGGAGCACGTCGTAAATCTCTCATTTTCCTGTCCAGAAGAGGGGCATAAATTGTATGCAAGAAACCTAACACATACTAACCGAGCTAGTGTGAGAAGAAAATCATGGGTTACTTAAACCACTCAATACATATAGGCTATATTGTGGTCTGATAAGACTGCACATTTTTCCCAATTTGCGTTAAATAAGAGGTGAGACTGAATCTTTCTATGTTAGAAAACTGTAAGTTAGTCAGAAAGCAACCGTAGGTTATATTGTACATCTTAGTAAGTCTTCATGAAAAGAAGTCGGATCTCCTTGTAAATAACGGCCCTTTAACGATATTTATTTTAAATAATAAAGAGTTGGAGGAATTTACTACTATATAACGGGACATTTATTTCGACTGTTTGATACCAGATTCAGGCCCACTCTTCGGTGAAGAAAAACAGTTCAATACAAGCTTTCCTGAGATACAGTATATAATACTATACATACGTATTGACCAAGTTTATGAATCCACACTTTTATATTTTACACAGTATTGAATAAGGAACACGAGATGGTGGCGGTTAAGAGACATTGCAAAAATTCAAAGATTAAATTTGCTGAAAACGAACCTTCAGAGCAGGTAAAATTTTGATAACATGCTATAATTTAGCTTAAATTTATGGATGACTAAACTAGATCTCTTGTTCCAAATTAAAAAGACGAAAACGAGTATTGTGATAAAGTAATCTTATATTAGTAACCAATAGTTCCCAATTAGAAACAAACACTAAGGAAAGAATTGTCTGGTAGAGTGTATTAAGATAGAGACACATTGGATATGTAGTTGGCATACAAGTTAGGGTTATTTCAGAAACTTTACAAATTTGCACTTATGCATCCAGACTAGCTCCAGCAGATGTTCGATGATGAACAATAACTTGTGTAAGTTGTTGATAATAATGTTCTGAACGGATAATAAAATAATGTTATCTTGTGAAGATTACAATGGAAGTACGAGAATTCCAGAAGCTTACGACCTAATTCAGTAGTGATAAAAAATATATGCATATTTTATATCAACGGCAGAGCTCTCCTTGATGTATGAACTTACGAATTGTGAATGCTGGTGTAGAAGACCCATTAACTTTGAAGGGATATTTAGATTGAAAGGATATGTGTAACACACTACTATTGGGTAGCATCTTTACCGAAAAGAGGATCTGAACTAATTTTCACCTATTACTAATTCTTTAAGAGATAGAGCATTTCCCTATGTTTGACACTAAAAATTGATATTTATCTGAAAGAAGATTTACTATATTTCTGTGGGAAACTGTACTCTGCATATTACAGAGAGCATGAACAAGAAAATATATCATTGACTCACATTTATTTGCACTATGTCGATTGTCTGACAATAGGTCAGTCGGCCTTAAAAATCGGAGAGTGCACACTGTAGCATGCCCGAAAGAAGTTTGCTTCATTCTTTTACAATGTGATGGCGTAAGTCATTCAGACTTTGTAGTTTGATGTGATATACCTTGTCCTTAATGTTGCGATATGGAAGGTATTCCAGTGGTGAGAGACAGACAACTTTGTAGGCAATACGGTCACACCCGTTCTTCCAGTCCATTTTGTGGAAAGGTTGTATCTGTTATGTAAGTATTGTCATAAATTCAATGCATAATGTGGCGGCACCCTGTCCTGTTGGAGCCAAACGTGGTCAAATTTATATCTGGAAATTTGATGACAGGAATAATTGTTTACGAAGCCTTGTCAAATACTCCTCACCTGTCAGCTTGCAGCCAGTTAAAAAGGATGAGTAACGATGTTTCCTATATCTCTATTCAAGCATTTATTTCTGTGGATACTGGCAATGACGTTTCAGCATGACGTTACATTACAAAGCTAATGTAACGGATGAATACAAAAGCCTAACAGCACAACAACAAACATCCACAAGAAGCAGAAAGAGACAAACACAGACTAAGAGACACCGTTTTCGTAGCAGAGTTCCGGGCTACCCAAACAAGATGCACAATAGTTGTGAACCCATTATTATTATTATTATTATTATTATTATTATTATTATTATTATTATTATTATTATTATTATTATTGGAAACTCATTTCCTTTCCAGATTTCTGAATCTCACTGAGAGCATGTTTGCATGTAGTGGTCATATGTGCAGTTTTTGTCAATAAGCGGTCTCAAAGGCTAAATTGGATGGAAATCTTCGACGTGGCAATTCGCAATGATAGAATGAACACGCTAGAGCTGTAACGAGTCATCGCAATGTCAGGCGATTCGATTGAAACTCGGTATCCCACACCTACCTGCACGGGCCGAATTTTTCGGTCCAAGCCCAATCCAGCCCGAATGTATCTAGGCCCGGGCCAGCACGGGCCCGAAGATTTCCGGCCCTAGCCCGGCCCGGTCCGGTAAGTTTTTTAAAATTCTTGGCCCAATTCCGGCCCAGGCCCGATAAATTTTAAAAGTTTTTGACCCGACCCCGGCCCGATATATATATATATATATATATATATATATATATATATATATATATATATATATATATATATAAATTTAGCTCGAGCCACAATCTTTCTCAAAATTTAGTATTAAACTTGACCTAACCCTCAGAAACATTTTCTAAACTCTGGTTCACAACCTGATGCTTGCCTCCCGAATGGTACTATCTGTGTTTGCAATTTGCTATTATAGAGATAGATTACAATGAATTTATATTGTGTTCCTGCAGAAACAGGAGCAGTTCAATCCAAAGGATGTACACTAAAGGATATTCGATAAGAATTATAACCTCAGTTAATCACTTGATAAAAATTACCAGAACATAAATTGAAAATTTTGATTATTTAGAACGTCAAGTAGTTTTTCCTAACTTGCGTAAATATTGGTATGTGTACATAGGCGTAGAGGCACGGGGGAAAATTAGTAGTGTTACTTCTTAAAATATGTAACCAACTTGTCATTCCGTCATTTCCCTATTTTATTTGATTCCTTTTGCCTCACCCCAAGAATGTTACTGTGCTGTCAGGGGAAGATCCAGAGCCGCCTATCACAATTCAGTTGAAATTAGGGAGGGGGAAGTCAATACCCCAAATTGGAGATACCTTTTAAATTTTGAAAATCAATTTAACTTCCTCATTCCATCAACTTCATTCATTATTATTTATTTGCATTTTTCTTTATCTGCTTTACTCGTAAGAAAATAATCATAAGAGGTAATAATATAAAACAAAGAAAAATAATATTGAATGAAGCAGAGACAAGGAACATACTGTATTTTAATATCTGAACTTCAGTCCTGCAAATGTAGTATAATATTTCTCAATAATTCAGTAGTTTTAAGTTTTTTCGAACATGAGACAACTCCCAAAAGTATCGAATGTACTAAATTATATAAATTATAGGAACCCATTTACTTACCATTTAAAGGAAAGCCTTTAGCAAAATACGTGACACTTCGAAATGTATTAGAAAATTCTAGAAAAATACCACATATTTGTTTCCACTTCCAATATATCGCGGGATCAGTCAAGGGCAAACTGTGACAACAAAAGACAGACACCTGTATGATTTGAGTCAGTCATCCGTGACCCGTAACATGAGTACTGAATTGGATGCGAAAAGGTGATATTTGTGTCAACCAAAAAAAGGAAAGGTCAGTAGCATCTTTTTAACAGGATTCAGTGGCATCGTCTTCTTATATTGAATAGCATAAAAAAAAGTTGTCATCTTCCACCGGAAGCTGCTTGTAGCGGCACAATTTTGCATGTCTAGTTCTCACCATCAGATACCGGAATACCAGTCGGTGGACGAAAACATTAAGAAGACGTCTCCTTTTTGGTCAAAGAATCATCAAACAAGCAGAAATCCGACATGAAATGAAATATCTAGTTTAACGTCTCACGATTACGGCTAAGGGAGACGGTGATGGTGAGAAATAAGTGAAATGGTGGAATGAAGAAAGTGGGAGGAAACGGGAGAACTCCGAGAAAACTCACGCATACGGTATTTGTCTACCACAAAGCCCACTTGGCGTGAACTGGGATCGAACCAGGGACCCCACGTACCAGAGGTAACGCTCTACCACTGAACGACCGCGGCCACTAGCAGACATTCAAGTGACGTCAAGTAAAAAGCAGGAATGGGGGGTCATTGTTGGAAGATAAAAGAAACGGAAAGAAAGACAGCAAAATATAATTGAAAACCAGAAATGTTGATGAATATTGCTACAACCAAAAGATACTTTGATTACCGATGATAAATAAGGGAGTGTCTGTGGGTAGCTGAAGGTTTCTGGAGTGGTCACTTTTGTGAAATATACTTTAATTTTAGAAACTGATTGAAAAATGTGCACTACTAATAACTTTTCATATATAAAAAATTCGTTGAAAAGTAATGTTCTGGATCGATATGTCGAATATTAGAGACGTCGTTCGCCCGTCTTGTTCCCGTGGACACGCCTACGTCTGTGTACTATCTTTAAGCTGATATTTTAAGATAGTCGAGCTGAAAATCAATTTTTTTTTTTAAGTGAGATTGGCTTACAGATAAGCCAACAGTTGTCGGATGATAATCTCTCCCAATATTTTATCTGGCAAGTTAATGCCCAAAGGATTCCAGTATTGTCATTATGATTAAGAAATGTAATGATTCAAATAATTTGGCAAATTTTGCTTATTGAGAGGTAACGTGAAATTCCTGTTGCGACTTGCGTCTTGGATAAAGTTTAATCTGGCATATTCTCAGACAGTTCACTGGAATAATTAAAATTCAGGTAAGAAAGCTGAATATTTTGTGAAAACGTGTTTGACTTATAAAGCGTTTCCCATTTGGTGGCCTACGTGCGGCAAGCCCGCACTTGGTTCTTCTGTCACCCGGCGCAAACACAAAATTCCACGCCCTTTTCGGCATGAAAAATATTAAGTACTGAAAATATTAGGAATGTAAGCGCCGCTCCAACCACGCGCCCCGGGCACATGCTTTGCTTGCACCCCCGTACTTGGGACCCTCACATGCGGATTTTAGTGAATCGTGAAACCAATTTAGGTGTTCTGTAGTATGCTATGCAAAGATTCATTTAAGAATCGTTCATTTTTTATGTTAAAATAAGATCTTTATGAGATACTTTTGTTAAGCATGAAAATTATACGTTAATTCTAAGTAATAAAATATTTAAAGGAATTGTGAATAGTAGTGTTGTAAAAAAACGGTTTTTTTGTGTGAAGTTTTTTTTCAATAAAAAACAACGTTCTTTTTCATGTTTTTTTTCAAAAGTCTGTTTTTTTTCTGGCAACTATTATTTATTGATTTATGTGGAAGATTATTGAAATAATCAACAGAGCTTGAGTCGAAGCTCTCGTAACTTACAAATCATTTGTTTCTTTGTACCTATACGAGCAAAATTGTGCGATTATTCCTTTCGGCCCCAGGTCATTTTTGGCGTTTTCCTACATTTCCAGTTAGTGAATTATTGCTCAAAAACCATTCATTTGATTGATATGGTTAAAGTCTTGTTTTTTAGAAAATAGAAGTGGGTATTTTTTGTTGTAAGTTGCATTGCATTGTTGCCAACGGCTGGGAAATTGTTGAGGGAAATGTAGGGGGTGAAAATTTACAAAAAATTTCCTAACCGAATTTCAAAATTTTTTGTATCTAGCACCACTGCTGCTATATGAGTTCAAGTCACCTAAACAAATCTTTGGTGTGTTGACAAGATACAGTGAAATCCTGAAGTCGCTGGCTTCCAAACAAAGAGGGGAAAAAAATTCTGTCATACACATGAAATTTTGACACTTTTTAGGCCTCAGAAGCAAAAATCAAATATGCCGAGGCTACAGTTTCTCTAATTATCCTATTGAAACTTTTTATGGTGCGTTCTGTAGGGAAAATAGGAAGCTTTCAGGTAGTGATACGTTTGTTTCAATGTAGCCAGTAAGAGGGTAGTAATAGAGGGGAAAAGGGAATTTTTCCGAATTTTTCACCTAATAGTGGGAATTAATTGTTTTGGCTGGAAACGCTGCCATCAGACAGACGAAAACTATCTAGAAATAAATAGTAGTACTCCAAGAATATATCCTACAAGTATCATGGCGATATATAACAAAGTAAGCATGGAATTAAAAAAAAAATCTCATTCTACCTCACAAATTCACCATTTTCTTACCATTTCCAGAAAATGGTTTATTATAAACCTCAACTGTACTTCCCCTAATTATTCTAGTGAAGCTTTTTGTAGTGCGCTGTGTAGGCTAAGGATGAGGCTATTATACACTGGTACGTTTGTTCGAATGTAGCCAACAAGAAGGAAATAATAGAAATAAAAAGGGAATTTTTTCCAAAAATTGCCCCTAAAATCTGGAATTAAAATTTTCTGTAGCTGGCAACACTACCATCAGACACACACAAACTATCCTAAAATAAGCTTTGGTATCCCTCTAATATATCCAACAAGTATTGTGACGATATCTAATAAAGTAAGCATGTCAATAAAAAATATCTCATTCTACCTTTAAAAAAATCAGTTATCTTTCCAATTAGAGAACAAAGTAAGCATGTCAATAAAAAATATCTCATTCTACCTTTAAAAAAATCAGTTATCTTTCCAATTAGAGAACAAGGTCTACTGTAAACCTCAACTGTACTTCCCCTAATTATCCTATTGAAACTTTCTATAGTGCGTTGTGTAGAGCAAAGATGAGACTTCCAGATACTGGTACGTTTGTTCCGATATAGCTAACAAGAGGTAAATAATAGAGACAAAACATATAATTTTTCCAAAATTTCCCCCTAAAATCTGGAATTAAAATTTTCTGTAGCTGGCAACACTGCTACCAGACAGACGCAAATTATCTTAAATTAAATATTGGTACACCACTAATATATCCTACAAGTATGATGGCGATATTTGAGGAATAAAGTTTCTAATTACCAAAAATATATTACGGTAAACAGAAAAGTAGGCAAAAACTAGAAAAATCAAGGGTTAGAACCTAAATACGAATTTTACGTACGCCCCCTAATTACCCCATTGTAACGATCTGTACTTGCGTTTGTTAAGTAAGGACAAATTTTCGATTGGCGTAAGTTGACTTGCACTCGGACGTATAAGTACCGATTTATAAACAAAAATTTCTAATCTTTTGCCCAAATATAGGAGAATTTAAATTTCCCTAATTGGCAACACTGCGCGCAGGCCCGTCCAATTGATGTCAACAGTTAGGTATCCATCCTAGGTATCTCCCTGGCAAGTCTTAAGGATTTCTTTCTACAACTAAGGAAGCTACAAGGAAAAAAGATGTAAAGGAAATTCGAAATTCGAAAGTTCTCGAATTTTTGACTGGGGTGAAATTTGAAAAGGAAATTCGACACCAGAAGAAAAAGAAATTAATATGATAAACTATAGTCCAGCCATATTTTGCAAGAATAATATCCCGATATCTTAATTAGTGTCCACACAGGAGCGGATTAAACAAGTGATACACCCGTGTGTGCCACTTTGGCCACCTGGGCCACCGAGTATACATTTGATTACATTTTTTGACTACTAACTCATGTTGTTTTGTAGTTATAGTCTCGACTAATAATAATATCGTTGTAAACAATAACTTTAAGGAAAATTTTCTCTCCTTTTTACATCTTAGTTCCAACACTGTTGGTAAGAAATGCAGGGTGTTTCAAAATAAATTTTGGGGCTTTAAGTCTTCGTAGTACTTATTACATTTTATGTACAATTATAAGCAATGCATCAAGTAAAAGAGCACCTCAAACAGTCTTTGCTACAAGTGTTCGATGTGAGATTCATTCGTCACACGGCACACATCTAGTCGATAGGCGAGAAAGGCCCATCAAGTTTCTGCCATATGGCACAAAACACATTCAATTTAGGGGAGTCTCGTTTCAACTGTACTATCTCCTGAGGATTTGCTGACGGCCAGATGCAAACATTGTGAGTTGAGTTGATTTTAGTTAAGCGTCCCGTTCAGCAGCGAGGCTATATGAGACGTGGACCTACTGATTAACGTGGAATCCGAACCACATGAGCTCCCGCCGGGAATCGAACCCGGGTCTCCAACGCCAAAGGCGCGTACGCTAACCGCTTAGCCACGAGGGAGCTCGCAAACATTATGAGAGTTCACATTAGCTCTTAGGTGAAAGGTCGATTTATCACTGAAGACGACACGATCCAGAAAATCTTCATTGTTATGCAGGGATATTTAAACTTGTGAAATTGGCATGTAAACCGTAATCTGTAGGCTTTAGACCTGTAGCAACTGCAAACGATAAAGACGTAGTTACAAGCTTCTCCTTAATATTCTTCATACAGATTCAGTCTTTATTAAAACACAAAAAGCTTTCTGCTCTCTAGTCTCCATATTTGCTACTTGCTCTTTCTAACGGCAGACAGAAGAAACAATGCATGTACATGCGTGAGTACAAAACTGTTTGAGCTGCTCTTTCATTTGACATAATATTTATAATTGTAATAGATACTACAAAGTTTCAAAACCCTAATATTAATTTTGAAACACCCTGCATTACTTCAAATTGACTCATCCTATATTCATGTCTTTTATATACATATCATCAGGACCGGCCCTAGTCATTTTGTCGCCTCGTGCAATGCCATAATTTGCCGCCTCCCCCTTTCTCCAGAAAGAATAAATCTTAAAAGTCATGATTTTAAGTATGCTACTCCAGCATGAACAACAAAGGCGAGGGTAAGTGCAGTAGCACTCAGAAAGGCTTAAATACTTACTAAAAATGCAATCCCGTCGTGTCTGTTTATTTTTCTTTAAATATTAATCTATTATGTTAGTGAAAGATAAAGCAAACACACCTGCAGAGGAAAGACGGCAATCCTTTTTATAGAATTCACTATCGAGCTTCAATCTCAATGTATAAGTTTGCAATTCCAGTGCAACTAGCTCTTTTATCTTTATTTCTTGATTTTTCTTCTATATCTTCTAACATTTAAAAAAAACTTGTTTCTATCTTCAATGATAAGGAACTTGTTTCTGACAAAAACAAGACTCGTTTCATATCAAAACTGTGATAACGTACTACATGGAACAGATATTCACTACTATTCGAGAATTGAATTCTTGCATTTGAAACAATCAAGCAATTTGTGCTCGGATTTATTCCACCATTTGCTTTAGCATTGTCCATGTGGCCTTAAACTAATGCAAGCTAAACTTAATTTATGAATGTAGTATTCAAATAGAAGGTCAGCTTAGTAAATGTAACTACCATCCTCATGAAGTCTGTTTCCAACAAGAAATATTTAATTTAAATAATATTGTAAAACTTTGTCTCATATAGGATCTTTGGGTAGAGCAGTTAATAAAAAGAGCGTCCGGAATCGACTCTCCACTACCAGTTTTTATTATAAAAAGTTTCCTCTATAAAAGTATTTTCACAAAATACTATACAAATTGATCTCTCTAGAATCAAGGTGAGTTATAGGTGGTCTTTGACCGTAAGGTCGCAGACAGGATCTCCAACAGAGCCCCGTAGCAGGCTAAGAGGAGTGGATTTAAGGAACCAATGCTCCGTAGCAAGCTGAGGCGGGTTAAATGACCAACAGAGCCCCGTAGCAGGCTAAGCGGCTGAGGTTAGGATTCCCAGACAGAGCCCCGTAGCAGGCTAAGCCAGGAGATGGGATAGGCGTAGTCCCATAGCAGACTAGAGGCCTGGGGTTAGGTTACTCCAAGAGTCCCGTAGCAGACTAAAGGAGGGTCTCCAGAAAACTGGTATCGAGTTGCCTTCGTCCATCCAATTTATAGGGTCCTTTGGGTGGCGGTGGCGCTGCTGCTCCGATGTCGTCTTCTGCTCCGTGGGAGGGGCCAGAAGCCGTCGTCTGCATGTGATTATAGGTCCCTCTGGTGGGAGATCCTCTTGCCGAACTATGTAGAGGTGTTTGTAAACATTGATGTGGAATTGCTTGTTTGCCACATCACATAGGATATTACAATATACTTATGACAGATTTTGCCGGACCATCCAAGCTTGCCGCTCCACGCAAATGCCCGTGTTGCATAGATGGTAGAGTCGGCTCTGCATATATCTAGTCGACAAATTATTTATATATGACATTTAGAAAAATACTATTAGGCAAATTAGTATTAGTTTTTACCTTTAGACAAGTTATTGGATATTGTTCGTGACAGTACTTATTAAAGGCCTGCTTTCACGAAAAAACAAAATTTCATTTCTATTTTTATTTCTTAGTTGATAGTGATGAAAACTGCTGAAACCCGAATTGTTAATAGGTATGATATTCATGTAAATTGTAAAATATTTGTAGCGTATCAGCATCTAGCGTATAATTTATGTTACATTTTACGGTAATTACACCTACATAAAAATATTTCATACTTAAATTGACGTAAGATGCATTACAAATGACTATTTGAAAAAAAAACGAAATTTAGAAAAAAAACGAGAGGCAATGTTTTTTTTCTAAAAAAAAACGCAAATTTCTGAAAAAATACGAACCGTTTTTTTTCTATTTACAACACTAGTGAATAGTAAGTATTATTATTATTATTATTATTATTATTATTATTATTATTATTATTATTATTTGAATTTTACGATCTAATAAGCTTTACTTTTCTATTAGAATGTATACATACAATAATTGGTTATTTTTATAATATTCTAGAATCCTGATTTATATAATCTATATAACTAAACTAATATTCGGTGAAACATTGAAAGCAAACATTGTAATGGTATGAAGATCATCAAAGGTGGGTAAAAATTTTAAATATCACATATACTTTTTATTAAAAGTGCTAAGATTTGTCGTTTTTACTTGTCTTATACCAATTATAGATCAAAATACTGCTTAAAACTTAGTCTTGAGCATTTTAACTTTGATTTTATTCTTATATATATATATATATATATATATATATATATATATATATATATATATATATATATATATATATATATATATATATATATATATATATATATATTTATATATAAATTAAAACCAAAATACTATATAAGAATTTGTGAATGGAAACCTTCAACTTACCATTGATGTAATTATGCCTTGACTTCTCCAAAAAGAGTCCAATATATCAATTATTTCTACACTTGCAATTTGTTGAGAGATTAAATTATTCACACAACTTATTAAAAACTAATGAAATAAATGCACACATCCACCAGACTACTTCATACTTCTATGTACTTGAGCAACTAAAGCAATCACTAAAAGACTAAAACCAAACAACACACTCATCGCAGTTTTTTCACGGAAACATTACAAGTTTATGAACTAATTGTAAAAACGCTGTCTGTTTCCTTTATATTTCGTTACATCTGTTGAACACTATTGGTATGCAGGAAAAACATACTATCTACATGATAAAGTTCTTCTCGGGCAATCAGCCAGGTGAAAACTGGTGGATAGGCCAACGTTTCGAGAGCTGTCATCGTTCTCGTCATCAGGGCAATTATGTAGAGATCAGCGGATATAAGTAATATATACTCTGGGCTGGAGAAAATGCTCGTTCCTGATTGGCTGAAAATGCTGGTTCCTGATTGGCTGGTTCAATCTGAAAAACTGGAGCTATGATTGGCTGGCTATGTTCCGTAGTCCGTGCTATTGATTGGCTGAGGGTTATCTGGATGTTTGTGTGTCGTTTTCTTTGCTGTGGTACTGATGACCGGGTTCCACAGGGGGCTGAGTTGAAATCCAGTGTCTCTATTAACGTTGTTCGGTTCATGAACGGCTTATAAAGGACAAACAGGACGCACCATTGAACAACGTTGCAGATAACATGAAAATTACATTAGATTATTCCATCCAGAAAAATCAGGTTTAGCTGAACACAGTTTATCAGAAGGCCATAAAGTTTTATTTAAGGACACATCCATCTTTACCAAGAGCACCAGTTACTGGACCAGGATAGTAGCCGAATCTCTCGCCATAGTTCATGAACCGAACAACCGTAGCAAGAAGGAAGAACTTTATCATATACGCCGCCAGGAAAGCTTCAAATCTTACTTCATACTATCTACACTTTCAGGATCCAGATTTGTACATCGCTCTTGAATGCGATATCCAGCTACACTAAAATTTCGTTCACACGGACTACTAGTTGCGGGAATGCATAACATTTTCTTTGCTACCTTACTTAGTGCGGGGAGATGGAGCTGAAGTTTTCCCCACAATTTAGGTAACTTCTCCAAATCAACGTTGACATTGAACTCGCTGGAAGTAATATCTAAGCATTTTTTAACTTTGTCTTGGGTGGCTCGGGGGCTTGTCCCGATGCTTACTGTATCCGCCACTAGTAGAGTGGGGACACTTGGGCGAGTTTTTTTTCCTACTGCGCATGCGCAAACCCTGGACGCTGATTGGCTGGCGCAGGTCACGTGACCCGGCCACGCCCCCTGACGCTGATTGGCTGGCCACGTCCCCTTGACGCTGATTGGTCGGCGCAGGCCACGCCCCCTGACGCTGATTGGTCGATGCCGGCCACGCCCCCGGTCACGCTCTTTTACGACCTCCGATTGGCTGGCAGTGGACCCCCTTCCGATTGGCTGGCGCAGGACTCCCTTCCGATTGGCTGGCACCGGACCCCGCCCCCGGTCACGCTCTTTTATGGCCGCCATTTTAGGAGTACCGCGCTGATTGGTCGGCGCCGGGGCCCCACCCACCGCGCACATGCCACATTGCAGCAGAGAATACGAACACATAGCATAGCAGATAATACATAAGATTCGTTCCCTTTTATGAGCACTTTTAACATGGCAGAAATTACACAGAGGCTACGAACACATAACATAGCACATATTACATAGCAGGGGTGCACTCGTTCCCTTTTATGAGCACTCTTTTTAAACATAGCAGAGAATAATGGGGGAGTATTCGCCCTCCATTTTGAGACCAATTTTTTGACCTACTGCGCATATGCGCAAAACTGTTCCGATTCCGCCGGAGCAGAACTGCCGCTCTCTATATCAATGGTACCAGAACACACACGCACACACACACACATCAGACCGCAGACTGTTCCGGTTCAGGGGCAGATTACGGCTATGCGCAGAAACATAAAATAAGACATAACACCCCCGTTCTCTTTTACGACCACTTTACAGCAACATAATAGAGCAGAGAATAAAAAAATAACAACACACACACACACACACACACACACACACACACACTTGATCGCTTATGAGCAGTAAAATTAAATTTCCAATTAATTACACATTGCACGCATGCGCAGAAAAATTACACTAGACTACAGACTGTTCCGGTTCAATAGAGCAGACTACGTGCAACAAGCAGGTCATAAAAGACTATGACCTATTTTTCATCCCCTAAATAACATAGTATGCACCCACACTTGGTTGCGTATGCCAAATCCGATTAAGTACAAATAACACGCATGCCCAGAAACATTTACATTTCCGATTCGACCATGCTGGTAAAGAATACCACACTTATTTCTACCAGGGTCTTATAGTTTATGGGGGATACGCCCTTTCTATGACAATTTTAATCGATTTGGATGAAACTCGGCTTATGGGGGTTTTCGAACATGCTGATTACGAATATCACACTTATTTTTACCTGGGTCTTATGGTTCATGTGGGATACGCCCTTTCTATAATAATTTTAACCGATTTGGATGAAACTCGGCATATGGGGGTTTTCGACCATGCTGAGTACGAATATCATACTTATTTTTAACCGGGTCCTATAGTTTTTGTGGCATACGCCCTTTCTATGACAATTTTATCCAATTTGGATGAAACTCGGCATATGGGGGTTTTCGGACATGCTGATTACCAATACCACACCTACTTTTACCTGGGTCTTATAGTTTATGTGGGATACGCCCTTTCTATGACACTTAAAACCTAATAACTCAAAAACGGATCCGCATATTGAGATGGTGTTTCCAAATCTAGTAATTGGTCATCAACTAGTACATGACGTACCGACTTTCGAGGTCAAAGGTCAACATACTTAAAACCTAATAACTCTTAAATGGATCCACATATTGAGATGCTGTTTCCAAATCTAGTAATTGGTCATCAACTACCACAAGTTCCAAAATATTGACCATCGAGGTCAAAGGTCAACATACTTAAAACCTAATAACACGAAAACTGAGCCACATATTGAGATGCTGTTTCCACATTGAGTAATAGGTCATCAGGTACCACAAGTCCCAAAATAGTGGCCATCGAGGTCAAAGGTCAACATACTTAAAACCTAATAACTCTTAAATGGATCCACATATTGAAATGTTGTTTCCACATTTAGTAATTGGTCATCAGGTACTACAAGTTCCAAAATCATGACCATCGAGGTCAAAGGTCAACATACTTAAAACCTAATAACACGAAAACTGAGCCAAATATCGAAGTAGTGTTTCCACATCTAGTAATTGGTCATCAGGTACTACATGTTCCAAAATAATGATCATCGAGGTCAAAGGTGAGCATACTTAAAACCTAATAACTCGAAAATGGAGCCAAATATCGAAGTGGTGTTTCCCCATTTACTAATTGGTCATCAGGTACTACACGTTCCAAAATCATGATCATCGAGGTCAAAGGTCAACATACTTAAAACCTAATAACACGAAAACTGCGCCAAATATCGAAGTGGTGTTTCCACATCTAGTAATTGGTCATCAACTACCACAAGTTCCAAAATAATGACCATCGAGGTCAAAGGTCAACATACTTAAAACCTAATAACACGAAAACTGAGCCACATATTGAGATGCTGTTTCCACATTGAGCAATAGGTCATCAGGTACCACAAGTCCCAAAATAGTGGCCATCGAGGTCAAAGGTCAACATACTTAAAACCTAATAACTCTTAAATGGATCCACATATTGAAATGTTGTTTCCACATTTAGTAATTGGTCATCAGGTACTACACGTTCCAAAATCATGATCATCGAGGTCAAAGGTCAACATACTTAAAACCTAATAACACGAAAACTGCGCCAAATATCGAAGTGGTGTTTCCACATCTAGTAATTGGTCATCAGGTACTACATGTTCCAAAATAATGATCATCGAGGTCAAAGGTCAACATACTTAAAACCTAATAACACGAAAACTGAGCCACATATTGAGATGCTGTTTCCACATTGAGTAATAGGTCATCAGGTACCACAAGTCCCAAAATAGTGGCCATCGAGGTCAAAGGTCAAACTCGAAAACGAAGCAACATATTGAGGGGCGGTTTCCACATTTTAGTGACAGGTCATCGACTACTACATGTCCTAAAGGTACTTACCACGGAGGTCAAAAATCAGACTAGTAAACGAAGCAACATATTGAGGTGCTGTTTCCACATTTAGTAATTGGTCACCAGCAACTACATGCCCAAATTAGGTCAAATATTTAAACCAGAATAACTCGTAGATTGAGCGTCGGAAAATTTTTTGTACCAAGGAGAAAAAGTGAAGGAGGAATAAATTTGAGTGCCCTATTGAATTTTGTACCAACGAGAACTCTCATTTGCAACTAGCTTAGAATTTCTGTACCTGCTTGGGTTATTCAAAATTTGGATAGACTAAGAAAGCAAGATATGCCATTTTAGCTAGCTGAGAATTTAAAGAAACAAAGGGAACCTACTCAATTTTCTATCAACGAGAAATGCCATTTCATCTACCTCAGAATTTATGTGCCTTTTTGTGCTAAGGTCTGTTTTAACTCTTCTTGACTAATTAAATAAACGAAGGAATATTGTAGCAATGGGAAATGCCGTTTTTTCTAGACCATGTTCTAATATTTAAACAAACGAAGGGGTGAATTTGAGTGACCTATTCAATTTTGCACCAACGAGAAATAATTGCGTATTTTAAACAAACAATCGGATAAATTTAACCGGCTCAAAAGTGTACTATTTAAACAAACGAAGGTCTCTTGAGTGAGATTTCCAATTTTGTAGCAAGAAGGACTATATCATAAAGAGAGATCATTTTATGTGCCTTTTGTAACGAAGAAACAAATTTGAAGGAGGTTCATTTTAACTAATCCTGCTGCGAGTAGTTCAATTAGTACATAGTAAAAAATAAAACAATATGGCATTATTGCGACTTTCATTTTCGAATACATACGGATTAAGCCACTATGGCAAAAAATACTACTCTCTCCTTATGCTTATTTGGAGCAGACTTAAGAGGACCAAGCATTAGAAACCCGCTAGTAGGGCGTCGATTCAGTAAACTCTCCATCTAGTAAAAGAAAACGAACCGATAATTTTGAGACAGTTCCATACGGGTAAATACTGTATTAGTAGAAACGATAGTTTTTAATTAAGTAGAGATAAGGAGAGAGTGAAAAAAATGGAAAATTAAATTTTAAATCGTTATTATTATTATTTTAGAGGGCAAAAGGAAGAATAAATGAATTTGAGTGGCATATGTACGGAATTTAGTTTTTTACTGGGCAGAAAAAAATTGAATGGAATATTTTATTTTGTACCAGCTGGGAATTTAGTGTTGTACCATTGTATCAATTTAAGTATTTTTGTACTATTTAGTACCACCGAGAAGGTGTAGAATATTTAGTTTTGTACCAAGCAGAAATTTGTTGGCTTCTTTATTTTGTATTAACGACTAAAACCTTTAACACATACTTGGTTGTGTGCATTATAATGGCCGAAGTTTTTCATTTCCCTGTGGTACAACGTAATGGTCGCCCCGCTTATTCTAGGTCTACAGTTAAATATTTTCGATTGGATAATGGTATAAAGCCACGTTTTGTTGAGCACAATGCCCACTATAACGATGTGGTAGACAATTATTTGATGGATAGATATTTGTTTAATAGTCGCTATAACAAATGGTATATGGTAGAATTTGTTAAGCATTTATCGCAGGTAGATATTAAGATAGACTTTTTGTCGTTGGTTACTCGTTTAACCGCACACAGTTCTCTTTTCCAATCAGCTACCTTTTTTGCCATGAAAACTAAGGGTAATAGTTATACTGTGATAGCTTTCTTTCGCTATGGGGGAACGCAGGACACTTTGGATGAGTTATTAAAGTTTTGGAATCATGTGTGCGAGTTCAGGCCAAGTATCCAGATTGCAGATTTACTTGGTTGCTTTACACGATGTGGTAAAACTGGCCTTTTTGCTGTATCTCCTGATACCTACCTGTTGGACCTCGCGGTATTTGGAAACTTGGTGAAAAAGAATAACAAATGGTTTTTCTCACAATAAAGCTATACATACAGAATAATCCATTATGGCAAAAAAAATACTACTTTCTCCTTATGCTTAGTTGGAGTAGACTTCGATACATTGTGTAAGAATTTCCAATTAATAGTGGTATTGCACTGTACTTATAATAGTCTGTAATAGTGTGGTTTATTGTAGTCTACCAGCAATAATGATCTCTAAGAGAGTTATTAGGTAAAGATAACAATTACACCGTCATTCGATCGAACACATTTATACGATCCAATTTCTCAGATTTAAACAAAGAAAGACCATATTCTGTTACTCAAACAAACGAAGGAATAAGCTCTGAATTTCTATACTTTTTTGTGCTATTCAAATAAACGAAGGAATAAACCTATTCACTTTTAGTTTTGTACCATCCACAAAAAAGGGAAAAAGGACCATTATAACAAGCTCACTATTTTTATACCATTTTGTATTATTCTATTTCATTTTTGTAACAACCAGAAGAAAAGTGAAGATGATACATTTTATATATGTTTGGGTCATCCAGAGAACAATGTTTGTAATATTACAATACTACAGATTGATCCATTTAACAGTTCAAGTTCTTCTATTTTTACACAATCAAATGCATATGCTACAGTGGGCTCAGTGTTCATTTACAGAATTAAATAATTGTTTATCTTTTTCTAAAAACATTTCTACTATTTTGTTGATATAATAATCACACTCTGTAATGTATTCATATACCAGATTAAATTTTTTCTCCAAAGTATAAGTGTTCTTAATATTGCAACCTTTAAAATGCTTCTTTAAATAGAGTTTATAGATTTTCTTTCTCATTTCACGTTTAATTAAGATTGTCCACACCTTTTGCAATAATTCGTAATCATACTGCAGCAAACAGTTGTGATCTTTTTCATTCTCGTTATGTTTAGAACATGCCTCACATAATAATACCGAATTTGGTGTATACTCATTAAATAATTGTATAACACATGTATGACTAATACTTTCACTAGTACACTCGCACTCATTAGCTTCCACTCCAAAACAGGTAATATTTGAAACACTGTCATCATCACTTTCCGGGAGTATTTCATCATTATATCTATTATAGCGTCTAAAATAATACACTTCTTCTATTTCTTGTGTTGGATATATGATTCTCACTTTATCACGTAATTCATCTGGCAAATCAGGGTCAGACGGCTGGATTAACAGTATTGGTTTCTCGTTTTCACGCTGAATTTCTTTTTCTCTAGGTGAAACATAAGCAATTTCCATGCTAGTCATTTTTCTACTCTTCCGCAAAAAATCAAGTGTGACACATCTACTTATATACCTACAATAAAAGCATTCTATGCATTCGCTGTGTTTAATAATATGTTTCAAGGCAATGCAAAATAATTCGTTAATATAACGTCATGATGTATGTTCTATTATTTCCAAATATACTCCATAATCTTATATTCCATTATAATAAAATACATAACTGCAAAAATATATATTTGTCTTTTTTGACTTAGACGAGGAAGGAAAGTCTATAAATAATTGAATCGTTGAACAATAGGCAGTACCTTAGCAATACAAATGTTAGGTAACGCATTCGTAACGTTGTTTAAATATCTGCAGCAACTTGGAACTTTTAAAACTTTTCTTACTTTGATATGATTTCTTCTTCTGCTGTGATCAAAAATGGCCATGCATGATGTTACGCAAATTGCTATGGAGTCTGTTCTACACAATTATGACGCAATTTAGTTAGTGACCGGGAAACTTTGGACTTTAGCGTCGCCGTTAGTATTTTGTAAACCTAATTCGCTAAACACACGACAATACCCATATAGTGACGGGAGAGGCAATTTAAATTGTTCTCTGGATGACCCAAACATATATAAAATGTATCATCTTCACTTTTCTTCTGGTTGTTACAAAAATGAAATAGAATAATACAAAATGGTATAAAAATAGTGAGCTTGTTATAATGGTCCTTTTTCCCTTTTTTGTGGATGGTACAAAACTAAAAGTGAATAGGTTTATTCCTTCGTTTATTTGAATAGCACAAAAAAGTATAGAAATTCAGAGCTTATTCCTTCGTTTGTTTGAGTAACAGAATATGGTCTTTCTTTGTTTAAATCTGAGAAATTGGATCGTATAAATGTGTTCGATCGAATGACGGTGTAATTGTTATCTTTACCTAATAACTCTCTTAGAGATCATTATTGCTGGTAGACTACAATAAACCGCACTATTACAGACTATTATAAGTACAGTGCAATACCGCTATTAATTGGAAATTCTTACACAATGTATCGTTCTTGTTATCGAAGTCTACTCCAACTAAGCATAAGGAGAAAGTAGTATTTTTTTTGCCATAATGGATTATTCTGTATGTATAGCTTTATTGTGAGAAAAACCATTTGTTATTCTTTTTCACCATGCTTCCAAATACCGCGAGGTCCAACAGATAGGTATCAGGAGATACAGCAAAAAGTCCAGTTTTACCACATCGTGTAAAGCAACCAAGTAAATCCGCAATCTGGATACTTGGCCTGAACTCGCACACATGATTCCAAAACTTTAATAACTCATCCAAAGTGTCCTGCGTTCCCCCATAGCGAAAGAAAGCTATCACAGTATAACTATTACCCTTAGTTTTCATGGCAAAAAAGGTAGCTGATTGGAAAAGAGAACTGTGTGCGGTTAAACGAGTAACCAACGACAAAAAGTCTATCTTAATATCTACCTGCGATAAATGCTTAACAAATTCTAGCATATACCATTTGTTATAGCGACTATTAAACAAACATCTATCCATCAAACAATTGTCTACCACATCGTTATAGTGGGCATTGTGCTCAACAAAACACGGCTTTATTCCATTATCCAACCGAAAATATCTAACTGTAGACCTAGAATAAGCGGGGCGACCATTACGTTGTACCACAGGGAAATGAAAAACTTCGGTCATTGTGATGCACACAACCAAGTATGTGTTAACGGTTTTAGTCGTTAATACAAAATAAAGAAGCCAACAAAACTAAATATTCTACACCTTCTCGGTGGTAATAAATAGTACAAAATACTTAAATTGATACAATGGTACAGTACTAAATTCCCAGCTGGTACAAAATAAAATATTCCATTCAAATTTTTTTTGCCCTTTACAAAACTAAATTCCGTACATATGCCACTCAAATTCATTTATTCTTCCTTTTGACCTCTAAAATAATAATAATAATGATTTAAAATTTTAATTTTCCATTTTTTTCACTCTCTCCTTATCTCTACTTAATTAAAAACTATCGTTTCTACTAATACTGTATTTACCCATATGGAACTGTCTCAAAATTATCTATTCGTTTTCTTTTACTAGATGTAGAGTTTACTGAATCGACGCCCTACTAGCGGGTTTCTAATGCTTGGTCCTCTTAAGTCTGCTCCAAATAAGCACAAAGAGAGAGCAGTATTTTTTTGCCATAGTGGCTTAATCCGTATGTATTCGAAAATGAAAGTCGCAATAATGCCATATTGTTTTATTTTTTACTATGTACTAATTGATCTACTCGCAGCAGGATTAGTTAAAATCATCCTTCTTCAAATTTGTTTCTTCGTTACAAAAGGCACATAAATTCTGAGCTAGTTAAAAATTGATTGCTTTGTTTAATCGTGTAGCTCCTCTTTTCTGTTTGGTACAAATTCTAAGTCGGTTAAAAATGGTCTCGTTGGCACGAAAAGAAATAGGACACCCCCAACGAATGGCAGAAAAAAGTATAGAATGCTGATTCTGCAAACTGAATAGGTCACCCAAATTTATTCCTTCTTCGGTTTCTTTTTTGTCGCTGGTGCTCCATTTTGTTTGTTGGTACATAAGAAAATAGTCCATCCAGATTTTATTCGTTCTTCACTTCTTTTTCTAATTTTGCTAGGTACAAAACTAAATATTCTACCCAAATTTATTCCTTCATTTATTTGATTAATGGCCCTTCCCTTTTTTCCAGTTGGTACATAAGGAAATAATCCAATCAAATTTTTCTGGTTCGAACAAAACTAAACACTCCATCCAAATTTGAGTATTTCAAAATGAAATGAAATTTATCCGATTGTTTGTTTATTTAAAATACGCTGTTATTTCTCATTGGTGCAAAATTGAATAGCTCAATCAAATTCACCCCTTCGTTTGTTTAAATATTAGAACATGGTCTAGAAAAAATGGCATTTATCATTGGTACAATATTCCTTTGTTTATCTAATTAGTCAAGAAGAGTTAAAATAGACCTTAGCACAAAAAGGCACATAAATTCTGAGGTAGTTGAAATGGCATTTCTCGTCGATAGAAAATTGAGTAGGTTCCCTTTGTTTCTTTAAATTCTCAGCTGGTTAAAATGGCATATCTTGCTTTCTTAGTCTATCCAAATTTTGAATAACCCAAACAGGTACAGAAATTCTAAGCTAGTTGCAAATGAGATTTCTCGTTGGTACAAAATTCAATAGGGCACTCAAATTTATTCCTCCTTCACATTTTCTCCTTGGTACAAAAATTTTCCGACGCTCAATCTACGAGTTATTCTGGTTTAAATATTTGACCTTTTTGGGGCATGTAGTTGCTGGTAACCAATTACTAAATGTGGAAACACCACCTCAATATGTTGCTTCGTTTACTAGTCTGATTTTTGACCTCCGTGGTAAGTACCTTTAGGACATGTAGTAGTTGGTGGCCGATTACTAAATGTGGAAACAGCACCTGAGTATGTGGATCCATTTTCGAGTTTGACCTTTGACCTCGATGGTCAATGTTTTGGATATTGTAGTACCTGATGACCAATTACCAGACTTGGAAACACCATCTCAATATGTGGATCCATTTTCGAGTGATTAGGTTTTAAGTATGTTGACCTTTGACCTCGATGGTCAATGTTTTGGATCTTGTAGTACCTGATGACCAATTACCAGACTTGGAAACACCATCTCAATATGTGGCCCCGTTTTCGTGTTATTAGGTTTTAAGTAGGTTGACCTTTGACCTCGATGGTCAATGTTTTCGATCTTGTAGTACCTGATGACCAATTACCAGACTTGGAAACACCATCTCAATATGTGGTGCCGTTTTCGAGTGATTAGGTTTTAAGTAGGCTGACCTTTGACCTCGATGGTCAATGTTTTCGATCTTGTAGTACCTGATGACCAATTACCAGACTTGGAAACTACATCTCAATATGTGGCCCCGTTTTCGTGTTATTAGGTTTTAAGTAGGTTGACCTTTGACCTCGATGGTCAATGTTTTGGATCTTGTAGTACCTGATGACCAATTACAGACTTGGAAACACCACCTCAATATGTGGTGCCGTTTTCGTGTTATTAGGTTTTAAGTAGGTTGACCTTTGACCTCGATGGTCAATGTTTTGGATCTTGTAGTACCTGATGACCAATTACCAGACTTGGAAACACCACCTCAATATGTGGTGCCGTTTTCGAGTGATTAGGTTTTAAGTATGTTGACCTTTGACCTCGATGGTCAATGTTTTGGATCTTGTAGTACCTGATGACCAATTACCAGACTTGGAAACACCATCTCAATATGTGGCCCCGTTTTCGTGTTATTAGGTTTTAAGTAGGTTGACCTTTGACCTCGATGGTCAATGTTTTCGATCTTGTAGTACCTGATGACCAATTACCAGACTTGGAAACACCATCTCAATATGTGGTGCCGTTTTCAAGTGATTAGGTTTTAAGTAGGCTGACCTTTGACCTCGATGGTCAATGTTTTGGATCTTGTAGTACCTGATGACCAATTACCAGACTTGGAAACAACATCTCAATATGTGGCCCCGTTTTCGTGTTATTAGGTTTTAAGTAGGTTGACCTTTGACCTCGATGGTCAATGTTTTGGATCTTGTAGTACCTGATGACCAATTACCAGACTTGGAAACACCACCTCAATATGTGGTGCCGTTTTCGAGTGATTAGGTTTTAAGTATGTTGACCTTTGACCTCGATGGTCATTATTATGGAGCTTGTAGTACCTGATGACCAATTACTAGATTTGAAAACAGCATCTCAATATGTGTCTCCGTTTTCGAGTGATTAGGTTTTAAGTATGTTGACCTTTGACCTCGATTGTCATTATTATGGAACTTGTAGTACCTGATGACCAATTACTAAATGTGGAAACACGATCTCAATATGTGGCTCCGTTTTCGTGTTATTAGGTTTTAAGTATGTTGACCTTTGACATCGATGGTCATTATTTTGGAACTTGTGGTTGCTGGTGACCCGTTACTAAATGTGGAAACACGACCTCAATATGTGGATCCTTTTTTGAGTTATTAGGTTTTAAGTGTCATACAAACGACGTCCGGTTAAAAAATAAGTATGATATTCGTACTCAGCATGTTCGAAAACCCCCATATGCTGAGTTTCATCCAAATCGGTTAAAATTATCATAGAAAGGACGTATCCCACATGAACCATAAGACCCAGGTAAAAATAAGTATGATATTCGTAATCAGCATGTTCGAAAACCCTCATATACTGAGTTTCATCCAAATCGGTTAAAATTGTCATAGAAAGGGCGTATGCCGCATAAACTATAAGACCCTGGTAGAAATAGGCGTGGTATTCTTTACCAGCATGGTCGAATCGGAAATGTAAATGTTTCTGCGCATGCGTGTTATTTGTACTAAATCGGATTTGGCATACGCAACCAAGTGTGGGTGTATACTATGTTATTTAGGGGATGAAAATAGGTCATAGTCTTTTATGACCTGCTTGTTGCACGTAGTCTGCTCTATTGAACAGGGACCAGCACTGCAACTGGGACAGTCTGTAGTCTAGTGTAATTTTTCTGCGCATGCGTGCAATGTGTAATTAATTGGAAATTTAATTTTACTGCGCATAAGCAATCAAGTGTGTGTGTGTGTGTGTGCGTGTGTGTGTGTGTGTGTGTTGTTATTTTTTTATTCTCTGCTCTATTATGTTGCTATAAAGTGCTCGTAAGGGAAAACGGGGGTGTTATGTCTTATTTTATGTTTCTGCGCATAGCCGTAATCTGCTCCTAAACTGGAACAATCTGCGGTCTGCTCTATTATGCTGCTATAAAGGGCTCGTAAAAGAGAACGGTGGTGTTATGTCTTATTTTATGTTTCTGCGCATAGCCGTAATCTGCTCCTGAACTGGAACAGTCTGCGGTGTGCTGTGTGTGTTGTTATTTTTTTTAACGGCGGAATTGGAACAGTTTTGCGCATATGCGCAGTAGGTCAAAAAATTGGTCTCAAAATGGAGGGCGAATACTCCCCCATTATTCTCTGCTTCTTATTTTATGTTTCTGCGCATAGCCGTAGTCTGCTCCTGAACTGAAACAATCTGCAGTCTGCTCTATTATGTTGCTATAAAGTGCTCGTAAAAGAGAACGGGGGTGTTATGTCTTATTTTATGTTTCTGCGCATAGCCGTAGTCTGCTCCTAAACTGGAACAATCTGCGGTCTGCTCGTAAAAGAGAACGGGGGTGTTATGTCTTATTTTATGTTTCTGCGCATATGCGCAGTAGGTCAAAAAATTGGTCTCAAAATGGAGGGCGAATACTCCCCCATTATTCTCTGCTATGTTGAAAAAAAAGTGCTCATAAAAGGGAACGAGTGCACCCCTGCTATGCTATATAGTCTCATGTTATATGTGCTATGTTATGTGCTCGTAAAGTGCTCATAAAAGGGAATGAGTGCACCCCTGCTATGTTAGATAGTCTTATGTTATATGTGCTATGTTAAATAGGCGGATGAAGAATGTGATATCTGCTCTGCTATGTGTTCGTAAAGTGCTCATAAAAGGGAACGAGTCTTTGTGTAATATGTGCTATGTTATGTGTTCGTAAAGTGCTCATAAAAGGGGACGAGTCTTATGTGGCGCGTGGCATGTGTGCGGTGTGCGGCGCAGCAGAGCGTGCGCGTGGCCGACCAATCAGGGTCCTGCGCCAGCCAATCGGAAGGGGGTCCGCTGCCAGCCAATCGGAAGGGAGTCCTGCGCCAGCCAATCGGAAGGGGGTCCGCTGCCAGCCAATCGGCACAGTAGATAGGAGGTCGTAAAAGAGCGTGGCCGGGGGCGTGGCCTGCGCCGACCAATCAGCGTCAAGGGGGCGTGGCCAACCAATCAGCGTCAGGGGGCGTGGCCGGGGGCGTGGCCTGCGCCAGCCAATCAGCGTCAAGGGGGCGTGGCCAGCCAATCAGCGTCAGGGGGCGTAACCTGCGCCAGCCAATCAGCGTCCAGGGTTTGCGCATGCGCAGTAGGAAAAAAAACTCGCTCAAGTGTCCCCACTCTACTGCCACTGCACCAAAGTCCAAAATTTTGCTTTGTTTTTGTGAGGACTTTTCGTCAACCAGTCCTACTTTAGAAGTACTGGCGATTGAATTTTCCCCGGAAAGAGTAATTGCAGAGCTCTGTTGCGATATTGCTCCATTATGCTCTCTTTCCATGTCCTTTATCAAGAAACGCATATCAGAACAGAAAGGCCTTTTCGTGTTGGCTTAACATTCGTAGCTGCCTAAACTGTGGCCACAAAAGCACTGCAATTTTCTGTTCCTTTACTGTCGGCAATTTCTGAAGGAGTAGCTCTCTAGCCCGGTCCCGTATGACTGCCGAGACAGAAGAATCTTCTGTGCGAGGTTTCAAATGTTCCATTAAATTAAATTTTAGAGGAAGCACTAAAGGCAAGGTTGGTTTCTTTTCGGCTTCGAACTGAAGAGAGACACCCTTGAAAGGAACCAAAAGCTCAATTAGTTCTTTCATAAGACTTCGATATACTCCACTTAGCCTGTGTTCTTCATCACGCTGAAGTAGCCTAACCTCTATTTCATCATACATCTCGTGTACGCTTTGCAACATGTCAACTCTGCTGTAGCACAGACTTTCGCATTCTTGATGGACAGTTCTGCTTAAGTACTTCACTTCTCCAGAGGACTTTAAGTATGACAAGATGGACCCGACTGCAACAAATACTTTATCCATTTCAGGAACACTTTCAACTAAAATCTTTTTCTGAAATGTGTTACGAAAACTGTGTTTAGAGCATACGCACAACAATCCAGAAGACGATATGGAAGCAAAGCGTTCACAATGTTTGATCCATGATCTGTAACCCGTATTACCTTAGATAGAGAGTCCGCGGTAAATCCAATTTCTGTAACTTTTCTCTTGAGTTCTTTCCTAATGTTTTCTCTCGTTTCAGCTTCGTCAGGAAATTCGCAATTGAACAAAACACGATTAACTAAGTCCCACTCAGCATTTATGTAATGAAGAGTAACACTAATATATAATACCTGCCGATAGCTGTCAGTCCACATGTCCATTGTTGTTGCACACTCTTGTCGATCAATTGCTGCCTGAAGTCCTGGCATAAGCGAACTCCTTAGCTTTTCGGCTTCGATTTTAATATTTCGTGACACATTGATAGGGTGTGGCAGAAGATCTGCAACAGGCACGTTTCCATAAGACGCTCCCAATCGCAGTAAAGTTTGACAAAAATGGGTAAATGCTTCACCAGCAACAAGTTCGAACGGGCGAAGGTCACTGCAACACATGCTTACAGCAGCTGTTTTTACACTGGCCGGCACTTTTTGCGTTAGGTGTTGCGTAATCTTTGATTGTTGAGGTAATGGTTTACAGACTAGAGTGTGACGATTTAAATGGGAAGTCCCTGCTTTTGGTGAATACGAGAAAACCTTCTGACAAGAATTACATTGTGTGAAACCTGTCTCTTTAGATGTGTCTTTTTCAATAATTACACTGAATTTTCTCCACACGTCACTCTTCCCGGATTCTTTTCTAATTGCAACACATTGGCCACTTCGTAATTTCCGAATCACTTTGTTACTGTTCATTTTCAAGGAATCGTAACACATTCACTGAACAATTTAAAAAAAAAAAAACTTTGCACACAGAATGTCAATTCTACTGAATCGCAGGAGACGATGTCTCGTTAATTTCCTTGTCACTGAACTCCCGTGAAAAGAGAGTACAACACACGTGCAATTCAGAGAGAAATTGAGCGGAAACAACCATGCATACATCAACAAAGGTTCGTTTTTGTGACAGGTCAAAGCGTTCCGAATGTTTATTACTGTTAAGAAGTCAGTCAAGATAAAAATAGAAAAATCTGTACAAGTTCGTAGGGAATATAATATCAAAACCGGCCGAAAAGCAAGTGTTTCTTGGTCTAAGCGTCTAAGCAAGATTGCCAGAATAGAGAAATATACCGCTGGGTCTAAAGCGATAATAGTACATTTTATCTCCCACTTAACGATAAATAAATACATAAATCATTTACAGCATGTGGACATGAGCGTGGGAAGTCCCGAATTCGATCTCTAGTGAAGACTTACATACTCACAGTTTTGATCTCCGTTAAAAAAAAATCGTGTTTCTAGGCCAATCCAATCGCTAAAAGTTCACCACATCACGCTTTTAGCCTGTTACCATTGTTGTAAAATCCAGAACTCGAAACAGGAACGCAGTGAAGTATGGCCTGGCCTTTCAGACACCTCGGTTTCTCAACCACCGAGGACAGCAATCAATCAATAAACACAGTTTTTAGTATTGAGAGTAGTCAGATACACAGCAAGATTTTTTGTATTTCTACCTGGTATATAATAATAATAATAATAATAATAATAATAATAATAATAATAATAATAATAATAATAATGCATACATACCTATGTGAGTGTTTGAACAGTATGATGCGCTTAGACTTGTTAGTGATTTTAATTTCATTCCACTTGATTGCCGTTTAAATTTATTTCTTACCCTTTTGCTTTCACAACAGGAGGATTAGTGGAAACGGAGGATTCTTAAATCCAGCAAGGAAATAGTCGAAGTATAACTTTTATTTACAAAACAAATCATCAGAAATTGACCTCGCCGAAAAGATCTACATTGGCACGGTATTTAAAATCGTATTAGACTGCAACTCTGTCTTCATCCATCATTTCTTCTTGTGGATCAGTGAACTGTAGAGAACAGAGTGCGGTTTCCTTTCATTTTTACAAACAACTTTCATAGTATTCAACCCGTGGGATCCAGTGGTTTTTTTGATCATATTTTGGAATTGACTTCAGAGGAAGCTTCAATAGGGATATTGTCTTTTGTTGTTTATTGAATGAAGCTGAGGACATGCCGTCGGCGGCGGCTTCTTGAGACTTTTTCCTTCTCCTTTTTGCACAGAGACATGCTACAGTATATTGTCTTCTACCCACCACCATAATAGGAGTGTTTCCAACTTATCAACTTTGACGTGCATTTTTAAATAAACAATATTAACAATAAAATTTATTATCTTTGATAATAAATTTAAAAACAAGTTCTCATTGCGTGCTTTCGAGGGCAGCCATGCAATACCTATTTTATTTTAAAGAGTGTTATTTAGTACTACATTTCATGGGGTTGGGAGTAAGGATTTGTTGTTTATTTCGTTTTCCATATCTAATAAACATTTATTTATAAAGCCAAATTGACCCTATAATAACTGTACACACATAATTGGTTTTAGATTACTTCACCTGCTTTAGATATATTTTTATACTTATCAACAAGCAACTGTACTCTTCTTTATAAAAAAGGAATTATTTAGCTCATTGCTGAAAAGACCTAAATACACTGTGAGCTGTGAATCAATACACTTTTATACCGTTCAAATATCTATTCATAAGCAACGTATTGCAATCAACTATACCAAGCAAGTAGCGTGATTATAAAGTAAGTTGAGGCAAGGACTTCTACGTTAAATCATGACGCAACATCCTATATAGGTACAGCATTAATCCATAAGTATATATTTAATAAAATTAAGAAAAGAAATAAAGCTAATGCCATTGGTGAAATGTGATCACGCTTCGATAATTTTCTAATTGTTCTGCATACTAATTTAGGGACGCCGAAAACTTGGGACATTTAAAACGTTGCTCGTGCCAAATGATGAAAGTACCCGCGTTTGGATAAATTTGTAATTGTGAGTTTTATACTAATTCCTGGATGCTGAATCCAAAGTATAAACATATCCGTCCAAACTTTGAGGTCATTGTTCTCGTTACCCCATGGCCCATTTTCTTCTTTTCCTTGGCATTGATAGCTGAGTTGACCACCACTCTTGATAAGCTCATGTTTCATCTCTTGGCTGTTGCAAGCTACAGCAGCCTTTCACTGCATTTGTTTAAGCGGAATCTGAGTCTAGGTGATCCATGTATTGATTTCCTTCAACTTCCTTTGAGTACATAGGAAATAACAATTCTGCTCTTGCTTCGAACTTTGTCTATCCCTCTATTCTTCTCTTCCTAGAATTTTGCCTGTCATCGAGAGAACAAAAACTCAATTTCCTGTAACAAAAATCTAACTTAATTAATTTTTAGCATAAAGTGAAGATGGCGACAGGCAAGACTTTGTTTAGCTACAGGCAAAACTTTCTCACCCATTCTTGTCGTATTTTGGGTTCAGTGAACGTCAAAGTTAGAGCTCAATTTACCGCACAATGCCTGCAATCCTCTATAGTGAAAGTAGATCTGTGGATTTTCGCAATTCTTCCACGGAGATATTAGATATTTCTTCCTGCAAGATTTTAAAAACATTTATTGATAATGTACGGTGATTTTCAGTGGGAAACAATCTAGATAGAGTGTGAACTGGAACGTTATAAACTCCTTTTATATGTCGAATTTCAAACTCAAAGGATTATAAAGACCATCTTAACAGACGACTATTATATCCCTGTACCCTTTTTAAATGACATACTTAACTATGGTCAGTAATAACAGTAAAATTGCATGCACTAAGGTATGGAGCAAATTTTGTAAAGAGAAACGTACTGCAAGCAATTCGATTTCTGAGATTGTGTACACTTTCTCAATGTTCTTTAGTGTCCGGCTTACACAATGTATTACATTTGGTTCATTGGTGGTGACATCTGGGTGCCAAAGTATTCCAGAAATTCCAGAAAGTGCAGTATCACATTGAACAAAAAAAGACGACCATAATCGTGATGTTTCAAGCGAATATTTTTCATAATTCATTCTTTCAGTCGTTGGAAACTTTGTTCCTGTGAGTATCCCCGTCGCCATGGCACTCCTTTCTTTGTAATCGAAAATAGAGTTCGTGCGATTTCTGCGAATTTAGGAATAGATCTCCTGAACCAACTGAATATGCCTAGAACTTGTCGTGTTTCTTTTACGTTAGTGGGAGTGGGTAGACCTCTAATAGCTTGCACGTTCTGGTCATTGTAACATATGCCACTTGCATCAAAATAATATCCTAAGATCTCAATTTTCTGAAAAAAATTTTTTTCTATATTCACAGTTCGACCTGCATTTTCCAATCGTCCAAGGACCATATTTAAACTTTTCAAATAATCCATTGGAGTCTTCCTCATGACTAAAATATCATCAGCATAATAAATAACGTTACTTCATACGTCTTGTCCTAGTATCCGATTCAAGCATGATGCATAAGCGGCACTCCCACTAATTAACCCAAAAACAACATGATTGTATCCGTACAGTTGTCCTTCAAATAAAAAAGCAGTAAAGATTTTCGAAATTTCTTCTAATTCGATTTGGTTGTAAGTCATGACAAAATCTAAATTCCCAAACACTGTATTGCCTTGAAGAGAACTAAGGATTTTATCTAAAGGTGGGTATCTCACTTGCTGTAGTTTAATATGTGAATTTAGCTTTCTGAGCTCCATAACTATTCTCAGCTTGCCGTCCTTTTCCGGAACTAAATGTAGAGGATTTAAATGGACACTCTGTGAAGGCCGTATTATGCCCTGTGCCAACATATCTAATATTTGTTTACGTACGTCCTCTCGAAACGATACGGTATAATATACGGTTTTGTTACAATGGGATCTTTAGAATTCACTTCAATTTTATACGCGAAATTTTTACAACATTCAGTTTTAAATCAGAAATCCTTTTTATGATTATAGAGAATATCCCTAAATAATGATACCAATTCTTCATCAACAAAATTTAATGAATTTATAATACCATCCACACATTTATAAAATAAATGATCCTCATCTACTCCTAAAGATGGTTCCTGTATAATTTCTTTAACATAATTTACTTCCAAACTATTAGATTTAATATCGAAAACGTTATTCACATTGGTTGAGACTGGCAAGCTATGCTGTCGCTTGTAGGGATGAATTTTTGAATTATCACATCATCTAGGGTACCTATAGTGAACGTTTTATCTTCAAAATCTAAACGAACACGCAATTAAGTTACGAAATCTAAACCAATTAACACCTTTTCATTTAATTCACTAATAATAATATAGGTATGATAATTTTGTAATCTTGTATACTGATTTCAATTTGTGTTTTTCCCATCACCATCTTTTTATACTTGCCGGTATAGTCGACTAATATCAGATTGTCTACCTTTTGAACTCTCGGATTAGAATAGTCTTTAGTAATTTCACGCCAAAACGAATAAGACAAAAGTGACACTGTAGCTCCAGTATCAATCAATGCTTGTAAAGAAACACCGTTAATTTTAATAGGTATTCTGGCCGTACAAAAAGTTTCAGAAAAACAAAATCATTTTCGACAGCATTATTCCCTTCTACTTCATCATCAAACATCTAAAAAACAGTTGGCGATAGGAATATATTGATACATAGTATTCGTATCTATAATTTTTAAATTAGTCTCACAATCAGAAAAAAAGATTAAGGTACATTTAACGCTGACGTGGTTTTGCCCCTTCCACGTCAGCGAAATCTAGTTTAAATTGCGATGATCCATAGTTTTAGTCAAATCACATTGTATCCCGTAATCTTGCGTATCAATGTTGTTGGCACACTTTGAACTCTATCACCATAATTTGTGCCACCTATGAATGGATTCTGAAAAGCCATACGAGTATTATTATTTCTGTTGTGATTCCGGCCATTTCTGAAATTTCAATTACCATTTCTACGATTAGATTGCGTCGTATTACCGGTAGCATTTCTACTATTTGTTCTATTGTTTGAATGATTGTTATAATTAATATTTTCATGTACGTTAAGATTGTGAACAGAGGCATAATTAATATGACTAATACACAATAACACTGAGCAAGACTATGTGGTAATATGTAACAAAACAGTATCACGTAACAGTTTCATGAGAAGGAGTGGAAGTCTGATGAAGATACAATTATTGTGTTGAAACTGTTACGTGATACTGTTTTTTTACATATTATCACATAGCCTTGCTCAGTGTGCTATTGTGTATTAATACAAAATGGAAAAAAGGCCTGATGGAATAATTAATATGACAAAACTACCCTGTCCACTGTCTTACCCTCTCTTATTATTTTGCATTAAAAACTGACTTTCAAAATTTTGTACAAGCATAATTAAATGATTAAAGTTAATACAGTCTGCTGATCTTAACATTTACTGTACTCAAAAAGGCAATAGAATAGGTATTGAAGCGATTATTATGGTCTCAGGATGATTAGGGTTGAGAGATTTTAATTCGTTATAGATTGAAATTACAAGTTCGGTGATATTTTTATGCACCTTAGGATTAAAAGGTCTTGTACGAAGTAATGCGTCATTATTGGCCAATATGAAATCGTTTTCATAGTTGGACAACAGTGCAACTTAAAATCTTAATATTCATTAATCTTATTCCTAATAGCTTGAAACCACGTTAGCCATGGAGGCAATAACATGTGCGGTAAAATTTTCAAAAAACTGAGTCTTATTTACACCCATTAATTTGCATTCGTCTTCGAACTTTTCAAGAAATACTCTAGCCGAAATGTCCTCTGGCAAACCACTGAATTTTGTTAAAGATTTGATCTCACTAAATTTTATTGATTTACCTGTTGTGCGGTACTTAAAGTTTATAGGACTACCTGGCACACCTTTACTTCTATGTGATAAATACTTTGATCTTCCTTCCCTCTCCATACTGTTTCCATGGTAGTCTAAAATATCACTATCTTCTAAAATCCTTCTAGGAGGATGCACATTTTCCTCTCTGATAAAAACGGGATGACTATCATTTCTGTGCCCGCCATCACGTTCTTCATTCATGCGTATATATATGTTTCCTTAAGGGAATTGATTTCACCGTTTATCTCACGAATATGGTTAGCATGTTAATTCGTGATCATTTCAATTCTTCGATCGAATCCTGGACCTCGGTGAACCTCCATGACATTTGTTCCATTTTATTATCGTACTACTCAAACCTCTCATCTATTTGATGATTCACTTGGATCAATTGCTGCTGTATTCTAACTAACTTAATATCATATTGCTGCTATTATTTGTCCAATTTGCTAATAAGTTGATACATTTTTCCATCTAATTGTTGTGAAAATTCATCCTTAGGTTGTTGTTGTAACTGTATATTTTGTTGAGATATTTGTTGTGATAGTTGTTTGAATAGGTCAACTATACTTTCCGTATGATTTGTTCCTGTCTCACTCATACTGTTATCAACCACTTCGTTTTCGATATCACTCATCTTGACACGTCTATGTATTTTTGTGCCACTTCTTAGAATAGTAAAATTAATATTTAGCTCAATTGTAATTATTTTACTAAAACTTCTAAACGATACACAAGGTTTCTCGGCGTTTAGGCACCATAAAATATATAACAATAATTTTTACATTTCATTATTTTCGTTTTAGTCCTGATTCTAACATTATATTATCTTATTGAGCCACAATGAGTAAACTAAATTGGCATAATACAAAATGTCGTTTATTCTATACCTTCTTTTTATAAACATTATGATCCTTAAAAGGTAGTAGTCATTATGCCTAACCTTGCTTCTGTTCCCATAGTAACATCCAAATATGTCGTCTTGGTGATAACAAAAAAAAAATATTGATTTATAATAAGATTAACAACACTCTCCTCTTCTTCTTTTTAACCTAGCTTGCTAGTGCATATTTATAGGAAAGATCACACATTTTGCCCAAAGAATACAATTAAAAATACAACATATCGTTGTAAGCTTCACTGTATTTTTTCATTTCAACAAATAATAATATGAATATGCCGAGTCAATCTAACGAAAATTCTTTGAATAATAGGCAGTTGTTCCATTTACTCTTTTGTTTGCAAAAAATTCAGCACGTGGTGTATATAAATCACAAAGTCTGTATGACATGAGATGGGATCAATCTTATGTATACATAATAGTCTGGACCAGTACGACACATGTTAATGTCGAATAACTCAAGCTTGTTTGCAACGTTTCAAAAATATTTACTTACATCTTTTGCGCGTGGACATAGATTTAAGTCCTTTGGAAACTATAGAACACAGTAGTTCTTAACATACTTGAACCGAAATTGTAAGTTTCATCGTTAGAAGCTCCCATGTTCGTTTTAGTACTTCGTAGTAATAATTATTGATAATTTTTAGTACCGGTAATTTTTGCCTTTGCCAATTGTTTTGATTCTTTTTTATTTCAAAATATGTTCAAAAATACAATCATAATTACTCCTGTTTTGTATGTAAACGCCATGTACAATTGATAAAGAACAAAAAGTTAACGTTCTGAAGTAACTGTAAATACTAAAAAAGCAAAAAGTGAAAGTTTTTGGGTTGGAACGAATACTCCCAATAGGGGCAATACAGAACAAGAAATCATTGCGGGTAACTAAGCGTAATCGTCAGGGCCAATCGGTTTTAGGTATCTGGTTGTAAAACTTTTGATGTCTATGAATATGGGTTCGAACCCCAATACGTACTTCAACTTTCGTTTTATGTTTTTTGCAGCTACGTCGGAACGTTAAATTTTTGCTCGTTGTCAATTGTAAAAGGCGTTTACATTCAAAATAAGGGTAATTACTCGTGGCATATTTTTTTAAAATAAAGAACGGAATAAAAAATACGCATGCACAGAAATTAGCGTTAAAAACATTATCAATAATAATTGCTACGAAAGACTAAAACGAAGAACAGATTCTAACGGCGCGACTTACATTTCTGGTAAAAGTATGTTAACAATCAACAGTGTTTTGTTTTCCCAAAGAAATTGAATCCATGCCCACGAGCACAAGACGTAAGTAAATACTTGTGTAACACTGCACACAAGCTTGAGTTATTCGACAATAACATGTGTAAAACTTGTCACGACTTTGATGTATACATAAGATCGATATTTTCACGTCATACGTACTTTATAGTGGATAAACATCACGTGCGTGGATTTTATGGAAACAGAAGAGTAAATGGAACAACTGCCTAATCTTCAAAGAATATTCTTTATATTAAATATTCTTTATATTGATCCTGGATTTACAAGAAGTATAGATTCAAAACGTAAGTTCAATTTCTGATCAAGACAAAGGTATTTTTTCCACAAAGTGATCATGAAGAATCGAAAAGTGACTACTGATACTAAAGGAGATATCCGTAAGAATGTGGAGACAAACACCTGTATCATGGTAGGAACGATTTACAAATCTTGGTGGGGAAGGTCAAATAATAACTATGGGTGCTACTAGGACAATCAGAAACACTTAATTGGTCTGTAGTATCCACGTTTGTTGTTATTATTCCTAGAAATAAAAACAACCTTTTGTTAAATATGTTTCGGTTAAAGTAACTGGTGGTGTATTGGTACCTCCGTAGACTTGCAAACGGAAAATGTCGCAAGAGTATCCATCAGGTAGTATATTCTTTTCCATAAATATTCGCTTTCAACGTTGATTGGAGAAGTTTCAAGGCAGCACTGGCGAGAATCCAAAAAAGAGTGCTTGTGATTTTCATTATACAAAGTAATGATAAGTAGGTGTACTATTTATATTCGTCTCTCTTTCTCTCTCTCTATCCATCTTTCTTCACGTTTCCTTATCATGTGTTACATATTTCTCTTCTCTCTCTCTCTCTCACACACACACACAAACAAACTTTATGTAAAGGTAATACGTAAAATATCATTTTTCCTCTGGCACTAAAAGCTCTAATTTACTTCCCTTTCTCTCTTTTTCTTTCTTTCGTTTTTGTTCAGTTTGCATTAATTGTATGGAATGGAAGGTATGACCTATTAGGTTTATTATAATGTGTTAGATTCCCGTACGTTTAATGAACACTACCGAATTTGTAACCGAACTATCGGAAAGACAGAATGTGTGTTAAACTTTTGGCATGATCCTAAATTTGTCTCGGGAGTTTTTAGTTTCACTGGAAATTGAGTATTTAATTTGGCCACAAAATTTGGTATTCATGTTGAAAGTGACTTAATGTATTTTTCAAGCATCGTCTACGTATATATTCGAACAGTTCGGACAAAGTTAAAAGAACAAACCTTATTGGCATATTAGTATTCGATTTCAGGAAACAGACATTTATATTGTTCTCTTCTTACTTCTTTTAAGTCATATATTTATATATTTTCTCACTTCTGTTTTCTTCCTCTGCCTTCTTTACTCTCTCTGTTTCACTTCTGTAACCCTAACATATGTCTATTGGTTTCAATTTTTCATTGAGATATGAGATAGGGAGATGAGTTTCTCCCTACATCAACTTCTGAATCTCGTTTCGTCTTATTTTAATTCTTTCACTTTATTGATACTAATACATATATATTTTGAAATTACTATTGTGCTCGTGTTGTTTCTGATCTTAATATGGTAGAGGGGAAGGAGGAGAGAGATGGTGACCCTTTCTCAGGCACGATTATGGGATAAGAAGGTTGATATTGGATGACCTAGCTGCAAGGTGTCATCTGTCGCGTTTATATGGAGTGTTTACGTTCTGTAGTTCGCCATGAAGAGAATAAATCAGAAGTGTTTTTGTAACGATGAAATAACAACGTGAAATTTAAAATGTCTTCTAGGAAACTGTCGAGATTTGAGAGTCGACGAACTTTGCACTTTCCGGTATCGATTACCACGAAACCTCGGTAGCCAGATTTAGAACGGAATAGGTGACCTATATTTTTAAAGAATTACAGTCTTAGCAAAATGCAAAAGTCTTTTAATCTAAGAGAAAAAAATAATTAAATCTATCATTTCCAGTACTATTAGTCTTGTAGTTCTGAGTCTATGTGAAAATTGGTGACAGAGATAAGCACAATGAATTATGATTATTTTGTAGAACATTCCACTTTAGTATCACAGGAATTTCATCTTCCGATTTGCTTAGTTGTGAAAAGTTATAGAGCAAATTGCTATACTATGTAAAGTATATGCACTGTCACTAATTTCTGATGACAATCAGAAACAGGATTAAAACATAAATAGTAACAGTTTGTCTTAAGACTACTTTTATTTTAACAAACATTTTTTCCTTTCGGGTTCACCCCTTCATTTTCAACTTTGCAAGAACATTGGTAGATTTTGATTCTTGATTCGAGTATACTTCAAGCATCATTTATGAAAACTAGGCCTGTGCGTTATGTGGATATATCGATATGCTCGATATCGGTATTGACACATATTAACGTTCGATATCGCAAATATATCAACATCATTATATCCATATCCTAAGTTTGTGGTGCCCATGCTAAGTGGGTGCGTGGCATAGGGGCCCCTAAAACTTGGGATGGTTGAAGAAACAAAACTTAGTTTTTACAATAATGCCCTCAAATGACAATTTCTTTATCACTACAAATTGTAATGTAAATAAATCCACTTGCAAATTTGCAATAACATATGCTGTAATTTCTTAGGTGAAAACGTTCTATTTTCCTGAAAAATAGAAAGAAAAAAAAGCACCTGTCAAAAGTGCTTCGCAGTTTGACCTAGAATTTATCATAAGAAAGATCTTTTGTTCCTCTCTCTCGGAGATTTCGATCCCATTTTGCCTTTGAAGCTACTCATTGACAAAACCTGCATATATGACCTCTATATGCACACATGCTCTTAGGCAGAGGCAAAGGTTTAAAAAAGAAACGAGTTTTCAATACTACTACTACTACTACTACTACTACTACTACTACTACTACTACTACTACTACTACTACTACTAATAATAATAATAATAATAATAATAATAATAATAATAATAATAATAATTGCGTTGACAATAAGGATTCATCTTGCATCTGAGGCCAGCAAGTCTGCTACGGCAATGGAATTTCTTAGCCTGTGTTTGTCTCTGTTTCCGCTTCTTGTGGATGTTTGTTGTTGTTCTGTTAGGCTTTTATATTAAACCTTTAACGTATATTATGTAATCTTTTTTCACCTTTTTGTGAAAAAGGAAAGAAGCTGCTTTCCTCTGATATCTATTTGTTACCATTCATCTTGTTTGAACTGCTTAAGTAAGATCCTTTTGCATTTTTTTATGTCATGTATTTCCCTCTCTAATAATAAAATCGTCATTCCAACAATTTATTTTATTCTCTTGTTTGCAGTTTGCCACTCTGATATCTTTGTAACAAAATTGAGGTTCGGTCTAACACATTCTAATTTTCAACTACCCATAGAATCTACTTTTGGGTTGCCTACTATTGCAGGAAAAGAATTGTAGGTGGTGATGCACTTTTGAAGTCGTGTATACACATATTATTTGTAACGAAATTGAAATACGGATTTACAATTATAACAAGAATTTTAGAAAATTTCGAAGAAATGGATGAAAAGATTGCGATTTTGGCCAAGTATGTTGGGGAAGACTTAAACAAATGCATCAAAAGTTTGTCGTCTTCGCCAATAATTAGTTTTCGGATTACTGGCCACAAAATATTTGAATAGACCCTGAATCAAATTTCTGTATTTTTTGTGATAATATTTTAACTGATATTTTAGATTTGGCTTCATTATATGTAGTTCTCCAAATATAAGGCGCACACAAAAAAATTGAATGAAATATATTGGATCTTATGGTGCCTCTTTGGATCAGGGGCCAGAAAATTTTTGAGTGGCCCTTAAATCGAGTTTTCATATTTTTTACGAAATAAGCACATCATACTAATTTAAGTGATAGTTTCTGTTTAGCTACATTATATGTAGTTCTCCAGATATATATATATATATATATATATATATATATATATATATATATATATATATATATATATATATATATATATATATATATATATATATATATATATAAGGCCTTCAATAAGATTTTTTTGCCAGAAATGCGTTGGATCTTTTTATGCAAAATGCATTCAATGAACATTTAAAGTATAAAATAAAAATTGCTTAGGCACTATATATTTATCACATCACGTTAATATTCAGACATAACGAAACAAACTAATATAAATTGTCCGCAAAAGTTATTTGCTTGCACCAAGTCACTACAGTTAATGTTTAATATCAAACACACGACGATTTATATCTTCCTTTAAGCGAATCAGCACTGTTGTTATAATTTTTCTGGTATAGTGTGAAGAAAAACTGTTCTATGCTATGCGTAATGTTTTTCTTAAATCTTCTTTAACCGTTACTCGTAGCTATTGTTCTTACGTTGCAATTCGTTCCAAAGATTCTCAACGGGGTTAAAGTTGGTACTTTGGAATGTGATTTCGCACACCTTTGGCAGTTAGAATTCCTCCTCATTCTCAATTTACCTTACTTTGATGAAAATTTGTCTTACTCTTGTCAACACACACTAACTCTCAAATACCTGATGAACCTATATAGTCCAAACTACTACATTTCGTCGTCCATGTTTTACAGTACCTTCTACGTTCTTGATATTTTGCTCTATTTACTTGTCGAAAAAGCTATCATTCTACCATCATATCTATGCAGATTCAATTTAGATTTGTCGGTATTCCCACCAATGTTTGGGCTTACACACAAAAGCTCTACCAAATTTAAGTATCTTATATTTCTTAATTAGGATAATATATGGTTTCAATCTAGCTTTTCTACCATTATACTCTTTCCGTATTAACTTCACCCAATACATTGACCAGACAGAACATTGTCACCAACTGCTACCATTTGAACAAAATCGTTGAGCTCTAGTGAATATTTAAAACATTGCATATTAAGAGCTTTCTTATTGGTTTATAACTGTAAAGTAACAATTAACAACCAATATATTTACTATGCATATATGTTACACCTACTATTAAAATAAGCGGTAACCAACTCCACAATATTTTATAAACTCATGAAAACGAACAGAAATATGAAAAACACAGCTAACGTTATTGGTTGTTTGACCCGATACTTTGTTGTACTAAGAACAAATGACAACGTAGCACACGGTATCTCATAAACAAATTGCAATTGGTCAGAAATGAGTTCAGATTTTCGTTTTAAAAAAATTCTCGTCTAAATTTACGTGACATACATAGCTACCTTTTCCTATTTAACATTATTGTTTAAAGTTCAAAATGTGGAACTCGAGATGGCTACCATGATGTATACACAATCATTCAACGCAGTTGTTACACCAACACCAACTTGTAATATTGCTTTCCCTCCGTCCCGCACCTTTTGTTGTCATGATACTTTTCCCCATTAGATTATACGACAATCATGGCACACTATTTCTTATAAATAGGTTTATAGGATGTTATAGGTTTAAAATCAGTTTACATTCTCTTTCCTAGGAACACTGAAATCTAAATTGAAGTGTAAAAACATACTTCTTTCCGTTTCAGAAGAATATTGTGTGATTTGTAATATGATGGAATTCAAGCAGGCTTCCCAGTGATCACATTCCCAAGCAATGCAGTTTTTTTTTTTTTTTTTTTTGTAATAACACCAACTACAACATTTTCTTTTCCTCCTTCCACGCGTGTCATTGTTACTGGCCTCTCCCAATACATTTGAATAATCTTATATGCAGATAGACATGTATGCCCTTACAACAAAATGAAACAGGTGATTTCCACAGAAGAGCTTTCATACTAATAAAATATTTTATACTATGACCCAGAAGTGGAAATGGAAATCTAGAACTAAACGGACAGTCATTAATATATATAGTCTGATCGGGCTATGTCACGAGAATACAAGCCCAGAGAGACGGTAGCGCAAGCAAATTTTAATGGAAATCGACTTAAGTGATTGTTGAAGAAGAAACAACCACCAAACAAAATCAAAATAGACATCCAAGTTCCACATTCGTTACTAATAATCACTTATATTCTTCCTTCTTTTGGACAAACACTTCAACTTACTTCATCCTTTCG
Source organism: Thermobia domestica (assembly GCF_964235325.1). Lineage (NCBI taxonomy): Eukaryota > Metazoa > Arthropoda > Insecta > Zygentoma > Lepismatidae > Thermobia > Thermobia domestica. Next base: position 219,388,324 of record NC_137458.1, read on the forward strand.
TGACTCCCGATTTCCCCACCTGCTTAGATTTCAGACTCTTTGGCCGTGGCTCCGTATTTGCCCGGAACTTTTTCACCGGGGCCATCTTGACCCGGGCCATTATGATGTCGGGATCTTTTGACCCATGTCCTTCTGTCACGGAGTCCTCTTGACCCTGGCCCTTCTATCGCGTGGACGTTATGTCGTAAGGCCCATTTTACCCACGCCTTTTGACTTCGATCTTTCTGTCCATGCCCTTTCGACATTGAAGCCAGATGTACTACCATTAGCAAAATAAATGACGCGTCTCTTTATTCTGAAGTTTTTTGAAAATATCTCCATTTTCTTTATATGTTCGAAATTTCGGAAGGTTTCCCTAGCAGGACAGGTTAATAACAAACCCGTTTTTAATATTTGTGTTAGATATTAGCTTAAAATAAATAAATTAGAAGCAAAAACATTAAATCGACAGAAATCTCGAGAATTACCAACTCTGCTAAAGTGGGAAATTTTCAAGAACGCGAGGGAATTCTGCAGTTCAACACGAAGCAGCGACATCTATGTCATTGAGAGAGAAGTGGATTACATCTACAAACGAAACTTTTAACGAAACATTTCTAATGTGTCTTATTATAGTGTTTTTCAAAGCTAAACCAAGTGTTCTTATCAGCAGTAAAACTGTCATATGGTTGTAAGCGGCCACGTGCGGTTTGTCAACCAGTTGGATGCTGCCGGTATTACAAAAGCTTAGCCGCTATCCCTGTCGCCAGGGTAAACAATAAAGTCTCGAACAATTCTTTCTGAGTGTTGCAAACCAATAAGCAAATACATAAAACCAGAATAACCTTTTAAAATAGGGATAAAATACGTAGAGGTCATTCAACAAGTAATTTGCTCTCCTATTAAAGTAATAATAATAATAATAATAATAATAATAATAATAATAATAATAATAATAATAATAATAATAATAATAATAATAATAATGTGGTAGTTTTTACGCCCATAAAGTGATAAATAATGTTCTTATGAGCAGAGCAAACAAACACTTAGAATCTTTATTAAGCCTACTGCTAATATTATTATTGGCAATAATAATAACAAAATTCCTGGCGCAATAGCCCTTAGGAGGCCTGGACTTATGGCACTGATGACTGTGGGATGATATATTGTCAGCACATCGGCTATCCTCGCCTTTAATGCTGGCTTCATAGACTGCAGTTCGCTACTTTTTTCTTTCAAGTGGCTTCCAAATTCAGGGGTATAGAAGCAAAATCTGCTAAACCAATTTTTCAATTTTGTCAGGAAACGAAGAAAAAATGATGCCCGTATGTTTCAGAATTGTTGATTTTTTAATGGTCACAGATGAGTCAAATCTACCACTAAAAAAAATCAATAATTCTGAAACATAAGGGCATCACTTTGTCTTCGTTCCCTAACAAAATTGAAAAAATGGATTTAACAGGGTTTGCTTCTATTCCCCTGAATTGTCCTCACGATGCTGGGTGAACGCTGCAACGCCAACACAATCTGGTAGCTACGAATGGTCACACTTATCTTTCCTCTGACCAGACCCGGCACTGCTTAACTTCGCTGATCTCACGGGTAGTGATATTCCAGTGTAGCTTGGGCGTTGGTAGTAAAATAATAAATGCATATTGAAATAGTGAGGACATTTGCAAGGAAATATAAGGAAGTGCTAAACTGACTCCCTAGAGCTACGGTTCATGACGGATTGTGCCTAACCAATGGCGCATTGCAACAACCATCGAGAGCTACTCCGTGGCTAAGCGGTTAGAGTACGCGGCTTTGGCGTGGGAGACCCGGGTTTGATTCCCGGCGGGAGCTTATGTGGTTCGGATTTCACGTTAATCAGTAGGCCCACGTCTCATATAGCCTCGCTGCTGAACGGGACGTAAAACTCAATTCAACTCAATAACAACCATCGGCCACACACTGAAAATATTCGAGATAGGAAGATATCGGCTTTTAAACTGCGTTGCTATTTCTTTACGCAGTGCTCGAAGTGGGAGATCTAAAGAAGTATATCATGCATACTCCTTCCCCTCTTCTATTTAGACCATTGCCTTTACGTCACTTATGGAGGAAACATAATGCAAAGGCTTAGATCGGGAGTAGAGAAGTTTTGCTCTATTCGGTAATATTTGCATCTTCCCGACATAATTTTGATCAAAGTAATTTGTATTTTAAGCTGAACAAGTAGAATAAAATAGCTTTATTCTATTCATATGACGTGGGCTGATTGCAAAGCCTAGTAAAAGCTACGGATGCCAGACGGAGGAACCGCAGTACAATGCTACTATGATAACCGTAGTGGGGTTAGCCATACTGACAGCTGAAAAAAGTTCAATGTGAGTTCGACGGCAACGCCGGATTCTAGTTACAAAGAAGGATTTATGGTAGGGACAAGTGAACTCTTAGATCTTGACCTTCGAGGAAAAAAGTGGCTATGTTTTGTCGCGTAGTATACATGCATTATCAGCGAACTCCAAATATATGAATCTATGCTAAGTATTAACGTATAGATAGAGCAAATAGTGGAAATTACCTATGGAAAAAGACGAATTCTTAGCACAATCGTAATGAAAAATCGTCTTTACCGTAGAACAGGTTCAGCTCACGTAAGAAAACAAGTAGCTTAGTTAGTTAAAGCTACTAGTCTGTATGCCGAAGGTATTGGGTTCGAACCCCATGGAAGTGCCGTTGTAAATTTTATTACTGTGGTTATTTTATTTATTTTTTATGTGGGAAAAAATCAAATTGTAACATATGTGTAAAACTCATGACGATACAAAAAAAAAAAAAAAATGCCGTTCTCGCACTTGCATTAGTGTCTCTAAATTTTGTTTGCAAACAGTTTCGTAATAATTTCCCCTGTGCTCACTACTCACTACATGCTCACTGGTGCATAACGAATGTTTTCCAGTAAATGTTAATTCTAATTTGGAGAATTTTATAAAGTTTCACAATGTTTTTCGCTTGATATTCTTCTATCTACTTTTTTGGACACTTTGATAACAGATTTCCCTATTAAATGTTTAATTTCCCCTATATATATTTAATTACAGAAAAGTTTATATGTATTTGTCTTAAATTGAAATTGTTTTGAATTTACCATATGAGGTAAGTAGCCGGAAGGAGGAGAACTAAAGTACCTGATATTCTACGTAAACGCAACCTATTGTAGAATTATTATGCTTCTTAACTTCAGCACATAATCTTTACGTTGGTCAGACAGAGAAAAACCCTGTTTTTTCCTCTCCTATGACCACTCATCTTAAAGCTCTACATGTAATGATTCGTGTCACATAATTTCGGCTCTCCAAAGACATTTATTATTATTATTATTATTATTATTATTATTATTATTATTATTATTATTATTATTATTATTCCTGAATATGCCACCCTTACATAATGTAACTTTAGATATCTTGGTTTAAAGTGCTTTCTTTAGTAATAATTTGAGCAACCATGTAACAAAATTTAAAATGTATGAGGGGGCACGAAGTTTTATTTCCCCCCTCTCTTTTCAGCACCGTCCCAACAGAAAGTATATAATTTCTGAGAAGCAGAGTAGACAAAATGAATAAGAAATATATTTAAAGTAACCTTTCTTCCTTCGTGATGGAATATCACGTAACATTTTTTATTCTACTGAAGACGACCCTAGGCCGTTATGGTTAGGTAACAAAAGTTGCTGTGACCAACTGAGTTTCGATTTCTTACGCGAAAGAAGTCTGTTAGATTACGAGGCATGCTTTTCATTAGCAAAACTGTTCAAAGTAATACGAACATGGCTCAAGAACAGAGACGGAACTGAATTACCACCTTATTGACCTTGAGGCCAAATCACCAAAGAGTAGCTATAAACGTAAGTTCAGCATGCATTTCTGTGGAGTTCTGTTCAGTATTCCTATCTGCCAATCACGCTTGTTTGTAAGAGTAATATTTTACAAACCTAACCTTTCGATAGAGCACAATAGCAAAAGATTAAAAGGGAAGGAATTCTTGCCCTTGTGAACGTTGGATACCACCATGTGCAATAAAACTGTCGCGTCTCCTTGAAGTGATATTTTATCGAAAATAACTCTTTTCCCTTTATATATTCGAAGTTTTTGAGGGTTTCAAAATGACGAAACGTTACTGACAAACAAGGACGCATTTAGAGGTGGGTACAGGGGGTCCGGACCCCCTCTGAAATCTCAACTTTTCTGTAAATTTAGCCTAATTTTTGGGATTATCTTTTAAAATTTTATTATAATTTATCCTATTATTGAAGTCGGGCCCCTTCCGAAATAAATTACTGTATACGTGCCTGCTGACAATTTTCAATATATTCGTTAAATAATAAAGTAAAATAATTAAATTAGGAGCAAAAAGCTTCAACACGGGCTAACTTTTGTCCACTACCAATATTGTTAGAAGGGATATTAATAGCAAAAACTGCTAGTCAATACTGAACCTTGAAACTTCACCCCGAACAGCAAGCCTATTATTGAGAACTACATATGAAACATTTTATCAAAACTTATCTAGCTTTTATCTATCATGAAATTATTATATACACTAAAATGCACTATCCTAAAATGTGTATCTAAACATTGCTCTACGTATCTACGAAGCAATGAAAATTTTTTATCGAAATATTTGGGCAGGAAACTCTAACAGCCAGCCATTTTATTTAAATTGTAATAAACCCTGTAACTGTGCGTTAACGTGAAGACAAAGCTTGGTCCATTGGTAATGTGTTGGAAGAATGAAAACTCAATGTTTGTAGGTTCGAATTTATCCACTCACCATAACATTTTTTTCTTATGTGTAACGATGAAATAAGAAAGAAAAAATGTATAACCGTTAAGACAAAACTTCAACCAAGTCTGAAGAGAAAAATACTAAAATAGTAACACAATGACGTCAACCAAGAATTATTTCATGTAGTGTTTGGACGAAATTACAACTGTTAACAAGTAAAAACAGGCTGATAGGCGTAATGTAGTCTAGACTTCTGAATGCATTTACTTCCTCAAAACTTCCGTCTCGTCATTGGTATGCCGTTAGTCATGGTAAAACCTTTCAATTGGAAGTGAAATGACAAACTAAAACAGTTTTAAATCAATAAATGTCTATGTGTAAAAGTAGGTGTCTCTTATCTGTAGTTCTGAGTTCCTTTTACTTTGAAGTGACAAATGAGAGAAGAAAGTATGGTGATCGAAAAAAAATCAAATTTGAGATTTCAACGAATTTACACGTATTATAGCCCCTAATACCGAAAAAGTTATTTTTTGATACATGTCCATCTGTTCGTCCGTTCGTTCGCTACACTTTTCTGTGCACTCGCCTAGAGGCCAACCGTTCAACTTATCTGCACCAAATTTTAGTTTAAGATTTTCATAGTATTTGCTATAGTTTCTTTTATTTTACTCCTACTCCCAAAACAAGGGTAGTTTCCTGTACGATGAAAATAGAAAAAATATGTTTTCTAATAACTGGCTCTAACGATCTTGTTTTCTTTCTTTTTTTATAAATCAATATTTAATTAGCAACCCTATTTTGTGGTATAAAGCATTTATCTGAGAAAAATCTACAAGGGGTAGTTTATACTTAGGGGTGAGTTTTTTCTCAGTGATTTTCTCAAAATGGACTCAAGTGTTTTCGTTCATATTTCATAAATAAATATTTCATTAATAACTTAACAATATGGCATAAATAACTCGTTTGTCCTAAAAAATATGCGAGAGGTAGTTTATTCTTGGTTGAGTGTGTTGTCTGGGTGATTTTCTCAAAAATGACTCAAAAGAGTTTATTCGTATTTCAAAAATACATATTTCGTTAATAACCGAACAATATGGCAAAACTCGTTTGTCCTGAAAAAAAATATACGAGGGGTAGTTTACTCTTGGGGGTGTTTTTCCTCCACGGTGTTCTCTAAAATGAATCAAGCAATTTTGTTCGTACTTAGAATTAAATATTTCATTAAAAACCTAATAATATGGAATAACTCGCTTGCCCTGAAAGAATCCTCAAGAGATAGTTTATTCGGGGAGTTATTTTTCCCTCACGATTTTCTCAAAACTTACGTGGACAATTTTATTGATAATTCATAAATAAATATTTCATTAATAACCCTATATTTTAGTATAAGTCATTTCTATGAAAAACAAATTCCGACGGATAGATTATTTTGGGGGCCAAGGTTTTTAGCAACAATTTTCTCGAACGACAGGCGATTTTGTTCAAATTTCGCAAATAAATATTTCATTAATAAGCAAAAGTATATCTTAACTCATTGTTCGAAACAATTCACAAGAGGTAGGTTACTTCTGACATGTTCTTTTTGAACGACTTTCTCGAAAATGACTCATTTTATTTTTTCATATTTCATAAACAATTATTGCATTAATTGCTCTATTATATGTCTCATGAAAATGTGCTCAAAGTGTGAGTTAGTTTTGTAGTGTGGATTTTCTTCAATCGAAGTTTTTTATTCGATAATCTGACATTCGATGTATTTGAATAATACGATATTTTTTTCGTATTATCCAAATACACACTTCAGTAACAACTGCGGCCTAACACAGTTAAGAAATTGAATTGAAAAAGTTTAGTGCGGTGGCCCTGTAATTGAATATTTTTTGGTAAACACCCTAGCTTTTTGTGGTAAACTCAGGCTTTTCTTTTTCGAGCGACAAAAGAGAGAAGAAAATATGGTGATTGTGAAAATAGTATATCAAATTCAGATTTCAACGGATTTACATACTTCATGGCGTCTACATACCGGAAATGTGAGTTTTCGATACCCGTCCTTCCGGTCCGTCCGTTCGGTACACTTTTCTGTGCACTCGCCTAGAGGCCATACCGTTCAACGTATCTACACCAAATTTTAAACTTAAGGTTTACATAGTATTCTACAGGAGATTTTCCCATTTTTTCCTACCGCCTAAAATAAGTGTGGTTTACTAACAGCCGAAAATCGAAAAAAGCTATTTTCTCCAAAATGGTTTTAACAATTTTGTTTATTTTTCATTAATCAATATTTAATTAACAACCCTATATTGCAGTATCAGATATTTCTCTTAGAAAAATTTACGAGGGGTAGTTTATTCTTGGGGGTGACTTTTTCTCGACGATGTTCTCAGAAAGGACACTGGCAAATTTTGTACACACTTCATAAACAAATATTTAACCTTGCAGCATGGTATAAGTCAATTGACCTGTAGTAGCTTATTCTTGGAGTTGAATTTATTTCCAGTGAGTTTCTCAAACACTACCAGTTGGCAACCCTGTATCTCGACAACGAAGGTGAACTCGAAAACTGCAAGAGGGCTATTTGTCTCCTTTTGATGTCACGAATCATCTCCCGAAGTTTGTGGACATCTTTCAGGTTCACCTTTAATGAAGCTTCTTTTCGAAAAGTTAACTATTAACTTTAGACATTGTTTATTTTTTTAAAAAAAAAATCACAAATGCCGTTATTAATTTTAAGGCAGAGAACTACTTTTGAGAGAATAGATCTTTAAAAATAATTTTAAAACTTAGACTTTTGTTTTCGAGATATTCCAAAAAAGACGAGACATTTTAAAAGCTATCTCGTGTCCAAAACATTTGTTACGTCTTCTTTTGGATGTCACAAAGCGCGTCTCGTCTCTTTCTCGAGACATGTCTTATCTCGTGCGCATTTGTTAACAGTTGGGAAGGATTATCTTTCTACTCAAAGCATTGTTTTTATAATGGTTGCATATTTATGATAATTGCCGTCAACATAAATTACAGTTCTTTCAGTTGAATTAATTGTTTATTATTATTGAAATTAAAATTAAATGGAATATCTAGTTTAACGTTGCACGATTATGCACCTACGCTAAGGGAGAATGATGATGAATGAAATGATGAAATGAAGAAAGTGGGAGGAAAATGGAAAATTCCAAGAAAACCCATACCCATGCACACGGTATTTGTCTACCTCAAATTTCACTTGGCGCGAAGTGGAGTCGAGCCACGGACCGCATGAATGCTCTATTATTATTATTATTATTATTATTATTATTATTATTATTATTATTATTATTATTATTATTATTATTATTATTATTATTATATGAATGTTTTTGGAGCACCGAAATTTTGTGAGACGAACAATGGAATCTAGAGGTTTAAGATGGGTGGTCATATGGAGGAAAAACCAGAATTTTTTTCTGTCTGACTCTCTAACGTGAAGATTATGTGCTGATGGCAAGAAGTATCATCATTCTACAATAGGTAGCTTTTACGTAGAATATCAATTACTTGAGTTTTCCTCCTTCGAGATACTTATCTCATGTGGTAAATTCAAAACAATTTCAATTTAATACAAATACATTGTAAAACTTTTCCGTAATTAAACATCTAGGGAAAATTTAACATTTAATAGGGAAATCTGTTATCAAAATATCCAAACAAGTAGATAGAAGACTATCTAGTGAGAAATATTGTGAAACTTTATAAAATTTTCCAAATTAGGATTAACATTTACTGGGAAACAACGCGCCAGCGAGCATTACGTATAGTGAGCAGTGAGCACAGGGGAAATAATTACTAAACTTTTTGCAAACAAAATTAGGGATGCTAATGCAAGTGCGGCAACGACATTTTTTCTTTTTTTGGTATCGTCATGAATTTTACACATATGTTACAATTTGATTCTTTCCCACATAAAAAATAAATAAAAATAACCATAATAATAAAAATGACAATGTCACTTCCATCTGAATTCGAACCCGCTACCTTCGGCATACAGACTAGTTGCTTTAACTAACTGAGCTATTTGTTTCCTCACGTGAACCGACCCTGTTCTACGGTAAAGACGATTTTTCATTACGGTCGCGCTACCAATTCGTCCTTTTCCATAGACAATTTCCACTTTTTGCTCTATCTTTACGTTAATACTTGGCATATATTCATATATTTGGAGTTTGCAGATAATGCACGAAATAAGACATATTAGAAATATTTCGTTAAAAGTTTCGTTTGTAGATTTTATCCACATTTCTCTCAGTGACATAGATGTCGCTGCTTCGTGTTGAACTGCAGAATTCCCTCGCGTTCTTGAAAATTTCCCACTTTAGCAGAGTTGGTAATTCTCGAGATTTCTGTCGATTTAATGCTTTTTGCTTCTAATTTATTTATTTTAAGCTAATATCTAACACAAATATTAAAAACGGGTTTGTTATTAACCTGTCCTGCTGGGGAAACCTTCCGAAATTTCGAGCATATAAAGAAAGCAGAGATATTTTCAAAAAATTCAAAATAAAGAGACGCGTCATTTATTTTGCTCATGGTAGTACACCTCCGTGCCATTAAACCTTACAATTCTTGGAAACATTTGTGATAAAACTTGTAGGTATGCTCAGTCTCTAAATGCGATATACAAAATGGAAGTTTTTACATTAGATTTAAAATATTTCCCCTAAATATTGAGAATAGAGTTGAAGTAGCATTTACGTTCATACAACTTTACTCAACACATGTGATATCTTCAGCTTCAGGTAACTCTAAAGAAAGGAGTTCATTTCCAATAAGATTTACTTAGTACTCTTCGTTGCATATGATATGATATCAATGTTTGTACTGTAAACTGATCAACGAATGAAGCGCCACGTATATCACACATAAGTTATTGTGTACCCAGCCTAACATAAAAATCGATAATACCTGCTCTTATTTTTTCTATGCACATTCATATACAAATGATATTTCCCTTTTCTACTAGAAAATAGGAGGAACATCCGGTAACATGATTTTATGTACTAGATGTCGGAAATCAGGACTGTAACTATGTCCCATGTAGCAATGTTGGCAGAACTATGCTACGTGATAAAAGGGTACAGCGTACAATGAAGAAAATCCATACGAATAAAATCCTACATAAACTCAATCTTGCTAATTTTGCCCCAACTTAGTTACAAAACTGTTTTATCCGGTAGCTGACGAAGATAAACTAAGCCAGAGAAGAAACTAAGCCAAACCAGTGAATGCGATTAGTGCCAGTGCCAGGGAGAGAGCTGGGAAAATAAAATCCAAGACGAAAGTTTGGAACCTACATTACAACATTATAGAACGGTGAAACATCATGAGAATTGTGAAGCTTCAGTGAAAATATACGATATATGATCAATATCCTGTGTAAGCAGAAAACAAGCAATAATAACAGAGAAAGCCCAGTTCATGTAGCCAATCTTGCCACCTGGTTTCTGTCTTGCTGGTATCGTTATCTGATGCAGAACGGAACAACAAAATCAAAGGACGATATAATGGTACGGTAACTACAGCCGACATCAGGAGCTGGACCCCTACCACAGACAGACATTCTGTCATTAGTCGTAACGCTGGCGAAATACATTGGGAAACAACTAAGAAGACGCAAGACTGAGTCTGCTATAGCGTAGTTCATTGGCTGAAATTATAATCAGCACTTGCGCATACTTCTCTCTCCCTCTATAAAGTATGAAAAAGCGAAGAAAAAAACAGGAAAACAATGATAAAGGAAGATGCTAGGAATGACTGAAATAATGAGTTCTTAATCATGAGAAATTATCCTTGAACCTTGAAAGAATTACTTAATTTACAATTAACTAATTAACAAATATTTAAACTAAGTTAAAATTATAATGTAAACAAGAAAACTGCAAAATTGTAAACAAATTCAAGGTCATGGATATTTCCGATTTATTTTGAGATCACAGGAAAAACAGAGGAATTTCGTTGTATGTCGTCAATCCTTAGTACCTACTCTCCTTTAACTCAGTCCCGTCTTTCCGATATGGCATCTTGAACTCTTGACCGGAATGGGTTATCGTCATAGCCATTTATTTGTTTTCTTATCTTTAATCGATATCCATGTTTGAAAGAAAAAAATAAATAGGAAACGGAAAAAAGGAAAGAACAAACGAACCACTGCACAAGAACAAAACAAACAAACAAAAATAAACTCCCTCCCTTGGCAGGTACCCCCGCTGCCGGAAATAGGAAATGAGTGGGTAGCAAAATTACGCTCACACAGCAGAAATAGGAAGTGTGTGGGTAGCAAAACTACACCCACAAAGCGGAAATGGGAACTGTGTCGGTAGCAAAATTGCACCCGCACAACGGATGAACCGAGGTGTTGAGCGCGCCCTAGAACAGAACCTGTCAGTTAGTCCATCCGCGGATTTTATCGTGTGCATCACGTAGGAACTTAACTCATGTGGTAAGAACAATGTAATTTCTTACTCGCGGTAGCAGACAGGGGAGACGCTCCATCCAAACACCCGGCCGGTGCATAGTTTTCTTTTCCGTTATGTAGTATTGCCAGACCCTGGTGAACATTGGTAACTAGCGACAAGCTATAAGCCACCTGACTTCGATTATGGAGCCATAACCGGCAATGAAAAAAAAAAAAAACACTAACCATGGCAGGACCGGCCTTAGCATTGTGCATTTATACGGAATAACTTCCATTTGATCTTGTTAGAGTAAGCTATGATGAATGCACTACCACAACACAATTGCTAATTGGAACTTTGATATTTTAAATTCTTGATTTTATACAAGTTACAATTTTGTTTGCTACACCATATCGTATCAAATATAGTAATCAAACTTAGGAAATAACGAGGCAAAGTATTCCTGAAAAGAAATTTTCACTTGTAATTGATAGTCGATTGGAAAGGAATTATCGCTGATTAAATAATTTAATTTTCTCTCATTTTAATACGAAATCCAGTAAGCAAATCAGAAAATGAAATGAAATGAAAGCTTTCAGTTTTACGTTCCACGGTTATGCCGGTCAGGCTAAAAGAGACGGTGATTATGATAAATGAATGAAAAGGTGGAACGAAGAAGTTGGGAGGAAATGGGAGAACCCCGAGAAAACCCATGAGCACATTGTTTGTCCACCACAAAGTCCACACGGCGCGAGCTGGGATGGAGCCAGGGACCCCAAGCACCGGAGGTGAACGCTCTACCACTGAGGCACCAAGCCTATCTTAAGCAAATCAGATTATGAAAGGTTAACTTGTTATTCGGCATTATAAACTTACTATGTAAAGAAATTTAGAAATATTACCATTAATATCTTAATTTCGTGTCGGAATTTAATTTCTGGAAATTTAGAAAAATGAAATCTTTCAATTTTACGTCCCACTGAAAGATTATGCCGCTTAGGCTAAAGGAGACGGTAGTCTGAAAATTTAAATCAGTAAATATCTACTAATCCGAATATAGCACTTAAGATTATAATGATGTGGTGTATAAATATATCTTAATATGGTGGGGAAATATCTTGATGGAATATTATGACGAAAATTCCATATAGGAAAGCAATGCCTGTAAGGAATTGGAGTGCAAGTTTTAATATATATGTGAATACTTCAATATCATTCCTGGATTTCTGATATAGGCTTATGGGACCAATGAGACTGTAACATGGCTGGTACCAGTTCTCTGAATTGGTAGCCTGGTGGAAAATTCCGAACCTTAGTAGTTCTTAGTGACCTCCCACATTTTATAGAGTTCCAGTTATGTCAACTAGTGAATCCTCGCACCATGTTCCCCCAATATTCCTATATTTTAACGATCTTCGCCTGCATTTCACGACTCCAGGCGCCCCAGATTTTTCATTTATTAATCAACTAATAACGTGGTCTACAATTATAATCTACCCCAGGAATTTTATGGCATATTAAACTACTTTTCATTAAAACATACCTATCATTTACTTATTTTAGTATGCCTACCATGAAAATATTAAGAAAAGCTATCAACCTCGTGGTTATAAAGGGTGTCCGGTGAGGAAAGTCAAAGATTTCCGGAGGTGATAGGGGAAGTCATTCTAAGCAAAAAATGATTATATGAACATAAGGTCTATTCCCCCTTGTCTCGGAGATAGGAGTAGGGGTAACTTTTTTGCTTCTTGCACTTGCCGATTTTCGTTTGAAATATTGATATGATTGGGGTTGTGGGAAAGCTAATGAAATAGGCTTGTAGATGGTATACAAATTGTTCCAGCATTTTATACAAGAGCGAAGAAACGGAGGGAAAATTTTCGAATTTACCTATAAAATTCCCTTTTTAAAACAATTTGCACAGTTCTTGTGTGGAAACACTGTGAAGCACATTCTTCCGCCCGTGAGCAGTGAGTTTCTCAAAAGAGTTAATTAGTGTGGCTGGTTTCCCAGGAGCAAACTATGTCCCTGAAAGCTGGAGCGAAACGTAAAATAAAGTGTTGCGTCCAATTAACTCATCTCCCGACTGGAATGAGGAAAACCTCAATCAGGATGGCTGGCCTGGAAAAGCTTTTTACACTTTCATGAACGAGTGTCCCCACCGGGAATTTAGTTCGGGACCGCTCGCACTGAAGGCCAGAGCGTTGACTACGTTACGCGAGGCCACAAGAACAGGATGCAGTACCTATGGTCTACTTGCAACACAGCTTCGTGTAATTTAAACTCTGATGGCGGTCAATAGTTAGTGCAGATGATTTGTACAATGAACTCAACAAATAGTGGAAACAGGGTATTTCACAGGCAAGCGGTACTTTCATATTTGGTTCAATATGCTTTTGCGTATATTGTATATGAAGCTATCTCTTTAATATTCTGTAACCCCCCCCATATATATAATCTCAAAGATTACTAATTTCTGAAGCTCTCCCACTAATGATACAACAAAAGTTGGCATGCATTTAGTTTAAATACTTGGACGAACGTAATAGAAAGGGCACGTCTGTTGAAATTGTTATATGAGGTGCAATGGATTGTGATTGAACGGCACAAGAGTACGTTCATAGTTTTCATTCGTAAATGTGGTTGCCTCAAACAGAGGAAGCTTGTTTGTTAGGTGTCATTGCATTGAATTGCTTAAAACTGCTTATTCCCCTTTTCCAGTTTACTTGAAAGTTAAAACTTGTGATATTCCATAATGTTCGCCCTACACGTTTCATTATCTAACTAATTGAGTTTAAAACAATGACTTACTTTGACAAACAAAAGAATGACATACCTTATAGAGAATTTTAAAAAATCGACAAAAATTGTCTACTATTTCAAGTAGTTAAGAGTTTTCTCTCTTCTCTATTTTCACTAGAATTTACTTCCCTAACTGTACAAGAAAATAGAACAGTGACGACATTATAAAAATATTAATTTTCTTACAAATTGGTTTGTATGTTCAAAGAATTCAATCAATGTTTTCGAGTCTATATTGCAAAATATATATCACCGAAAAAAGAAGTCTGATGTGGAGTTATTTACTTGTGAAACATAGAATATACTTGATTTCACTTCTCCTTGATTTACATGTATGTTTTTATTATCGAAACAGTAAGTTAATAAATATATATAAATTTCAAACAGATAAATATATTAGGACCAAAAAATATGTACTGGAATTAAATAAGTAATTGTATTTTCGCTTATGCGAAATAATAGTTTAATATATATTATTTTATTCTTATTTGAAAGTACAAAAATATTTTAATAATATTAATTTTAATCATTACAACTGTTCTAGTTTTCCTGTTTTAGCTTCTATCCAATCTCGATAGTTTGGTAATGTTGTATACACTCCAGGATATGCTTCTTGAGCACAGCTCTTTCCCCAGGAGACTATACCTACAAAATGATAAAGATTTAGAAAGAAATGTACTATCGATTTTCGAAAGCAGTTTTTATATGTGCTTACTTATTACTGCAATTACATTGATATTTTCCTCTTTCATTAATTTTCCATGATCTGATGCAAGATAAATTAACTATGTTGTTGCTATTTACTGATTTAGTTAGCCACAGTAATTAATAAATATGTTCTACTTCAATATCGTTAAAAATACGTATCTATAATAATTATATTCTCCATTTAGGCTCGTACTTAAATGTTTGAAAAGAAACCAATTGCTGGAAGCAGAATACTAATTTCACAAAAGTAAGGCGAAACCAACTCCTAGAAGAAATTGTATCATTTGCAAAGAACGAAATGAATAAGTCTAATTTCATGTATAGAACTTGCAGTGGCGGATGTCCGTATTAGTCGACCTCTTTTCTGATTTGATGTGTGTTGTTTAACGGTAGAGTGATCAGCAGCATTTTTCTTTACTTATAACATAGACACGTAATGTTGCTTAGTGCATGTATTGTGATGGTAACGCAGCATTGTTCCTGTTCATGTCCCGACTCCCACACAGCAAGGAATATTTCCTCAAGCAAAAGAAAACAAATATTTTCCTTGGTTTCCAAAACGTTTTCCTTCTCTTGAGATGCTGGTTTCCCAAATGTCATACGAATATTTCCCGAAAATATTAAAAAAAAAAAAATGTTTGGAAAACATTTTAGAAATTACCGAAAGTACATTTTGAGAATGCTCGCCGGAAAGTAAATTCAGGATAATATTCACAAACTGTATTAGAAATATTGTATTGGATGTAATGAAATATGTTTTCACTATTGAGAAGGAAAATATCTTCGAAATGATATTAAAATGTTCTCCGTATATAATATGGAAAACAATGAAACAAAAAAATGTTTTCCAATATGATATTTGCAATATTTTCTATTTTTACGAGAAAATATATAGAATATATATTTTAAGAAAACGTTTAGAATATTTTAAAAATAAATTATTTCGCAATATAAGAAATATTTTTCAGAAATATTTTTAAAAAGTTTACTTATTTTTACGAAAGTACAGGGTGAGCACAGAAACAGTCCAAAGTTTCAAATTAGCGTAAATTTAATATGCGAAGGAATATTTTGCTGAAATTTTGAACAGTGATACATAAACTCAAAACGTTTTTGTAGCAATAATTGAAAACACAAACACTCGATGTGCGCGCCACCTGTAACGCGGGAAATATCGAGGCGGTAATCTAGCTCCAATCACACGTTGTGAATAATATCCGGTGTGATGGAGTTGACAGCATCACTGATGCGTTCTTGGAGATCGTTCAGAGTTGCGGGTAGTAGAGGTGCATACACTTTGTCCTTCACAAATCTCCACAGAAAGAAGTCAAAACAGTGAGGTCAGGTGATCTTGGAGGCAACTTGCAAAGAACTTGATCATTGACTCCAGAGCGCCCTATCCATCGGTTTGGGAGGTTCTAGTTTAGAAACCTGCGTAAAGCACGATGCCAGTGTGGCGGCGCTCCATCTTGTTGTAGAACGAAGTCGTCTACCTCTGCATTACTAAGGTGCAGAATCAACAAGTTACGTAGCAATGCTAAGTAACTTTCACCTGTAATTGAATAATTTTCGTACAATATTTTAGTATTATTTCCAGAATATTTTATCGAATTTTCAATATAAAACTTTAAAACAGGAAAAAGAAAACATATTGAAAATGAATAGAAAATGTTTTTTGTTGTCTTTTGGAAAATGTTTTGTGTGTTTAGAGAAAAACATTTTCTGATATATTATAGAAATATTTTTATATTGTTTTCAGAATATACTTTTTCGTTACTATAGAAAACATATTCCTTGTTATATCTGAGAAGTATTCCAAATATTTATGCTTTTTAAAAAATGTTTGGCAAACATTTTGTAAAGTACAGGAAGTACATATTTAGTACGTTAGCAGGAAAATAATGTGAGCAAAATTTTCACAAATTGTACTGGAAATATTGGGCGTTACGCAGAGACGTTCTGAAGCGTAATTAGTGCCATACTAAAGAGTTCGACTAACATATGATTCCTGTAGTAGTCAGGCTTTTAGTAGGACGCTAATTATACGACAATATGCCTCTGCATAAGGTTTATTGTGTTAAATGTAATGTAATATGTTTTCAATGTTGACAGAGAAAATGTTTTCGAAGTAATACTAAAAATGTCTTACGCACATGATAAAAAAGACAGAATAGGAAATGTTTTCGATATATTTCACAAACGTTTTCCAACATTTTATTTGAAATCGTTTTTATTGCTACGAGAGAACATATGAAATATAATTTTTAAAATGTTTCGAATATTTTAAAAATAAATTCGTACGTAATGTAGGAAATATTTTTAAAACGCCTATTCATTTTGTATGGAAATGTTTTTGTTACCTCCTATCGTAACTTAAATGAAATATTTTCATACAATATTTTAGAATTATTTCCAGAATGTTTTATTGAATGTTGAATTTAAAATTTTAAAACAGATATTAAAAATGAATAGAAACTGTTTACCATCGTGATTATGAAATATAGTTTGCGCTTTTAGCTATTAATATTTTCTGAAATATTAAAGAAATATTTTGACAATATTCTCATAATATATTCTTCAGTTTCAATAAAAGTACAGATTTCCTAAAATGAATTTTACCGGAATTATTTCTGAAACAGTTTACTAACTTAAAGTATTGCATATCCTTAGACAGTGGTCGAAGTGAGACGGTAAGTGGTGGTATGCCATACCGCCTGTGGTTTTTCAGTGATGAAGACATACCGCCTCTGGTATTTCAATGATCAAGATATACCGTCACTGGAGAGTAGATTTTTTAATAAATCCATTTATATACACAGTAACTGACGAACAGCTTTGCACGTAAAGAGATTTTCCTAAGTTAACAGCACCAAAATTTTTGCTATATTTTCCCTACCTTTTGTTTCTCAAATCACATATCTTCAAAAAAGTTCATCTAGTTATATATTTTAACTAGCTTTTGACTAGCTGGGGGCTCCACCCCCAGACTCCGCTTTTTGCTCGGAATGCGGCCTCGCACCTCTTGTGTATCAGCCTTTGCATCAACAGTGAATTTCGTATATTTACTGTTCATAGTCCCTGAATGTGCCCAGCTGGGGGCTTTGCACCCACACCCCCGCTCGCTTACACTCCCGCTCGGCCTATGGCCTCGCACCTCTTGAAACCACAATTCTACCGAACTTCAAGTTTCTTTTCCTATTTGAATTATATAAAAGATAAGATTTTGTATCCGAAGAAAACGACCAATTAAATAACATGGTCATTTCTTCATCCTCTTTTAAATCTCTTAAAAAATAAAAATATGCACTTTTCGCAATTTTCCTGTCAGTTAGTTCCGGAAGTCCTCAATCACGCCAAGTTTCATAATTCTCATCCTGCCGGAAGTGCCTCAACATTTTGGGGTGTAGAAAACGTCCCATATAAAAAACATGGGAAATATTTTACAGTTCCCCATAAAACCACTCTAAAGTTGGAAAATTTCCTTTTTAGTGATTTACTTAGATAACGCTAAGAAAAACATGCAAGCATACAGCATTTCAAGTTTGTATTCCAATTCCAAGTTCCTAAATTATCGAATTTTACATCCAAAAAAGGCTCATTTAAATAACATGGAGATATTTTTCATCTCCTTTTTAGACGCCCTAAAAATTAAAACATATTCACTTTTGGCAATTGTTCTGTCTGAAAAGCGACGATTATGTCAAATTTAATCATTGTAGCCCTACAGGAAGTGCCCAATAATTTTGGGATGTAAAAGGTGTTCCATATAATTAACATGGGAAAGATTTTTCAGTTTCCCATTAAAATACTCCAAAGTTGGAAAATTTTAGTTTTGGTAATCTAGTTCGGTAATGCTAACGAAAACAAACAAAAATACCGAATTTCAAGTTTTTATTCCAATACCAAGTGTCTGAAACATATGATTATGTGTAAAAAAAAGACCCATTTAAATAACACGGGGAAATTCTTCATCCCCCTTTAGACCCCCTAAAAATTAAAAATATTAACGTTTGGCAATTTTCCTGTCGGTTAGTCTCGAAAAGTTACAATCATGCAAAATTTCAACTTTCCACGTCAACCGGAAATACCTCTTTCATTTATATAAGTTCATGTAGTTCGGGTTTGTCGGCTGTGGGGGTAAGTCTTCCGGGAGTTTAGAATACACCTTAGTCGAGTGGGGGATCCGGGAGCTTGCTCGCAGCAAATTGTTAATATAACAACTCAGTTTCTGAGCATTTTCGTGTATAATTCTCTATAATACAACATAAGGAGTTTCTTTTTCAGAACGTGATTGGCGAAGGATCAAAGTCTCTCAATATCCGCCCCTATAACTAAGAAGCTGTCCGCTGGCTTTCAGCCATTATGTAAATAGCAGTGCAATCGTTCAGGCAACATACCGCCATTGTATTTCAACAATTAGGTAGACGGTATGTCGAGTTAAAATCGTGATAAAACATACCGTTTTTGCTTTTTTTCCACTATTTTGGAGATTTTTTTAATGTTTTCTATCAGAATACACACACACACACACACACACACACACACACACATATATATATATATATATATATATATCCTGCACGAGTAGGCGTTTCGGGTAGGACATTCGTTGAAACAAATGTATTGAAACGTAAAGTGAGTTGAATGGAATTTATATGGAAGTAAAAAAATGAGTCAACAGGCGGTCAATATGAGCGCATTTTTCGACTAGGGAGAATGGCGGAACAATAGTGGTAAAGGAGTTGGCCAGCGACCGACTGCTGCAAAAGCTAATAGACGCGACGTTCTGGGGATGTCCCACTATAGCCTATTTACATCTCAATGGGACACATCCCTGTGAGATGTCCCTGGTAGGGGAAAGGAGGGTAAGTTGACGAGGTGTTTAAGATGACGAATTGTCAATTTCAGAATCCTGAAGTGATATGGCAACACAGCCTTCATGCGGTTCGGAAGGCACTAGTGCCACACGTGTTGGGAGATAGAAACTATTCCAATCGGCCGTGTTCCAGTTGACCAGGAGTGGTTTGACTGTTTGCACGTCGGTTCGTTGTAAGATTCCGGTGTCAGAAAATAACGTCTGAAGCTATTGTGGTAAGTCCCCAGGATATGATTTCTGTTTTTTCGAAACAATGTAGTATATTAATTACATCAATAGCTCAATGTAACTCAGAAATAACTTGATGACAGATTTGTCTCTTTTGCAATAAAAAATGGCTGTTTCGTGTAAGATGACGAATCAAATAGGCGGACAAGATGGAGAATTCGTCATCTTGCCCGAGCTGCGTGAGCCTAACAAGGGAGCAATTTGGAAGAATAGTTTATGACTATGTTGAGACTATGAAGATTCCTCACCGATTGAACCAAGAAAAGAGGGCCAGCAAGGACTTCATCAAGACCTTTATGAATAAATTTCATTACTCTCTGCGAAAAGCGGAACTACATCTGCAGGGAGGCTAACTGTTTTCAATAAAACAAAGGTTGAATCATTCTTTAATGTCTATAAAGATGGTTTAAATGAGAAACACTTTGAATCTCATCAGATTTTTAACATGGATGAAACGGGCTGTTCAACTGTACCCAGGAAAACCCCAAACGTATTAAGGTCAAAAGGAAATCGAAGAGTAAATAAAGTTTCTTCTGCTGAAAGAGGTGTGAATGTAAGTGTAGGTTGTCGTTTTAGTGCTGTTGGCAACTACTTCTCACCATTCTTTATTTTCCCCAAGGTGCGTATGCAGGAACACTTTTTGAACAATGCTCCTCCTGGCTCTGCTGGTATCTGGAATGAGTCCCATCCCATATTACCTTACAGGCAGTTTACGTGTGCAGAGAAAATCATATTAGCCTCTTAGGATTTCCTCCGCACACAAGCCACCGGATGCAGCCTTTGGATGTTGCTCTGTATGGTTCATTGAAAACTGCATATAGCCGTGCTTGTTATGACTACTTGATGGCTCCTCCAGGTGAGAGAATCAGCATAAAGAATGTTGCTGCCATTCAATGTGGCGTGGCATATAGTAGGGTGGCCACGATCAGTCACGCAGTAAAGGGTTTCCGTGCTACAGGGTTAGTGCCATTAAATTTTCAGATTTTCAGTGATTCTGATTTCGAGCCATCATTGACAACCGAAAACCAATATGTTCCTGAAGTTACAGCGACCGCAGCAACTGAAATAAATGCCACGGAACATTCAACAACTACAATGTCTAACTCAGCATATGCATCATCTGTATCAGTACCTAAACCTTCTATTCCAAAATTGTCTCCTTCCTTTGTGCAATCTAACCAAATACAATCTGAACCTGCATCAACACTTGCAGAACCCGATTCTTCCATTTTTGAACCCGGACCATCTCATGCAGACCCTGGACCTCAAATGTGAAATCATACAATGGTCTACCCCTTCTTCCTAAAGCAGTTAATGAAGGAAGGAAACAGCGAAAGAAGCTGCCTTCGTTGCTTATCACCAGCAGTCCTGTCAAAAGAACTCTGGAAGAAAGGAAAGCCGGGAAATAAGCGAAAAAGAAGACAAAAGAAGATACACGTACCCAGAAAAAAGGAACACGGAAACGAAAAGACAAATCTCCGTAGTATACAAAGAAGACATGCATTCAGTCGACTCCTCTGACTCTTCTATATCAGTGACTTATATGGACGAAGACGACGATTCCGATGTTTTGGGGGAAGAAGTGTGTGTAGTATGTAATAAATATGGTAAAAGTGAAACGTGGTTCGCTTGTAATATGTGTCAGAATTGAGCCCATGTTGTTAGTACTGAATTGTCTGTAACAGAAGCAAAATTCAAAGCATACATCTGTGACTTTTGTCCTTGAAATCACATTGCGCTTGTGTTCATATTCTTCTATTCATGTTATTATTTGTGTATTCTGCAAAATACTGCGTTTGAAATACAATAATCAGTCCAGTTCTGTTCTCGCTTTTTGTCTCGTCATCTTACCCACCTATGGAAGTCATCTTTCCCGCATAGGAGGGTAAGATGACGAAAATGATATGGGGTCAATAAAAGTGAAATATCATCGTAACTTTTGAATTTAAAACCATCAAACAATTAACAGAGTAAAACGAAACTCTAATAATTGCCGTGAACATAAAATCGAAACATTTCATCAACACAAGGCTGACAAAACATGCATAGAAGGTTACTATCGTCAACTTACCCTCCCTTCCCCTACATTACTGACAGGTGAGAAATCTTAAAGTTTTTTTTTTTCAAAATAAGAAATGGCGACGTCTCTGCGATATCCTCAAGAGTACATCATAAATTTTCTCACGAGAATATCGTACTAGCAAATTAGCAATTATTGTACTAATTACAGCAGCATCAAACAAATATATTTCTTAAAAATTTGAAAATAATGTTAACCTGTGTGACATCGCATAGACGTGAGGTTGCAAATTAGCATCGCTACATCAGCCGTCATTTGTTTATCAGAATTACCAGCATTCCCTGCGCGCTACTTGTATTGGAGATGACTAAGAACAAGAAGGGTTCGAGGCAATATTGCGTCTTTATAGGACAGGCCATCACGAACTCCAGTTTATTTTTCGACAAACGTCATTTTCTAGTCCTTGTTACCGTGATACGAAGTTCTACAGAATATGGTCCTGTAAGTCGGAGATACTCTTTCAACACTAATAATAGTGAAGAAGAAAGAAGGAAGCCAACAGACGTAAATTGAAAAGTCGGTAAGTATAACGATCATAAAATAATTTAGGTCAGTTTAACTGTATACGGCTAAAGTGAGTGAGCGCATATATTTTATCCATACAGGAATAGCGAATATTGTGTGGATTAAGTATTGAACATTTTCTGTGAGCTGCTGAACATTTAGAAAAGTATTCTATCTCTTGTCCATATGAGAGTGACTTCTCAATTCGGTACAAATGCCTATATTTTTGTAATTTCTATTTTTATCTTTATACATAAAAATCCGTGCAGGTTTACTTTTGACTAACCATTCGAAATAATAGTTGAAAAAATTGATTCTTTCGTGCAGTTTTACTATACTGATCCATAGTATAAGTAGTAATAGGAGTAGGGGTAGAGGTGGCAGTAGGAGTAGGAACGGATTAGAAGCCCCACAGGGGTTCGTTGGATTCTGTTCTCGATACAAAATGGACAAATTAAAGACTTTCTAAATTTTTCCGTAGCCTACATATTACAATATGTGTATCCGTACAGTAAAACTGCACCGTTGCTTTTACTGATTTCCTTCTTGTCTCCTACATGATTTGCGCTAGCCGACTTGAAATATCTCAGATGGCGTAGATAAAATTCAGAAGGGGCGTCGCAAGTAATTGTCGATAAATTACAATTATTCTTTTATGATTTGCGTTTATATATATAGGGGCCCAGAACCGGATGTATGACATAAAAGCTAGAGTGCAAAAAATATAAGCCAATCTCTACTAGTTGGCCTCTAAAAAGCACCAATGCCATCCAACCGATTCAGCGCAGGGCGAAGATGAGGACCGAGGAAGAGCGAGGAGATGCTTCCAAATGTAAAAGGTGAGTACATTACCATTTTAATGACAGGTTATAATAATTCTGCATGCAGTTTTACCTTTGGCGTGCCACTCGATATAGTTAATGAAGTATTAGAATTATTAGGGTTCACTCGGGCAGACTATTCTACCGGAAACAAAGTGTATTGGTAAAATACGATGTGGAACACTTTTTGTAAAAGAAGCAGAGTGTGAATATAAGTAATTTCTGTCAGCGGATGTCATATTGAAATACATTTTGAATGGTAGTGAATGTATTCTAAGTGTAACTATTTACTGAAGCAGAAGGCGGAATAATACGGGAATACAAACAGGGTAGAAGAAAACGGCGGGAATTTCCGGTTTATACGTCGATTATGGACATCTGCGATGGATGTAATACTAGCACACTTTTTTTTAAAAAAATGATGTGATAAAGAGAGTAGGATCATAAAGTTTCTGCAGTCATGGTGTGATGAAGAGTTAAATCATGTGTGTAAAGTGTGGAAAAGAAGTGGTAAAAATTAAGGACAGAAGCAATAACCATACATTCACTATTTTTCTGTCGTAAAAGTAAGAAGGGAAGACAGTCTAACATTCGTGCATCAGTTTTTTGAGGATTGAAATTAGGTAGTTTTTTTGTAGATAAGAATTATTACAGATATTTTATGTGCTTTTCTACAATTCTCGTTTATGCGTATATCCCCCGTCGCTGATGTGCCTACTCCCTACAGACGCACCTTCACGCTCCGCTCGGGCTCACCTGCTGCGCTGCTGCCTTGCCTCGGGTAGATATCATTCGTGCTTTTTAGTTAGTTCATGGTTTATGCACTGCAGTCTTTCTCGAGCTCTTCGTTTAGTGGATTTTGTGCAGAATGAGACCGGAAAGTGCAAGAAATGTGTCCAAATTTGGTAGAATCATTTTCGCCAGTAATGTTTAATTCTACCTACAGGTTTACTTTGGCGTGCCACTCGAAATAGTTGCTGGAAAAGTATAATTCTGTCACAAATTTTCTTCTCATTATCTGTTCAATGATTTGCGCTAGGCGCCATGTAAATATTTCACCTGGCATAGATAAAATTCAAGGGGTCCATCAGAAGAGATCGCCGTAAGTCTACAAGTATTCTTTTAAAATTTGCGTTTCTTTATGAAGTCCGTATGTATTGCTTAAAACAACATGTGCTAGGTGATCACTAAAAAGCAGCAATGCCATCTAACCGAGTCAGTTCGGCGTGAATGTGGGTTACCCATGAGGAGCGAGGAGAAGCTTCCAAAGTGAAAAGGTGCGTACATTACCGTTTTATTGACGGATTATAATAATTCTGTCTGCAGTTTTACTTTTGACGTGCCACTCGATATAATAATGAAGTATTATAATTATTTTGGTTACCTCGAGCAGACGTTTCTACCGAAAACAAAATAGGGTAAAAGTAAACGTCGGGAATATCCGGTTCATAAATTTGTTATGAACATCTGCGATGAATGTAATATTTAAAAAAAAATAAATTGTGTGATAATAGAGAGAAGGATTGTAAAATTTCTGCAGAGTCATGGTACGATGAAGCGTAAAATCAAATGAAGGGCAAGGGGAAAGACAAGGAATGTCCATTTGTGTGGTTCAACGTGTGCTTTGTACTATCTCTTTGTGACTCTTCGTACTATTTGACAGTATATGCTATGCATGAGTAGATGTAGAAATGTTCTTGTAAGAAGGGGCTAAGAATTTGACAATCCCTATTCATTTCGTACGCAGTTTCAATATTGAAACGCCGTTTTCTCGAAAATGAAATTTTGTGATATTCCTTCCTTTTACCCTTACCCTTCAAATGTGGAAAGTGTGGGAAAGAAGCAAAAATTAAGAACAGACGCAATAACCTGCATGCACTATTTTCTGTCGTTAAGGTAAGAAAGGAAGACAGTTTAACACTCGTGTATCAGCTGTGAGTTTTTTTTAAGGATTGCAATTAGATGTTTTTGAGGATAGGAATTGTTACAGATATTTTAAGTGTTTTTCCACATCGTCGTGTATCCGTATACCCCCCGTCGCTGACGTGTCTGCTTCCTGCGGACACACCTCCTTGCTGTCTCTCGGGCCCCCCTGGTGCACTTCTCCCTTGACTCGGTTAGATAGCATTCGTGGTTTTCAGCTCGCTCGTGGTTTATGCACTGTAGTCTTTAGTGCTCCTCATTTAGTGAATGTTGTGCAAAAAGAAACCGAAAATGCGAGAAATGTGTCAAAATTTGGTAGAATCGTTTGCCTGTAGATCTTCCAAAATGTGGTGCGCCAAAAGTAAACCAGCACCCGCAATTCAAAGTTTTTAGCGACGACTGACCAAACCTCACACAGGCCAAACCGCTTAAGTTAAAAAGTTGAAATTTGCAGAATACATATGATTTGTGACGTATGGTACCGCTATGAAAGGAATTCTACAGTAAAGCGGGAATAAGCGGTGGAAAGTGCTTTAATAATGTGGCATTATCTCTGAATTTTTTAATGATAACAAGAAATTCAAGGTAATACCGGTGTTTATTGGTTCCAGGAGAGCAATTAGTAAAAGTGCTAAAAAAAATTGAAAGAATTTAATGTGGCTAATTTTATTGTCAAGCGTATTGATGTACTTGCTCTGAAATCAAGTATTGAAATTCTTAATGCGCATTTAGATTATACCTAGTAGTTTTATTAGTTTACAAACAAGGATGATTTAGAAATTTTTAATGTAGTGTTGAGAAGATTGTTATATATAACAAAATCAAAGGCTTTTAGTGAGTTTACGTATTTTACTAATTGGTTTACATTATATTTATGTTATTTACATTATGTTTATTTAATGACTTTTAATACTAGAAATGTTGGTTGGATAATTTTATTATGTTACTTGTTGTAACAATGGTGT
Source organism: Thermobia domestica (assembly GCF_964235325.1). Classification (NCBI taxonomy): domain Eukaryota; kingdom Metazoa; phylum Arthropoda; class Insecta; order Zygentoma; family Lepismatidae; genus Thermobia; species Thermobia domestica. The sequence continues at coordinate 219,414,411 of NC_137458.1, forward strand.
TGTTGCTGTATATAAATGTTTGGAAAAAATTATTACAATTTTAGATAGTTCTTTTCTATTGGTATTATTTATGCTTTATCTTTCATAACTTGGTCTGTGGTGTACTTGATAATGCTTTTAGCTTTTGACTTCTCTGTTTTCCTATTATTGGATTATTAAAACTTTGTATTTTATTGAGGGTTACACAACTATGAGTATTAAAAGGTTGTATCATATGTGTTGTAATAGAAGTAACAATCAGAACGAAGGTAGTAAGAGAGAGAAGGGGAACTGAATAGAGTTATACATACACCTATTACTATACAAATTTCTTTTACGAAGTACCATTGCATTTTACTATTGTTTTTATAATGTATATATATATCTCATGTGTGTTAGTGTAAATGAATGTATTGGTTTTTAAAACTGAATAAAGATAAGAGGGGGTCAAAGTAGTTCCTAAGATGCTTAAATTTTTACCAGCTGTGGGAATACCCCTTTGGGCCTTTATGTTAGATATTTCAAGATTTATTTGTACTAGTCATTTAAAATAATTAGCCACATATTTAAGTTTCTTTTACATAGAACCTAGAATGGAAGAAAAGAGGCGGGACAGGGAAAGAGGTGCGAAGTATTTTAATAAGATGGCCATATCTCTGAATCCCTTAAGCTTAGAAACTTGATCGTTTGTATTTAGGTTCCTAATTTAAAATAATTTGAACGTGTTGCAGTGTTTTTTAATATTTTAGTAAAAATCGGAAGAAAAGAGGGGAAAAGGAAAAACAGTTTTGGTTTGAAGGTTAGAAATATGGAATTTGGTATTTGGACTTCTCATCTAAAATAATTAGATACGAAATTAAGCGGTCTGTTTTAAATATGTCCTAGAAGGGAAGAAAAGGTTCGCTGATGGTGATGGAGGGAGAAACAAAGTGGGAAAAATAATCAGACACGTGTCCGAGTTTTTGAAACTTCCGTTTATTAGGATGAAAAGGGCTCAATTGTTGTTCTAACACAGTGTAGCGGGTATGTTCAACTAGTTCTAATTGTTACCCTTATGGGCACATGGCCGAATATTTGCTTACAGATTCATAATACCTTACAGGACATACGTTATTCAGATACGTTTATTTTAAACTGCTCACTCAACCTTACCTCAAGTGTTCTTTTGTATTAGCTTAGCAAAAGTGGCCAACACGGGACATTGGCAGAAGAACTACATGCGAAATGAAGTGAAGTGACATATAATTTACTTATTTTGTTTTACTTATGCTGTGTCACTTCAAGTCATATAAGGTGAACTTACTATAACCAGTAGTGCTACGTACCGGTTGAAATATTTCGTTAGAACCGGTTGAAATATTTCGAGTTCTCAGAACCGTTTGTTATACAGTGAGTCCTCTGAATAATGAACACCAATGGGACGCGAAATTATCTCCGCTACAGAGAGGTTACAGAAATTTCTCACAACGGTTAATTGTATGCAGCAGTATACAGTAAATATATTATGTATGAGCGCAAATACGTAAAATTGAATATGAAAATACTCTAGTTATTACGTATTTAAATTACTGGGAGGGTTGAAGGAGAAATACGTATCTGCTAAATAATATTATTGCTGGGGGATGTTAATATATTCGTTAACATACCGCCAATCAACTGATGGAAATATCCAAACATCTTTGGCATATTATTTTTCAATATGGGAGGGGAAAGGGTTTTTCATTTATTTCAAATTCTCAGAACCTTCCCAAAAGATGCGTTCGGGAAAGATGCAAAGTCCAGAGGAAAAACTACTAAATTTGTTACAGAAGGAAAGATCTTTCACATAAAATTATTGTCCATACGATTGTCCCTGCATGAGTGTAACTGCTCATTGAAGGTTTTTTATGGTTTTCACGAGAAGACAGTTTATTGGGCAGAAAAAAGAATTTCAAGTTCAGGTCGAAACTGTTCTGTTTAATGGTTCACTAGGTCTAGACTCAGATACACTTGTGGGTAAAAGACTTGTTTTCAACTATGATATGTCGCATAACCGAGAATAATTCCTGTCCGTTTTGAAGAGGTTATTGTAACGTTTCAAAAGAAAAAAAAAAAGACTCCGCGTCCATATCAGAGTGCCCATAAAAGGGAGGGTTTTGTTTCATAGGAGACCATACATATTTGCTGGGACAAAAAATCTGTCCTATTATAGAGGTGTCCGTTAAGAGAGGTTTTACTGAACTGCGACATAACAGAAAATTGTACCCAGTTATACCAAGGAACAATAAAGTTTACTTGAACTATATTTGTTTTTAGAAATTCTTACGGGAGCTGCGATGACTCACGAGGAAGGTCCATAAACCGTGAGAGTTTAATTTTGATGAAAATTAGTGACAAGATTCAGTTCGAGTTGCTAAGTAACGTAGTAATAGTCACTTGATGCGCAAATGCTTCGTTGAGCTGCTACACCGACGCCATCTTGAAATCCTGTAGGCAATGTCCAAGAATATCCTTTTAGCACAAAAATGAAAAAGCTTTTGATATATCTGACTTCAGTATTGTAAACCAAGGTAAATTATCTATATGTGAGAGTACTTCCAGTGCATGACCGCCATCTTGAAAGGCGCCATATTGAATCGTCGTCAAATATGATAAATGGCAAGGGGGTCATGTGGGGTATCAAATAGCACTGGAATTTACTCCTGAATTCATTTCCGTAACAAAAGTTTAGATATCTGTTTTCACTTCAGAGTTAAGAGCTCTCTCGCTCACAGGAACATACAAAAACTGAGCAAGTAAAATTTGTGATATGAAATGCGGTCGTGCAAACACTTGCATGATTTTAACTAATGCAATAGTAGTTATTTGATCTACAATAGCCACTATACCAATCAGATCTTGAGACTAGTGAGAGATTTCGTTAATTGAATTGAAATGACTGTAGTGAAAAATGGAATAGCAGCACTGAAACAAATTATACCTATTTCAAAATCGCTATATATACTGTATATGAGTCTGTGTGTGTTGTGATTATGCATAGCATTTAAATGCTGTAATATAAGTTAGGTGGAACGGCACATATGGTTTTAAAGAATCTGTCTTGAAGTTATTAGAAAATTAATAGAAAAAATATTAGAAAAGTAATATAAATTATTGCACATAAGCAAATATTAACCTACTAACCTTTTGCTCTTCAATTGTGATGATGGAGATCCAAAACGTAGTGATTAGCACACAGCATCATGGAGCAGTGCAAACACTTAACAAATGCACTTTCGTCACAATCTTCATGACCACAGACACTATTTTCTACTAGTCTTCAGAACATTTGTAAATGAACCAACTATTGCTCCTGTTACGTACCCACATTTCTGCTATGCATATGCAAGCATGTCCTTTAGGACTGGCGCACAAAATTGATGATACACAACAGAATGCATTTTCTTTATGAAAATTCTACCATATTACTTGTACACCGAACAAGTGAACACCTGCTACAATCAGTTATTTATCACATTTTTGATAAGAAAACTAGTCTTGCCCTTATTATAAGCAAGTGTTTTATCGTTAAAGGTGGAAAGATGCAGATATTTAATTATTTTATATTGAAGGGAAAAGGAAGAAAGAGGCTTGTTTTATGGATTGCAACTTGGAATTGAATCTTGTAATAATCTTTACTGCCACATATTCTTAGCAGTTGTGCATGCATTCTCTTATCACTAATAGCAGAACAGACACAAGAAAAGTGAATTCTAAGTTTCCAGGTGTATCTTCTAAGAATTGGCTGTGGGCTGATAATTTAAATCTCCTTCATTGTTCAATGTGGCAGCAATAAATCGATTGTATTTAGAGAAACTGTCAATAAATACATTAAAGTATCTTAAATTGGTAATATCCACGGTAAATTATAGGTCGTCAAATATGAGTATTGGAAAGGAACGCAATATTCTGCAACAATAATGGTCTTTGCGTAAGGTTTCAAGATTGGAGAATAAAACTTAACACACTATAATGGACCACGTAAAATTGCCTAAAAGAGATTTTTGGTTTGATACAATTCAACGTCCCACACGCCTGCTACACTAAAGGAGACGTAGACCTACTGATTATAGTGGAATCCGAACAATTTTGTTCGTTCAACTAATATGTACCAGTTTATATAATTTTTTTAATATATATCCGAACAATCCCTTTGGTATTCTCTGCTTGTCAGTACTATTAGGCATGTGTTTCATCGACCAACAGTCTATTCCATCGCACTTTGAAATAGGTATAACTTGTAGCATGCTGATATTCCATTTTTCACTACAGAAATTTCAATTTAATTAACGATTTCTCTTACTAGTCTCAAGATCTGATTGGTATAGTTGCTATTGTACTGCATTAACTACTGCATTAGTTAAGATCATGCAAGTGCTCGCACGGCCGTGTTTCATGACACAAGTTTAACTCGCACAGTTTTTATATGTTCCTGTGGGTAAGAGGGCTCTTAACTCTGAAGTGAAAACAGATATCTAAATTTTGGTTACGGAAATGAATTCAGGAGTAAATTCCAGTGCTACTTCATACCCCACATGACCCCCTTGCCATTTATCATATTTGACGACGATTCAATATGGCGCCTTTCAAGATGGCGGTCATGCACTGGAAGTACTCTCACATATAGATGATCTACCTTGGTTTACAATACTGAAGTCAGATATATCAAAAGCTTTTTCATTTTTGTGCTAAAAGGGTATTCTTGGACATTCCCTACAGGATTTCAAGATGGCGTCGGTGTAGCAGCTCAACGAAGCATTTGCGCATCGAGTGACTATTACTACGTTACTTAGCAACTTGAACTGAATCTTGTCACAAATTTTCATCAAAATTAAACTCTCACGGTTTATGGACCTTCCTCGTCAGTGGTAGACCGTTCATCATTCCACCATTTCATTCATTTATCATCATCAGTGTCTCACTTAATCTCCATTCATAAGCGTGGGACGTGAAACTAAACGTTTCATTTCATCTCCATTTCCATGCCCAAGTTCCTGCTTCTTGAGTTAAAGATATGTAATATTTTCCATATGTGAACTATATTAAACTAGTGTATTAATATAGGCTGCTGACATATTGGTGCCTACAATTCTCCGAAGAATTTGACATTTATGAAATCTGATAGAACAACTTCGTGTAGGCTTTCCTTCGGAAGTAATTTGGAAAGACATGACTTGTTATTCAATGCATACTGGAGAGTATATCTCATCCTTTTTGAAATTCGCGAGTAATTTCTGTTTTCTGTATTACTACTCTCTGAATACAGCGTGAGTGTAAAGCCAGTTCTTATTTGTAAAAACAAGTATTTCTAAAATAAACAACATATCACAGTTTTATTTCTAAGGAATACATTATTAGGGTGTACTTTTTGGTTATTAAGTTATATTTCAACGTATGCACCCACATTTTCCGCAAACTTCTAAAATGTTTACAGGATTACACGCCAGGCAGCTAGAACTGATGCTAGTTTGTAGGATAATCTAAATTAAAAGTAAGCACTGAATTTACAACCACCCTATATATTGACATCTGAAACCGTTAAATTATTCCTTGTCTTCCTGTAGATTTCATAATAATTTTTATAGATACGTTGCTTTCATCAATTCCTGACTTACAACTGCTTGAAAATTAGTATGTATATTTTCTTTTATTGAAAAAACGAAACGCAGTACAAATACTAACTTTGAGTATGCGAAAATTGCAACTGACTTGGTGACACTATCGTCTAGAATCAATGTAATTTGTTTAAGGGCATTAGATGTATGTTCTAAATTTCCATTACTATTACTTGTGTACTTACTGTGCATTTCGTTACATATCTAAGAAATGAAAAACTTGGAGGTCACAGCTTAGAAGCCATTATAAAAAAGAAGAAAAACATAACAAATGGAGTAGCTGAGCAATTAAGTTGGTACGATGAATGGAAAGAAAGCTTTAACTCATTAATCACAAACACAATAATAGGTAAGGAACTCTCCCTACTGTTCTTTAATCTCACTTCCAGAGTGTAAAAAAATGTAGGACTTGTCGTTTGAAGAGGGATACTCTATGTTTAAACTATTGTAAAAAAGAGTAATCAACCAAACAAACAAACTTTCTGATGCTATTTTTTCGCTTTAAGTATATACTACACTAGACTCTTGCTAATCCGGCTTCTCAGTAATACGGCGCACATCCAACCAAAAACACGTCCACAATGTATTATCCTGCGCATGCGAAACAATGCCTAGTTAAACAATGCTTTTTTACCTATTCGAAACTGTAGTATTCTTTGCAGTTCGGTTGCGTGATAGAGCATGACATCGTCGCGTATCATCATTCCGACAGTTAAAAATTAGGGATATGTTTCATAGTGAGTGATACTACTCAAAGACTAAGTTTTCTTTGAAAATTAATGTATATTTGGAATTAATAAAGTATATCCTCTATGTTTTAAAATTATATCCTTTGATTTAATAAGGTACCGTACACTATATCCCCTATATTTTCAAAATAAATAAAAAACGAGATAAATAAATAAATCAAATAAATGTCAGACATTCAATAAACCGGCACCCATATCTGCCAGGAATGGCCGGATTAGCGAGTCTAGTGTATTGTGCCATGAATACTTGTCGAAACAATCTTTCTGTAAAGTTTACTTCCCAAAGACATGTTATAACGTTTTAAAGACGTTGGGAATCCTTATTTTGGCAAAATGTGCAGTTTTCCCATGTTCAAGTGACAGGTTAAGAGGCCGTGGAAGAGAGACAGCTGAATATGTATATCGGCGATAGAGAGGTGAATATGTATGTAAAACTATCAAAAGGGCGCCAAGCTACAATCTGGCAGTTAATGAGTCCAATTTTGCCAACGTTGCAAGAGTAAGCTACTGCGATTGTCACTAGCAGACACAAGAATATTGATGTGCTCTTTCCGTTAAAAAAAAGTTACTTGTAAATCTTATTCTTACTGAAAAAATGTTTTGTTTGTGTGCAAATTGTAGTATTTCTATGGCATTTGGACGGATAATTTTCAGGTTGTGGATCATTCGCTCACGCCTAAATTAATTTCAGTCTTTTACTGAACTGTTCTGCCCTGTTGGTAGTTTTCTTGACCATTTCATGATTTATTCCTACTTTTGCGATTTCTTGTATTCTTTGCAATGCAACGTTATCAAAATTATTCATTTGTATAAGGCAAAGTAGTATGTATGGCCTGCTCCGTGGGAATGAGGATGGTAGCGGTCGTCATGGCCTCAGTAACTATCTAGGTATTCACCAGGTGAGAATGAGGGAAAAAGAATGGCCAGGCCAAGATTTGAGATGAGATTTGAGGCCTTGGGAATGGGACGCTAGTTCTTCATCAATTGAAATGCTGTCACATGTTTTCAAATAATATTATTTTATTTTTTAAATATTTCTAATATTTTTTTCTATTCTATGCTGCTATTTGAGATTATAATTTGCCTCAGTTATAACATTTTCATTTTTGATTTACGTACTACGACTGAGAGAGTGAACCATAAGTTTAGTTACAGCACAGTGTTTTAAATAAATTAAGTGTATTATGTAATTGAAATATTTATAAGAATCTATACTTTTTAAAAATAAGTGTGTGACTGATTCAACATATTACAACGTCTGTAATTAAGCTACATTCTGAGGTATGTCATTTTAAGCTGTAGCTGTTGTCTTTCTTGTCGTTTAAATTTTTTCAGTGTGTTACGTTTTTGACGCAATATTGTTTTCAGAAGCTGTTACAAGTCCTACGCAAACATTTTAAATATTTTTGTTAGTTTAAGATGTAAAAGTTGATTCTTAATCATTCCCTGTTGTTATTAATTTATTAAGCAGAACCTATTATTTTGTATTTTCTGAAACTGTGCGCCAACACAAGAGAAACGTTACTAACGAGTGCCTAACGAGATTATTGAGAATTGGCTTCAATATGCCAAACAGATGAACAAGAAAATCAGTTAAGAATTTAGCTGCAGTTCCACAGAACTTTATCTGACATTTCGCAGCGTCGAAATTAGAGTTAGATTCGAAATTACAGTCAGTAATCAAAAGTAACATTATAAAGGAGCAAATATGTATTTCTGGTTATTCAGCAATGTGTTTTGTTTCTTGAAACTGACAAAAAGTGACATTTTTTGAAAAGTTCTATTCCCAATGCGCCGTAAACTTGTTGAACTTATTTTCAGCAACATATCTAAATATTGTTGTTTTTTTTATTATTTAATTAAGGTGTCAGCAACAATTTTCTAGAACAAGTGTATAAAAGTTAAAAGGTGAATTTCTGATATTTGAAGAGATTGTCCTTAATGTACAGAAACAAATAATACGAGCAGCATGAAAAAGATGCTGCTGAAGAGAATATAAAGAAATAAACCTAGGATAATGTACATTTATATTTTATTTCACTACTAACCGAGATAAACTGATATATATATATATATATATATATATATATATATATATATATATATATATATATATATATATATAGTGGATAGAGTAATTTTTGACTACATAATGTTCGCTTGCTCTCATAATTTTAAGCATTTTTTTACTCAAAATCTTATTTACAAAGAATGTTTTTGGGTGTTCCACTGCTACAACTGGTGTGTGGCCACGTCGGGTATGTATGTTGGGGTGTCTTATGTAACCTTACGAGGTTCAAACTGTATATTAACGTCATCACAATCATCACCTGCCAGTTTTGAAAGCGGCTATATTGGATTTACTATTTTTAAAATAGGAAAACGATTGCTAAGAATTGTTTCTTGAATTTGATGATTAAACTTCAATCCTTTTCCTATTTGTAAAAAAAGAATAATAATAATAATAATAATAATAATAATAATAATAATAATAATAATAATAATAATAATAACAATAACAATAATAATAATAATAATAATAATAATAATAATAATAATAATAATAATCCAACATAGCCGCTTTTAAAACTGGCAGGTGGCGATTTTGAAGTTTGAACCTCGTAACGTCACATAAGACACCGCAACATACATGCACGGCCTGGCCCATACAAGTAGTAACAGTTCCTCGTGATGAAGACAGAGTGATGCAAAAGCTCCTAAGCAGGTAAAATTCTACAGACGAATCTTATGTTTTCTTCCAACTACTATGTCGCTGCCTGGCCGGCTTGTTTTCAGCCCACTACTTGTTCCTAGAAAGGAGGTGGTATATATACAGAGTGACGCAAAAGTCCGGAGCCCATAGGCCAACTCGGTTACTATTGCAGATATGAAAATAAGGTAAGAATATTTTTAAATTCCAGCGTTTTGTTATGTACTAGTATACCGTCCAAGAAAGAAAATACGTTACCGTGCGTCATGTTGGACTACATGAATGAAAGAATGTGTGGCCTGAAATTTGCTGCACCGAGAAGAATTGAAAGAAGACACGATGAAAGAAAAACATGCGACTTCAGCATCCGCGCCAGTGGCGTAGCAACCACGGGGTTGTGTGAGAGAATAGATACAAAAGACACGAAATTAGCCCTGCATTGCATCTTTCATCGTGTCTTTCCGTTCTCTTTGGTCCAAATAATTTCAAACCACACTTTCTTTCACTCAGTGTTGTCGAACAGTGGGAGCGTTTTACTTTCCGTTACTTTTGGGCGGTATACTGACATTGTAAAAATATTTAGATTTTTTTTCTTTATTCTTGACAAATTATTTTCCGTGTTATTAGTAAATAATTTTAAAATATTCCATACGAAACAATTTAAAAAGCATTCCGTCAACATTGTATAAAAAGTTTTCAGTAATGTTTGGAAATCGTACAGAAAACATTTTTCGAAAACTTTTCTAACGGCATATAAAATATTTCTAAAACGTTTTTGAGTGTATTAAGAGAATATTTTCAGTATTATTTGGAAAATGTTTTCAACAACATACAGAATATATTTCCTTACATGAAGTAGGATACATTTTCTGAAGGAAAATGATGGCACGTTTTAGAAACGTTTTGAAAATATTTCTTCCTGTGTGGGCTGTAACTGTAATACTTGGTGCTAAAGGTAAACATGCAATATTTAGAAATATAAACTAATGTAGTGATCCCCTGTTTCTATTTTCAAATCAAGTGTTATCACGCAAGGAACTTTATTGGAATGCCTCTTATCATTAGGAATTATTATCCGACTGTAAGAATGAAAAGAGAAATTTGACATGAAAGAAGATTCCGTTTGTTCAGGAATTATCCGACAAGAGTGGTAAATTGAAGTTCAAATTAGTAGAATTATCTTTGTCACGCTCATAAATCGATATAAACTATTCTGAGTTTATATCGATTTATGAGCGTGAAAAGATAATTTATAATTTGAATTCAATTTACCATTTTGTCGTAATTCCTGAACAAGGAATCCTCTTCTCATGTAAAAATTAAGACACTTCTAAACGGTAATAATTCCACCCAGCATATTAATTTGGTATGTGAGTAAAGTTATTAATGCTTATGAACGAACACTAGTAGTCTATTCAGTGAAAATGCCCTTGCTCGTACATTGTAGTGACTTGAAATACAAAATTCAGTTAAAACAAGCTACCACATGCATGGTGCATACTCGATTTAAACGATAAAGCTCAATTGCTTCATGACAAGTTCAGCAGGTGAACCACACACTGATATTTCTCAAGAATATTTCTTATCTTTAGCGGTGTAGGAAAATAATTATTTATAAAGGAAGCATACAGTTTTACATCATTCTTTGCTGTGGACTTACAAATCGATGTCATGAACTTTTCCACACTCTTATATGTTTATAGTATTTTTAACTAGTTGATTATTGTCGACATTGTAGTTAAATTGTATGTGATTACAATATATGTCACAATGAAATGTAAATATATGTAAACCATGATTATGTCAAGTATAAATGAATATTTTTATTTTCTATGAATGACCCATAATTGTTTCTTGTGATTGGTTATATTACGCCATTTGCATTTTTGCAAATCTTTGTGATTCAGACAAAGACAATGGATCAACACATGTAACAGACAAGGGACGTATGCGAATTGTGACAGCTATATATTTTTGAAAACTGGTACTCTGACTAATCGTGTATCGCTAATCATCGAGGTGATAGTCACTCAGTGCGAAAATGCCTTGTTTACCCGTTACGTATAATACATATACCAGGCAGTTAATGGGTCAGGCTGTGCCGAGTTATACCCCGAAAACGCCGGAAAAAGGCAGAAAATGAAAAATGGGTGCAGGTAACTTGATGTCTATGGTTGGGGGACATATGACCAAGAACACAGCAGTAGCACCCCCAAAACAAACTTATAACATTTGAAATAGAACGCATATCATTTTATGGCATTAAAATAATTGGATTTAAAAGTGAAAGAAAATAAGCAAACGGCAAATTATCAGTGTTTTCAAATAAGGGAGATATGAGGCTCTAAAGCTGAGAAATTATGGGGCATGTACAAAGAAACGATCAAAAATATACAAGAACAGCAAGACTGTAGAAGGAAAAACTGTAAAGTAGGAAGTAAACCACAGTATGCACAGCATCCAATTACTAACATGCTTCATACAAGACTCTCCCAAAGGAAGGGCAGATGTTAGAGTAGCCATAGAGAGGAAGCCCGATGTGACATAAGACAGAAATGTGAACAGCAAGCCTTCCTTTAGCCCAACCATTCCAATGGTGTGTGAGAGGAATCGATATATCGAGCCGTCCATGATATCTATAAAACGAACTGTTTTGGGATTTCAACACTGGATAAAATCCTGAATGCCTTCCAAACCAGAGGAACGACGGTGCAGCGCCTGAAAAGACTACAGAAAAACTGTGACAAGATAAGAAGATAAGAAACCTGTGACAAAACCTGTGGCACGAAAGATAAGAAACCTGTGACAAAATATGTCAGTCAATTCGCAAAGATTAATGACCTATGATAGGTGTCACTAAAGGGTATAGGAAAATTTAACATGTGAGACAACAATGAAGACAAAACACACTGTATTCAGGTTAACAGTAATATACAGGCGCAAAATATTTTTACACCAATACATAAAACAGAAAACTATAGATATTATGGTAAAAATATATATATTTCTCCTCCTAGCTCCACGCTCGATATGAAACATAAAGTCCGTTAGACACTAGATGCTCTCCATGCTATGGTTTACTCCCTACTGCACATTATTTCCTTCCGTAGTCTTATTGTTGCTGTACATTTGTTCGTTTCTCTGTACAAGCCCCATAATTTCTCAGCTTTAAAGCCTCATATCTCTCTTATTTGACAACACTGATAACCCGCAGTTTGCTTATTTTCTTTCACTACTTATTCAAATTATTTTAATGCCATAAAATGATATACGTTCTACTTGCAATATTATACGTTTGTGTTACGGTGGCAACACTGTTTGTGTGACACTACTGCCGTGCTCTTGGTCACGTTTCCCCTTCCCGCATGTATCAGATTACTTGCACAAATTTTTCATTTTCTGCCTTTGTACGGCGTATTTAGGTTATAACTCGGCACAACATCACCCGGCCAGTGCATGGTATAAGCATTATACGTAGCGGGTAAACAACAAATTTTCGCTCTGAGTGACTATCACCACGATAATTAGCTATCTACAGTTAGTTAGGGTACCAATTTTCATACATATATAGCTGTCACGATTCGCATATGTCCCTTGTGAATGCCATGAATTATGCTTCTATGCACTACTTTTTAAGTTCTTACACTACATATTTTTGTCATATGAAAATAACTTTAGGGAAGACAAGGTGTAAGATTTCTTAGCTTTGAAGTCAATAACATAGAACTAACTATTTCAATATATTAGTATTAGTCATTTGGTTATGTTGTTTTGTTCAAAACTGATTTTATTAGCTAAGTACTAGACAATTCGTGATAAATGTTTCGTCTAACCTTGTTATGCCCCGCAACTGGCCATAACAGCTCTGTTGATATTTTATTTACTGGTTTGTTATTTATTGTTTGTGATTACATTTCGTAGAATTTCAATTTTCTACAAAGTTGGGATTTATATGTTTTATTAAAATGTTAACCTGTTCTAGATCTGCAGCAAGAAATATTATGAAATACATTGTTAATATTTATTTTAAATGCGATAGCGTATACTATATAACTGTGCCGTTAAAGATATGGCTTAATTTAAAATTATTAAGTGCGAATTGGCGAAATAGCTTTCTTTTCCAGAACAAGAAGAAGCAGAAGGGAGAGAATTAATTTGATAAAGAAAACAGATAATATAGTTCAAACAGAAACGTAAGACATTATTTAAGAAAGGTTAATCCTCTCATAAAATATTTGATTAAAATACGTTATTTGGAATTAGAGGTGTACGAAATTAAGGATCTACGATATTTTAATCTGGTAATATATATCCATAAATAATTAATTAGTTCTGATAGCAGCTATTCTAGATAATTATTAATTATAATACACAATATATTATTTTTGATCATGGAGAGCGAGCAAATAACGTGTATGGCTAACTAAAGAGTTTTTTCTGGGGGCTTAAGCCCTTCTACTTCTTGCTATGTTGCCAAATAAACGAAAATTTAACTTCATGAATTAAGAAATAATCATTATCCAAATTCTAGTGTTTTACAATAATCTTTTGGTCAATATGGAAGCTAGTCCGGATGATATTCAACCTATTATATATTCCATGGGATTAATATTTACTGTCAGAAAGATCTATAACAATTTATCAGCATAATATTTCTGATTAGTGAGATGATAACCATAGCGCATAGCAACACAGCACTGTTTATTTCTATTTAAGTTGTAAATTCGGACTACCCGAACGTTTCTTCTCTGTACAGTTTTGAAGTCGTCTTGTCTATTTGGCAACGAGGTAAGGATATTTACAACAGACTAATAGAAGACTTGATTTAATATACGAGATTATGATAATAATTTAAATATATATGTATTAAAGAGTAAATAAAATGATGCTATTATTACATAGTGAATAAATATGTCCCATGTGGAAATATTGTCTTTTTCTGAACTGTTGTAACCTGAGATGCTAACTGAAACAGGAAATGTACGGAAGCTGAGAGAAGAATTTTAATATCATTATAAATAACATGGTGCTGATTTCTATCACTTGGTAATCTATTTTTATGTAGATATCATGAAATATCGGAACAAGACCAATATATGTACTGCATCATTATATAAACACTATTCATAGATATAATATTTAAAATACATATTACGCAGTTTTAACTACAAGTAGATTAATTCATCTGGTCTGCGATTTCATATGGAAACATGAAATAAATAAATACATACCAATTGATCATACTATAAAATATGTACAAGGAAATTAATGTATATGTAATATTGGTACTTGTCACTCAACTATATTCTCCTTTTTACAGCTAGTTCTATGTATGATGTTTTAATTACTCATCTTTATAGACAAGCTAAAACAAGATTTTGGCTTCTTACTTATATTTATTTTTTGAGAATTTGAATGTTTCTCCAATGACTGTATTCATTCATATCGTCAGTCACGGTAGTTATCTAGTCCCGTGCGGTGTGATTGAGAAATCATCATGATTACATTTACATCCTCATTACCGAACTTGGATCTAAAATACAAAATCTTTCCACGGTTCTCATTCATGGTGGCGACTCAGTATACATGCAAGGGCCAAACGGTTCAATTGTCATAACATAGCCTTCGGTCGACGGAATGGATGATCGATGTACCGGAAGAACGAAGTGGAGCGTTACAAACTAGTGTTTTTTAAATTTTACAATTAGCATTTTAAGTGCATGATTGTACTCTCTGATATATCTAGCTACATACGTGCTTGAGCGGTACGGTACGTAAGAGTACTAGATGTTATTATCATATAAACAAATTCAATGAGTTTGGAAATTATATTCTTTTGTATATCAGTTAAAAGTTCCTATAACATGATCATTAATATTTATTTCTTTATATATATATTTCTCATATACTTTAAAAATTACCGGTTGTCAGGTTTCTATAATTGAAAATTAATTGCATAGATATATAATTACTAACACTCACCAACTGCCATAAGTCGTACAAATGTCTAAAATAACACTGATTTACACACATTTAATATTACTTTTTATGTATATAACTTGTCACCTCAGTTCGTATATCCAATATATACAGAATGTTAGTAAATTATTATCAAATCATCTCTGTGGAATTATCTATTCATCTCTGAATTGTGAGTGCTCTGTATATTAAGAAACGTAGTTTGAAAGAAATGTACAGATAGAAATATAGTTTTATACAAATGTAGAAATATTTTCTTATGTCGTATTTTGAGTGATAACTAATGTATTTTGTTCCTCTTGGTTAATACAGTATCCATGCTAAATTATACTTAAAATATGCGAAAGGAGGGAGAATAAGAAAAGAACACTATTTAGTTTTATTACAAATTCTATTCTCCCGTTTTTGAAACTTTTAAATAATAATATCTAAAATATAATGAAGATGAATGTGCCTTCTTTCTTTACCTATTTGTACAAATTCCTGCATCTCTTTTATAAAACTTAAGAGAGGTCCACCGCTATCTCCCTGGAAAACAAAACATTATATTCAGTTAGCAAGAAGCAATTGATCTAAATATTAAAAAAAAATTGATGTATCTAAAACTGAGCTGCATACATATATATATATATATATATATATATATATATATATATATATATATATATATATATATATATATATAGAATGGATCCCGTAACTTGCAACACCTTTTTGCAACTTTACATCCAACAGAAAAGCAAAGCTAAAACGTTTATAATGTAATTGTCTATAGAACACCATTGTTTAATATACTCTAAACTACCACAAGATTAACTGTAATCCAACATAAATTTGTATTTTTGTATTCTGACTAGACTACATCAGATAGCTACATACGGAAAGTTTATAGGCTAATCATAAGTCCCCAATAACAAGATTATTACTTAGTTCTGCCAAGAAAGGAAGCAGCACTATCAGAAATATTCACGTTTTGGAACGTGTACAACAGTACGATCGGAATTGACAAAAATAGTGAAAGTAATATCGAAAGTACTTTATTGTCGAATACCTGATAATGATTCGGCAATTTTCAAAGAAAAAAGGAACGGGTTTATATAATATTGAAAAATTGACTTTAATCGAAAGACTTTATTTAAGAAAATTCTCAGATAAATAGAAACACGTCACTAGCAGGTTTCCAATAGAAATAAATGTCATAATTCCGTTTATGGCAATTTGAAATCTCGAATCGTTTAGGAAATATGATAAATATTAATAGCATTTGGAATACTCCTTAAAATTATACGAATTTTCTTTGAAAAAACTGGTGTTGCTTTCCTCTCTTCTCGTAACATTACTGCAATAGGTTTTGTCTCTAGTAATTAATTGTGCTCATAGTTAAATTGCTTCTCAAATTAAATGGTAGGAGGCAAAAGTGCTCAGCAAAATATGCAAAAAATATGTCTTGTAGATAAATGTAATTTTTGAAGGGGAGTAGTTGATATTTAATACTATCTGTTTAGCTTATTTAAAGTTTATGGAACCCAAAGTTTCAACGACCCATTCACAAATCATCTCCGTTAAGTTCTTTCTTTAACAAAGTTGATCTAGTTTCTACTTTGTATTCCTATTTCTGTTAGACACACATTATGTTCTCTTCATATTTGCTGTTAAGTCTTTCAAATAGTCTTCATCCGATTAGATTTCCAGTAAAAAGTTTGAAAGTGAGTCTATAACTATTCCATTCGGGCTACATGACATGCCAACTTGGACCTCTTACACTTAATGACCCCAAAGAATTTCGGTGAAAGGTGTGAATTAAGTTGTTCCTTGTGATGAAGTTTCCGCCATTCCGCATTCCTTCCCTTTTGGATCCGAATATATACATGAGATATATTCCCAAATACATATAGTCTGAATGTGTTGTTCAACCATACAAGACAAATGCATAATCATCCTTACACACACACACACACACACACACACATATATATATATATATATATATATATATATATATATATATATATATATATATATAGATAGATAGATAGATAGATAGATAGATAAATAGATAGATATATAAAGTACGGGACAAGAGTAAACGACTAAAGATTCCATTAAAACTAATGGCATTTTTGGTCGTTTATTCTTGTCCCGTTTATATATATATATATATATATATATATATATATATATATATATATATATATATATAAAGTTCGAAATTCTTCGAGAGAAAATAGCTTGGACTTAATAACCAAAGAAAGGCTTTTCTCTGTTTATATTCAACTCCTTAATTCTTAAATGTTTATCTGCTAATGTCGAATGTAGATATTTCAAAGTGTTGATTATCACGAAAATATTACTTTATATTTCACAAGATTTCATATACACTAGTTCAGATTAAATGATTTTCAGAAACACGATTTTATTTTTATATTTAACAAACAAAGTTAAAATATAATAAGAGAGGATTAACCTTAGACGGTTCTAAACATCACTTTGTGTATGATTGGAGATAACGAATGATTGGGCAAGAAAATATATATTCGTATATAATAGGCATTGTATCTATTGTACATAATTCTTCTTGTGTTTTTGTGAAATACATATGTTGTAGCAATATAATCAAGAATCTATAATCTAGAGTATAGAATCTTCTCATAGGTGAAATTACAAAAATAAGATATGTGTGTGTTTTCATTTAATTAGCCAACATGTTCACATATATTTTTACACTAAGACGGATAATCTGATATAAACGAATATCATATCATCATTAACTTTGTGTTGGAAGTACTAATTTGGCCTCTTGGTATTAAGATTCTAGCACATTATCAATTTACTCATTGTCATTAGTCTCAACATCACCTATTTATTTGTTCCCCTCCTGATATTATCCATTATGATTTCATTTTTTACTTTCTAATTATCACCATAACTATACTTTTATTATGGAGACTGTATTGCTGGGATAGGTATTTTATAGTATTTTCAATTACATTAGATTTTGTTGTTTGCTTACCTATTTGGTGTAATATAATAAGCATTCTATATCATTCACAAATTATTTTTTTTATAATTTTGTCTTTTATTTTTCTATGTATTCGTTAATGAATATTTTTCAAAATATGTTCTACGTAGTTCCATTTGTCCCTATCTCTTGGAATATATGTACTATACTAGAAAAGGATAACCTATTTATTTGTCTATCAACATCACCTATTTATTTGTTCCCCTCCTGATATTATCCATTATGACTTCATTTTTTACTTTCTAATTATCACCATAACTATACTTTTATTATGGAGACTGTATTGCTGGGATAGGTATTTTATAGTATTTTCAATTACATTAGATTTTGTTGTTTGATTACCTATTTGGTGTAATATAATAAGCATTCTATATCATTCACAAATTATTTTTTTTATAATTTTGTCTTTTATTTTTCTATGTATTCGTTAATGAATATTTTTCAAAATACGTTCTACGTAGTTCCATTTGTCCCTATCTCTTGGAATATATGTACTATACTAGAAAAGGATAAAGTGGGACAAGGGTAAAATTACATGTATGCGTGATAACGTAAAATAGGACTGACAGGAACGTAAGACTTATATTAACACAATTATTATTGTGAACCTATTCTAGAGAAAGATTGAAGAATAAAGAGCATACCTTCATACTAATATTTACAAGTAAGACTCACGTCAAATTGCTCCAAATAATTTAGAAAGGCCATAATCAATAAAAGATCTCAAATAATTCGAATTGAAATATATATGCATATCTTATACGTTAAATGAAGAAATACATATTGCAATACGTTCCACCGCTGTATAATATCAACCAGCAATATCGTGCGCAAAAAAGTGTTACAATAATGATATTCCGAAAAGATATGTTCTAGCAAAGTGATCTCTTACACCAACTACAACGAATCACAGCAACCTGTCCACAAGTGCCACCCTTCGGGATGTGATACTTTTCAAAAAAGCATTCTGCTGGAGTCTGAAATTGTACCGGCTTGTGTGCTTTATAAGGGTCCTTCAAGGTTGATCCGGATTCTCGTACATAAATAATCGATGAATAGCTGGACTATGATGAAACTTGCGGGTGACGTATTGTATTCATTCTCGAGTAACTAGCAACGGCATGACGTATTTGAAGCATGCACAGCAACTGCAGCGAACATAGCGGCAAGCAATGTGTCTGTTAGGGTGGGCCGAAAAAAAAACTTTTTATTTTCTTAAGTCGCTATAGCACGGAAAAGTTGCCTTTGGTACTGATTAGAAAAATTAAGAAAAAAAATTGAAATCGGTTAACATCTTCCGTTTGCGCATCGCAGTTAAAGTTTACCAAAAATGACGGAAATCTTGTGATTTTTCATTTCTTTTGTCTTATAAATAAATAATATTTAATCGATTCCATGATTTATTTTCGTTAATATTAATTGTAGTAAGTATAAAAATAGTTACACTGTCGACGTTATGTGGTCGAATGAATGGATACATAGGTAAATTTCCTTTTGTGGTACACAAGTATGGTGAACGTCATAAGTGCCCTGCTATCGCCTTGACAGTATGAAACTACCATTAACGTATAGAAAGAACAAATTTATATATTGCAAAACTTTGTCCCATATGGGTATAGGTAGAGCGCTAATAAAAAGAGTGTTGGAATCGACTCTCACTAACGGTTTTTATTATAAATGTTTCACTATAAAAGTATTTTTACAAAATACTGTAGAGATAATCTCTCTAGTATACAAGGTTACGTATAGGTCGTATTTTTGTCCGTAAGGTCGCAGACAGGATCTCTACAGATCCCTGTAGCAGGCTAAGCAGAGGGGAATTTAAGGACCCAATGCTCCGTAGCAAGCAGAGAAGTGTTAAGTGGCCATTGAGCTAAGCGGCTGTGGTTAGGATTCCAAGACAGAGCCCTGTAGTAGGCTAAGCTGGAAATAGGATAGGCGTAGTCCCATAGCAGACTAGGGGCCTGGGGTTAGGTTACTCCTAATGTTCCGTGGAAAGTCGTCTTCTGCTCCGTGAAAGTGGCTGGAAACCGTCGTCTGCAGGCGATTGTAGATCCATTTGGTGTGGAATCTTCCTGCCAAACCACGTGGTGGTGCTTGTAAACACTGGGTGTAGAGCTGTTTGTTTGCTACATCATGTGGGACATATCAAAATGCATATGTGGTGGAGTTGTTTATCTGGCTGCATAAGTAAGGAGTACGTCTATGAAATTAAGGTTCAACTTCATACTATCCGTGCAATATTCGGACTCTCGATTTCTTGTTTGATACGTAAAGATAAGCAGTACAATATTCATCAGTAGCAGTGTAGATCATCTTAGTTTTCGAAATCGACTTTAGGGCTTATTTGCCAAAACATTCATCTTCATAGATGAGAGAGAGCGCGAGAAGAGAAAAAAGAGATATGGCCAAAGAAACCCAAAGCTGTTCACAAAAGTTACGAGAGAGTCATGATGACCCTGCTGTTTGACTGCAAGGATTCTCTGCTTGTTGTGTTCCTCGATCATACACATTATTTGATTTACCTCGAGAGTCATTTCCCTGTATTTATTGTACGGGCACAACATCTCCTCAAAGACTCTTTGCAGAAACTTAGGTGCGCCCCAAATTCAATGCGCACTGGAATGCTGTCGACGGAATCATGCTTCTGCATGATAATGTCCGTTCCCGTACTGCTAATATGGTGAGGGACACACTTCAGAACTTTGGCTGAGGAACACTTCAACATCATCCGTACAGCCCAGATCTTTTACCATTATTTTAACATTTAGTGACCTGAAGAAAGACATTCGGTTTCGGATATCGGTTTCAATTTTACGAGGAAAGCGAGAGTGGTTTAGATTGTGAATCCGTCAGCGACCTAGAAGACTAGAATTAATGATCTATCCTCCCTGCGGAATAAATATATAATATCGTCTGTCAATTACTTTTGTGTAAAAGAAACTTTTCTTTGGTACTTTTTCGCGAGTTTTCATTTTAGTGCCCATGATATGTAACACGAACGCAAAAAACATCATTGTAGTATTGTCACATTGTGTCCAAAAGGTTTTAGACACTAGTAGACTGTCTTTGAATGTGCGGATGCCATTACTATCCCAGCATTAAATCCAAAAATTTATATCTCTTGGTGCACTTAGTCGAAAATGAAGAATTCCACTTATTAAGGGCGTCTTTAGATGTAGTGTCGTCTTCGAGACAGCTTTAAAGCTAAGTTCCACATTATGGAGTAAATACAAAATATTTGCTTTGTTCTACATACACGGTGTCTTGTAAATTACAATTACGTAAAATAAATAACACATATTCTTTTTGTTTACGAAAAGAGAACACATGAGACCACTACAATTATATTTGGGAAAGAGGTTTTCCTGTATTGTACTGGATGGGCAAATGTTCTTTACATTGGAAAGAAAAACATAACTTGAAGTTGAATAATCATCTTCGATTTCATGTTTTAGTCTCTATTTGCGGAGATATTAAGAACAATTAATGGCTGTTCTCAATTCAACTACGGATTAGCACGTAAGGTCAGTTGGCGAGAGTCTACTTCGTAAAATTTGGTTTCCTCGATCTACCTTATAAATTACAGAGTAAAGTAATATGTTGTATTAGAAACTTCCCACATGAACGTTTCAATGTTTCTACAATGAGGAAGAATGAATAGTTCCATAGAAATCTCTGAATTGTCTCCTTTTGGTTTGAAAATGTGGCTGTCATGAGTTTGTTAACTGATGGTGATAGAATTTCTTCGCTTTAGTGGAATCAGGCTGCCACCATTACGTTGACTGCTACATTGACTCAGCATGGCATAGGATGCCCACTTTCCATTCCTTTCACCATGTGAAAAACAGATCATCGCTTTCACTCATTACTGTCGGTCTGTAAATGTCACACGATTACCGATGGATATCAGCAACATTCTGTCTTTTACAGTGCAGTAATCATATGACAGATCTCATTTTATTTTTGTAGATTTTGTATTATGGATTCCATTCCATCTTATTGCTAATCGTACATACGCAACTAGACTCGGGTGATCTATCTCTGTTGCAAGTACAGAGTACTAGGTCACGGTAGTGACGCTGCTCAACTTTATGAGTGTTGCAAGTCCTGCGTAAAAATGTCGTCCTTTTTAACATTGCGCCTCGTACATGTTAAGATTTTCATTTGTGTCCTCAACTTCCATAGGCTTTTCTGAGGATTTCCCGTTTCTTGTCACATTGTAATTCTACTAACCATTTCATTGTTGCATACTGTAAAGAATATCAAATACCCTCCTCCAATTAACATAAAAACATTCTACGGTATCTTTGATGTAAACAATTTGATGAAATATGCCGTGTAATATTTTCCAACCTTCAAAATTTCCACTTTTACTTTAGCTAACGCTCCGTAAACAATCAGGAAATGAACGCGTCATCATATTGCAAAAATAGTAATCCTGCGTTGTATGTGGTAGAAAATGTTCCATTCTATTCAATATGTTTTGTATGATATTTTAAATGATCGATGAAGAATTAGTGAAAGTTATTTAGAAAATCCTGGTTTTCACAAAACATAGTGCGTGTTAGATTAATGTGTGTATTATAAACTTACACGTGAAGTAAAGGTTCGAAATCAAAAGGGGAATAACAAGGAAGTTTTGTTTTATAAATATGTAGCTTCACTAGTGGTAGATTGGACTGTTAATACTTTAGACTCAAGCGAGTTTTGTTAAATTGAGATTAGTATGGCATTGTTAACTAATTGCTGTAACAACGACACTACATCTCTATCTACGAAGAAAGCACATGCAGTGCTCTGTACAAGACGCTACGGTAGTATGGTCTTTAAGGTGCCTGTGTGTCGAGTGGAAGCCCCGGTTCCTATCGTTCTGCTATTGTTTGAAGGCTCCTTTCGAGTTCACCTAGGAAAATTAAAACGAGTAAATAACTTGATTCTAGTAAATATTCACGTTGAGAGAATTTTCCTTGTATGATAACATCTAGGATCATTTCACAATAAACATTCGACTCATTCAATATGTTTCATATAAGATATAATGTAAAATACCATAAAACGTGATGTATGGACACGAAGAACATGTATGCGTTAGAAAAACTGCAATTTCAGTTACTGGTTCTACACTCGTTGCTTTTTATACTAATTTCGAATTAGTCTTCAGTTGAAGAGCGTTGTGAATGGTAATAGTAGGTTTCATAGGGCGTAGGAAATCGTCATTCAATTTATGTAAATTATTAGAAATAACTTTTTCATGTATTCAAACTCTAAGAGATAAAATTCTTATACACTATATAAGTGCTCTTCACAACCAGAGACTCGGAACGTTTTCCTTTCTAATTTTATTCCAATTGCTTTCCTTCGAAATTAGATTACGATATGATATCTGACTAGTTGCACAAGTAGAATGTCAAAGCTGAGAACAAAAGATATTAAATATTATCAATACAATATTTACAAAAATAAATATTTGAATTGTTTCTTGTTATGCATTTTGAAATGGCGAAATTATAAGTTCTGTGTAAAGCTTCTGTGCAAGCTGTCAGGAAGGCGCAAAGAGGAAGGAAATGAGCTCAAGCATATGTAATAAAATAACTATGTTCCTAATTATAAATATTATAATAAGAAAGGGATTTTTAATTAAATACTGTATCAATACAAAAGAACAAAATTGATAAAAAATAATACTTTGATAATATATTCTGCAGAAGTTTTTTCTAGAAAATTATAAATGGGTAATAATAATAATAATCCGTTGAATATTAAGCATTCGCTTCTACTTTCAACGTCCATAAACATCGGAGTGAAATGGTAATAGGTAATGACAAGAGTTATTTTTGTTGGTTTGTTTTGAATCGTTTCATCGTCTCTAGTATATGTTATATATAGATTTACCACTATCGGTCTAATAAAACAGGTGGCATTACTTGATATTTCGACGTAGATAGCCACAGAGCAGAAACGGTAATAGAGAGGGAAGCAGTTTTTGGATTTGACTCAGCGTACAAACAGTTCTGTATACTGTGTCAATACCCATGACTGTTCTCTTTCTATAGCTATCAACGTTGAAATGGATTTATACATCTTCCTGTTTCAATGGAGGGTTACAGGGGGAGATTAAGTTGAGTTGAGTTGATTTTGAGTTTAACGTCCCGTTCAGCAGCCAGGCTATATGAGACGTGGACCTACTGATTAATGTGGAATCCGAACCACTTGCACTCCCGCCGGGAATGGAACAGGGGGAGATTAAGTCTAGACATGATATATTCAATGATATACAAAAGGTTGCTTCTCGATGTATTTTACAACGAACATATATAGTTCGTTACTGAATTTTCTATGCCTGTGTGTGTGTGTGTGTGTGTGTGCCTATTTGTCTGTTATTTGCGAATTTTTCAATTCTGAGCCTTCCATTTGATGCAGCATCAAAAACTATCTGAAAGAAGTTATGTATTTTTTCGCGTCATCCTTATCGCTCTCGAGATATCGGCCAAGAAAGATCCGATTAATTCTCATTAAGATCGTTCCGGCAATGTTCTTCGAGTATTCTCGATTGGTTTCTCCTAATACGACACAGTTCTGATATGGACGGACGAGCAGAAATTACCTTCGGAGATTTATGTTTAATCTACTATTTTCGAGTTATAGTACTACTAATAATAACAATTCCTCCAAATTTATTTTGTTACAATTATAGTGCAGTATTATTTTTTTTTTTAAATAAGCTTTTCTCTTAATGAAACCACGTTGTTTACCTGAGAGTTATCTTGTGTTTGTATAGCATTTGTTTTAACGTTTTTTTTACAACTATTTTACAACATTTTCAATATTTGGAATTACAAGTATGGTTTACGTGATTAACTTGCGACAACTTTCTTGCCCTTTTCGGCCCGAAAAACCTAATTTACACAGGGTATTTGACTTTGGAATTTCTGAAAACAATTGAAATGTTCAATTTGTAAACAAACATTTTGCTGTATGCATTTATGTTACTCAGAAAATAATAATATAATAGATAATATTAATTTATACATATTTTCTAACTATTACATTATGCACGTACAGCCAGCAACAAAAGTAATCCTTCCTAAGCGCTCTAATTCCATTACTTGGGGTCCAGATCATCTTCGGTTGTGAGAACGCCTAGACAGTTGCAACCCAATTTACACGTAACTTTTCTAGCCACTCTCAGCCAGAGATGGTCATCCTCCCTTGTTTTGTCCTCCTGAGGGCCGCCCTCACCCTCACCTCACCCTCATTTTAGTAGTTGAGGGTGAGGGCGATAAAGTAATTGAAAGTAGTTGTGAGGGAGGGTGAGTGTGAGGGGGTCATTGGAGGGTGAGTGTGAGGGAAGGTGAGTGTGAGGGCTACAATGGAAGCTGAGTGTGAGGGCGTCAATGGTGGGTGAGTGTGAGGGCGTTAATGGAGGGTGAGTGTGAGGGCGTCAATGGAGGGTAAGTGTGAGGGAGGGTGAGGGTGTCAGTTAAGGGTTAGTGTGAGGGCGTCAATTGAGGGGAGGGTAAGGGTTCATGAAATTAATTATCTTGCAATTCTTCATTTTCGGAAAATATGTTAGAAAATTTAATGTATTTTTTTCTAAGAATTAATTATCGTTCACAGAAAATCGTCATATCAATTTTCCATCAGTTTGATACGCTTTTCATGCGCGAAGACAAGATGTTTCTCATAGCTTTATTACTTTTCTGTATTTATATATTTTCACTTTATAGAAATAATAATTACGAAATATAAAAAAAAATATCTACTGCAAGTTTTTGGCTACCGAAAATTTCAAAGTTTAACGAAAGTAACCCATTAAAAATACTAGAAGTTCTCAGGAAATAATGATTTTTTATATATTCGTTCAGAAGAGAAACTAATAAATATTCATATATTCATTCATTCTGAAATTGTAACTAAGAAAAAGCTTTATTTCTTCTTCTAAGTAAGAGAAAAATATATATAAGAAAAGTACAAAGCTGCAAACCGCAATAAATAACTTTATATTTAATTATGAAATAAAAAGATATTTCCTTCTTTCCGCTATATACGTACTTTTAGACTTCCAAACTACGCTATGCATATGAAAGGGAAGTCTTATAGAACTGCTGTGTGTCTGTCTGTCAACAGGTATCACGTCAAAATCGGTAAGAGCTATTGACAAGCGGTTTTCGGGAATCGATCCAGCATCCCAATAATAGGTTGCATCTCCTTCAACAACCTCCTACTTAACAGGTACCCTCAAATCACCTTGGCAGTCAATCTGTTAAACCGGAAGTGGTAGAACTCGGAAATTTCCGGTTTCAAATTAAAGACCACGAGTAAAAAACGGTAATAGCGATTGGCAAACGGTTTTCGGAAATAGGTGGATATGAAAGGAACCACCTTAACTCCTGCATTTCTACTAAAACTGGAAGTGGTAGGATCCACTACTACTTCAGGTTTCAATATTTATTTTCATAAACTTAAAAGGGTAAGTGCTATCGACAAACGGTTTTCGGGAATCAATTCTGCATTGCCAGAATAGGTTCCATCTCTTTCAACAATCTTACTTAAACGGTAAGTGGTAGAAGTCGACCATATCTGGTTTCAACAAACATATTCATAACTCATAAACAAATATAAAACATAGCTAGCGATAAAGAGTTTTCAGAAATCGATTTAAGGTCTTAAGGGGCAAACCACCTGTACTCCTGTATTTCCACTAAAATCGGAAGTGGTATAAATTCACTACTACTTCTGATTTCAATATTGATTTTCCTAGACCTAAAACGATAAGTGCTATCGATAAGCGGTTTTCGGCAATCGATTCAGCATCCAAAGAATAAGTTCCAACTCTTTCACCAATCTTCGAGTTAAACAAGAAGCTTTGTTGAACCACTTCTGGTTTCAACAATATTGGTCATAACTCAAAAACTGTAAGAGCTATTGAGAAACGGTTTTCGGAAAACGATTTGTCGTTCCAATAATAGGTCCCGTATCGTTCTACAACCTAATATTTAAACCGTAAGTGGTAGAAATCAACTGCTTCCAGTTACTACTATTTCCAGTTTTACTATTGAATTTAAATAGTTTGGAAGTTTACCGTAGTTTCATACTGTAGAACGATAATCGCTTGTTCTATCATATAATTCTTGTGTTATCAAATACTAGGTTTATTACCAGGTACTCAATAATATTTTTGTATTTTCCCATTATAGGACCTATAAAGTTGGAAGATTATAATTTGCTGTAATGTCATATTTCTATTCATGGATTCAATCAATATCATGGCTTAATGTGGAGTTAATACTTGATAGTGAATATTTGTTTAGAATGGAAAATTTTCAAAAATGGGAAGTTTTAAGCGGAAAATTTTCCACTTCACATCACTAGTTGCAGGGATGGTTTCAGTAGAGCAATTGTTAATATGTACATTTAATGGACGGAACAATGTAAAGGAGATTCTTCTCTTCTAGGATAGAAAATGTTTTATTTGTACCTGTACTTTATTTGAAGGAGCGCCAAGTGAAGGTTTTTTGGGGAATGGCACCTCATTCTTCACGGAGTGCTGAACTGACGAGAGTTATTGATGTAGGTCGGTGAGGTCTGGCACTAAGTTGGCGTTCCAAAACATTCTAAAGGTGTTCTATAGGATTCAAGTCAGGACTCTGTGCAGGCCCGTCCATTACAGGGATGTTATTGTCGTGTAACCACTCCGCCACATGCCGTGCATTATGGACAGGTGCTCGATCGTGTTGTAAGATGCAATCACCATCCCCGAATTGCTCTTCAACAGTGGGAAGCAAGAAGGTGCTTAAAACATCAATGTATGTCTGTGCTGTGATAGTGCCACGGAAAACAATAAGGGGTGCAAGCCCCCTCCATGAAAAACGGGACCACACCATAACACCACCGCCTCCGAATTTTACTGTTGGCAGTACACACGCTGGCAGATGACGTTCACCGGGCATTCGCCATACTCACATCCTGGCATCGGATCGCCACATTGTGTACCGTGATTCGTCACTCCACACAACGTTTTTCAATGCTCAATCGTCCAATGTTTACGCTCCTTACACCTAGCGAGGCGTCGTTTGGCATTTACCTGCGTGATGTGTGACTTATGGGCACCCGCTCGACCATGAAATCCAAGGTTTCTCAACTCCCAACTAACTGTCAT
This sequence comes from Thermobia domestica, assembly GCF_964235325.1. Classification (NCBI taxonomy): domain Eukaryota; kingdom Metazoa; phylum Arthropoda; class Insecta; order Zygentoma; family Lepismatidae; genus Thermobia; species Thermobia domestica. The sequence goes on from NC_137458.1 coordinate 219,442,642, forward strand.
AGTACTTGGAGTGCACTGTGATGTAGTTTGGAATTTCTGTGTTATGGTGTGGTGATAAATATCTGCCTATTACCCATTACGACCCTCTTCACCTGTCGGTGGTCTCTGTCAGTCAACAGACGACGTCGGCCTGCACGCCTTTGTGCTGTACATGTCCCTTCACGTTTTCAATTCACTATTACATCAGAAACAGTGGACCACTGGATGTTTAGGAATGTAGAAATCTCACCTACAGATTTCTGACACAAGTGACACCCAATCACCTGAAAACGTTCGAAGTCCGTGAGTTCCGCGGAGCGCCCCAATCTGCTTTCTCACGATATCTAATGACTACTGAGGTCGCATATATGGAGTACCTGGCAATAGAGAGCAGCACAATGCATGTAATATGAAAAACGTATGATTTTTAGGGGGGTCCGAATAATTTTGATCACATAGTGTACCTGTGGCTAGTAGTTTGATAATTAAAAATGAGGAGGGATGCTCTGAATTTCCTGAGTGAGTATTTTCCTGAATGTCAGTGAAATAAGTTCAATTACATTCTCAGGTAAACACAATTTTATTTCTTCCATGTGTGCCTATTACGAAGTATTCTATTTTGATAATAGTATTTTCTTTTATTCAGATGTTGCCGCCCATTAAACTTGCCGCCCTGGGCGGTGGCACGTTTCGTCCCCCCCCTCGCGCCGGCACTGCTACATGGTAAACATGAAAGGTTAACTACACATTAAAAAAAGAAAGATTTAATTTACTTAAAATGACTAGCACCTGCTGTTATAATACAAAGTCAGTTAGCTCTGTTCTTCACTTTAAAATAAATCAATAGAATTCAAGGAGGCTTTTTCCTCACCTATTATTTTCATTCTTTTTATTTGAGTTAGCATCCCGTTCAGCGTAACATGTGATCCGAACCACATGAGGTCCCGTCGGAAATCGAACCCGTCAATGGAGGGTGAGTGTGAGGGAGGGTAAGTGTGGGTGCGTCAATGGAGGGTGAGGGGAGGCCGTCAATGGCGGGTGATGTGTGAGGGAGGGTGAGTGTGAGGACGTCCATGGTGGGTAAGTGTGAGTGAGGGTGAGGGCAGGGCATCAATGGAGGGTGAGGGTGATGGAGGGTGAAGGAGGGTTAGGAAAAATGACCATCTCTGCTCACAGCAGTTGGTAGCACTTTGTCAAGTCTGTACGGAAGTAAAATTGTGAGTGAAAACGCACGAAACATTTCTCCATTCTGAGATCTATCTCCCTGCTTCAGAGCGTGTTGTCCAATGAACATCATATGTTAATCCCACTATTGCTGTGTATGTAATGCATTTTTTCATTACATACTGTATAATCAAAGAAGAAAACACTGATCACATATGAATCAGAAAATGCTTAAAAGTAGCTGTAAATATCAAATCTAGAACAACTACTGCAAATAACTTTGTAAATGACCGATAAAATTCGATCGTCAATATAGAGACAAGTCTAAGGATTGCCGCTAGTGTCCCACTGCCGGCAGAGTTTCCTCCAGTCGGAACATATATCTCGCGCCGGGATGTTGAAGTTACCACCGCGTAGCAGCGAAGACTTCGTTTTTATCCGCGCTCCTTCGATTCTTTGCGGAGAATCGCGAAGAGACCAACACGAACTATTGCCAGACATGTGCATGCGGTTATTATTATATATATTATTTTTTCTTGGCGAATTGTTCCTAAAGTGAGCTCCGGGGGTCAAGAATAACCTCTGTCTCAACACCATGAAGTGAAAAATCTTGAGTGCGATAATTGTATGAATTTAGATGCCAAATATCGTCGATCATTAGAAAGTGAGTATGGGAGAACTATAAAATAAAGTAAATAGACACGCGTCATTTTGTTATAAAAGTACATGGCGAATGCATTTTACCTTATCCAAAATAGTTATCGTCTCATATATACGGTTAAAAGGACACTCTGATTGACCAAAGTAATACGGTCACAACGATTTATTCCTTTACAAGCGACGTCTCCTTCGTCGTCTCCCTGTCGAAGTCAGAACAACACCCGCCCAGTAATCATAAGGTTGCTCTTTCGAGCCTCCTCCGGGGTACTTTCAATGTAATCAAATCACACATATAGGCGATTTAACATATTTTGTTGGAGTAATTTTGTGGTTCATTGGCGTTTTGTCGCGTCAGAACATAATGTCTACAATGCATTGAGGAAGGAGGGTCGGCGGATCAGAGTGAGTCACAGTGGTAGGTCACGGTGGGTGGAGCATCGCAGTGGGTCACATGCTGTTGACCCACGACCGACTGATCCACTCCAACTCTGGATTTGACACCACATAGAAAATGGAAGACTAAAAATTGCATATTCTCCATATTTTTTTGTTTTACTCAGGCAAGGGAAGAACGCGCGAATAGTGTTTGTAATTTTTACTCTCCTGTATGTTTCTATGTTTTTTCCCTCTTCTTACAGAGTTTGTGTTAAAACTGTAAAAGTAAGTAAAACGCGTAAAAATAGGAAACAAAGTACTGAGAAAGTTTCGTTAAAATAATTAACTTAAAAAAATAACCTTGTGCCCTGAAACACTAGATTAGAACAAATACAAATATCTGTCCAATGTTGTGCCGTGAAAAATTAGGGCCCGAGACGAGAGCAGATGACAGCGCCTCCGTACATATAAGTTGCCAATTTAAAGTTGAGTTCTCTGGACCATTCTTTGTGCATAATACTTTACTATTTTATCACGACTCAAATCAGAAAGTTGCAGCATTATTACACTGGAATCGTAAAAGTGTGTAATTACTGAATTCACTACAGCTCCATTTTTTCCTTCTCCCTGAACAGTGATGTCTAAGAGTAGTGGCTTATGCGTTAGTTTTGTAAGGTTGGGGACGAGAGTTCGATTCCGAGTGTGGCAATTCAGCAAATTTTTACAATCTACAAAACTGATACTTGTTGCATATAGTAACATGACAAATATTCAATTTCTCTTGTTCTGAGAGTTGAGACAACTTTCTGTACAGGTGAAACGTCAATAACACAAAATTACGTCCTCTGTCTCAACCTTCGTAATCGTCTTGCAAGTAACGTGTTTGGACAAGAATTGATGAGCACATAAGGGTGAAACACGTCCTTACTGCTGTAGTATGGGCCAAAAATGCGTTCCAAGGAATTATTCGTAGCTATGCCCAAATTGCTAATAGTGATCGAACTTACAATAGGGATTGCTGGTCACGAGAATGATCCTGTTTAGGATGTCACCTCACCTTTCTACCTAGAAGAATGGCGAAACAAAATGCATTACTGTTATCAGTGAACAAATCTTTATATTCCATTTCTTGTCACCGAATGATAATTCTATCTGTAAATCCGTAAAAGTAATAATATTATTGCGTTCATGTGTAAACCTAACAAACATCTGACATACTCTATATCTTTTTTCCTATGAATATCTTCAACTATGTTTTTTCCTTCCATTGTGATAATAATAATAATAATAATAATAATAATAATAATAATAATAATAATAATAATAATAATAATAATAATAATAATAATAATAATAATAATAATAAAGGAATAACATAATTACAATACCAATTACATGAACATTCAGAAAAATTAATAATTACCACAACGGGATTTGAACCCAAGTAGCTGGAATGAGAGTTTCCTGCTTTCACATTTTTTTTTCAAGAAATCGCCCCAATTCTCCACTGGCATCTCATTCGACGTATTGCAAACACGACAGGAACACGAACACAGAAACACTCAGGACAATTAAAAAGAGCTCATGTGGTTAGGATTCCACGTTAACCAGTAGGTTCACTTCTCATATAGTCTCGCTGCTGAACGGGACGTTAAACTCAAAATCAACTCAAACTCTTTTCCGGGAGGCAATCATTAATAAACTTATTTCGGCTCCTAGAAACAGTTGATTTCTACTTATTAGTTCCCCTCTCTCCAAGTTTCTCTTAATCTTTAAGGGCCCACCGGAGCCTGTAGGCCCTCCCGCACTACAAGGTCTCCGGTTCCGTTAGTTACTCCGTGCCCATTCCATACATGGCAGAATTATTAAGGAGACAATATTGATAAATCTCAAAGCCATACCAATAAACATTACCCAAAGGGGTCCCCGACTCACTTTTGTTCTATTTACCTTTTGCGTGCTGTTTTGTTTATGTATAGTAGCGATACTATTTGATGCTTCATTTCAATTTTAATGTTCGTATCGTATATGGAGTAAGAAACTTTTGTCTCAAAATGGCCCCCTCAAACGGCGGGAGCTTCTCTGTGGGGCAGTTGCCCCCCACAAGTTACGGCTCTACCGGTGACGTAGGCTCAACTTGAAGAACATTTCGTGATACTTTATTCATTGAGCAAAGTGTATATTACTTGTTTTTTGGTTAAAAAGGAAATCTCGAGAAAGTCATTAAGACACTCACACAAGTTGCTTAAATTATTCTATTTATGTTTTTATTTATATTTGTTTGTCATATTTGAGTATCTTGTTTATATTTTTCCATGAAAGGATTTTAAGTAGTTATTGGTTTTAGTGGAAAGTTAAGTGGTGCGTTAGGTGAAAGGTTAGCACATTGAACTTCTGTTCGCTAGACCCAGGTTCAAATCCCGGCGAGGCTGAAACGTTTTTAAATATTTCTGTTTCAATTTCAATTTCAATGCATACTGAGTGTGATAAGCAATATCTTATCTTCCCTAGAAAGAAAAAAATGTTGGAATGAGAAGAATTGGAGACGGTCTCTCAATGGAGGCAATCATTTACAAAGTAATTTCCAGTAGTTGTTCTAGGTTTGATATTTCCAGCTACTTTCAAGCATTTTCTGATTCATATGTGATCAGTGTTTTTATTTCTTTGAATATACAGTATATAATGAAAAAATACCTTACATACATACACAGCAATGTTGAGATTAACATATGATGTTCATTGCTCAACACATTCTGAACCAGAGAGATTGGTCTCAGAATGGAGAAATATTTCGTGCGTGATGTACTCAGAGTTGTACTTGCAAAAAGACTTGGCTCACTGCTACCACCTGCTGTTAGTGCCGAGAAATGTTACGTGTATGTTAGGTTGTATCTGTCTAGGCGTTCTCAGAACTGCAAAAGTTCTGGACCACAAATAATGGAATTAGAGCGCTTGGGGGAGGGGATTAATTTCCTGGCTGGCTGTACAGTTTCTATAAAACTCCCTACCCAAATTTGAAACGGAAAGAGTTGCAAACGGGTTACACACAGATCTTTTCAGTCATCAAGCTGTAATTAAATTTATATCGTATAGGGTTTAAGCACATTAATTATTCATTATAAACTACTTACTTAAACAGCATGCCTATTTCTAATGTTGTATGAAACTTTCTGCGCTTTTCAACTGGTACTTGTTTTTAATTAGTGTAAAATGAAATCGGTTTCTTGACAATAGTTTGAAATTATAGCTCTTGCAACACATAGATATACTTTCTTTCCACAAGTCAGATTTTATTTTACGACATAACTTATGCCAAACATATTTAATCCGTCGAATAATTGGATTAGACTATTCGTAAATGATATCATGGTACAACCGGGTATCTATCTAAAATCTATCAAACGTGAACATTATAGCTGTATTCAAAGAGGAATAAAAATGTTTAAAAATATTTTCACTCTCACCGAGAATTGAATACCGTTTGATACGCAGACAAATTTATCATTGTTTACACCAAAACATACTCTTTCTTCGAAGATGAACTATTGAAGAATATTTTTCCAAAACTCACAAGAGAACGTCTTATATTGATAGTAGCATTGCCCAATCAAGCAATTGGTAATCGGTACAGCAGTAAAGAAAAGTGAGAACTCTGAAGTTTTACGGGCCGACACTCAGAAACACAGGAGATACAGAGGAAAGAAGAATCTAGAATAATGTGAAGATAGCAATGCAAATGATACACTGACACAGATAAAACTTCAAAGTTATTAAATTATTTAAAATGACATTTACACAACAGCATAGTAAGAAAACATTGTATCCACAGATATGCTCAATAACACCACATATAATGCAGTGTAGCGAACTGAGCAGAAAATGAAGTTTTGTTATTTCATTTGGAGGAAGTCTACAACATTGGCACTCATTTTGATGTTTATAGTTGTATGACACTCTACAGAAAGTACATTGTAAAGAGATGATTTCTTTGACTTTCTCATTCCACTTTCATTAAAGAGAGCTAGTGGGAATGGGGACAATTCATATTGTAAAAGGTCCGCAACATCCTTATCACTCTTTTTGGCAATCATAGCTCTTTGGAAGATTATTGTCAACGACCATTGTCCAAGAGGGTCAACGACCATTGTCTCATTGTTCAACTTGATCGCATTGTTCACAGTGGCCAGTGACATCACTATAGTCTTTTTTGATTCTTTTATGATACCAAAGTTACTTCCAATAAAACTTTTCATGGTTGTGGTTCCAATTTTTAGTGCTTGGTGACAATTTGTTTTGGAGTTTCCGATGATACCTGTCGACAGTGACATCAGCCAATTTGGGAAAAAGAGGGATGGTTACTGAACCATTCATAAACTTTTAGACGGTCCTGATCATCTGTTTTGTCGTGATGCACGTAAATCAACATGCTGCTCCCCTCTTGAAGAAACTGTTCCAGGAAATTCCTCCAATGAAGAACAGTATCTCACATGCTGTTAAACTTACAGACCTGAAATTCTGTATACAAACTCGTTATTAAAAACGAACAGAACGTCTCATAGCATCTTTAAAAATTGTTCTTTATGATGGGGATGACACTTTCTATATATGCAAAATTGATAGTGGGTTGGTTTGGAAAAATAACTCAATTCAAACTCAAATTCCAACTCTCATTAGTTAGAATTTAACATGATTTTATTACAAGTATAAAATCTTTAGTCACTAAAGAAGAGGCCGTGGATCATGTGTCAGAGTTGATGACGATGTGTTTTGGCGGGTGGTGAGTCGATGTATGGTGGGTCAGAGTGGGTCATGATGACTGGTGGGTCAGAGTGGGTCACGGCTGGTTTTGAGTCTTGGTGGTTCTGAGTTGGTCATGTTCGGTGGTGGGTGAGAGTGGGTCACAGTGAGCGGTGGGTTATGGTGGGTCGTGGGTCACGTTGCGTGGAAGGTCAAGTTGTTGATTGACCCACGTCATCACTGCCTCAGATAGTTCAGTGGTCACGGTCCCGTGTTCGATTCCCGGTGGTTGATCCTTTGAAATTGTAGGTCCTCGATGTATCTGTGTTCGTGTTCCTGTCGGTCAAGGTTACTGAAAATAACTGTAAAATAAATATTACTAAGTATAATAGAGACAAGTTACGGAGATACTATCAGTGAATTAGAAAAGAAAATGGTCTGAGGCATCAGATTCCAGTTAAGGCGTCGAATTACTCTTAAAACCAGTTTCTCCTTCATGTCCTTGCGTGTTTGTATGTCTACGTTTGTTTTCTAATTAAAATTTAAAGTTTCTCCACTATAGTATTTTATCGTGACCGAAATCAATGTGTTTCGTCGTTGTCGTAAACTTGTGCAATTTGATACATACACGAATGTTGTTTGACCGTTACTTAGCCGAGCAGTCTTAGCGTAGTGGGTGAGCATTCGCTTCGTAAAGCAGGGGTCCCGGGTTCGATTCCCGCTACATTAAGTTGTTTTTACCAAAATACAATATTTATACTTCTGATGTGTAATAAAATTAAAAAATACTCAATTTTTTTATTCGGTCTTACAAGTTAGAGTGAAAACGATTTTCTTCGCAGAGGAAATACTGTACTAGCAATATGACGTCACATGTCTGTCTACAACCTTGATTCGTACTGTAGGAGAACGTAACGTGGTTAGAAAACAATTCATGAATACATAAGGATCATGTTTAGGGCCTAGTACAGGTCATAAATGTGTCTGAAACGATATTGCTTCCTAGCAATTATTCCGAACGTCTTCAACTATTATTCCTACTGCTAGAAATAATAATATTTCCAACAAGTTCCACATACGTTCAACCAAAATTTGTAAATAGGAACTATTCTTTATTATATTCGTATGTATATTTTGATAAAATATCAATATAACGCATACAGAATCCAAAGTCTTTAATATGCTTATTCACATTATTATAAGACGAAATATTGAGGTCTTAAACCTTCAGTAATAAAATAATAATAATAATAATAATAATAATAATAATAATAATAATAATAATAATAATAATAATAATAATAATAATTTATTAACATTTTTAAATTTGCCCTAAAATTAGACAAAACTTACAGATATGTGATATTTCGGGAGTTTGCCCGGACCTCCAGGACACACCTCTGCAACTACGAAAATTTTAAACGAAAGCGTTCCACTATAGTCTCATGTAAAAAGTTTTCTACTGTACGTTTTAAGGAAAATAACTGCAATAAAAATAACTGAATATCACTGAACAGTAAGGCATATAATAAACTAACTTTCAGGATATGCAGAAGTAATTATGAAAGTTTTGCTGCAAAAATACCTACAAAGACCAGAATAAATTATATGAGCCCGAAATAAAAAGCAACAAAATTGCGTATAACATTCAGTCTAGAAAGCAATTATTTCTTAAAGAATGGACATTCACTCTTTCGAGAATCGAGATAAAACAAGAAATGTTTACGATACTTTCCGTGTCGTCTCAATTCTCATCGCCAAAGCGAGACGATAATTTGAGTTAATCTTGTCCCGTCTCGAATGTAAATTGTTAATTCTCGTCTCAATTTGCTTTGTTTTGTTTTACAAAGCAGATGATAAATACCTGTTCTGGTGGGCAACACTAAACAAAACCTAAATATTCTTGCCAAATATCACGTTTCTGGTTGTAATGTTATGCCCTGAGTGATAATAAGCTCCTAGCTTTTAATCTTTAATGATATAATAATAATTATTATTATTAGTTTATTATTATTATTATTATTATTATTATTATTATTATTATTATTATTATTATTATTATTATTATTATTATTATTATTATTCCTAAAGATTTGATAGTTCAAGTATTAAAACATCCGATTATTCAAACATGTGTCATCGCTGATCAATCACCACCGAAAATTCTAAAGTAAAGGAAAAACGTACTGGTTGTTGGATCCGAGTTGATTACCTTCAGAATACTATTCAAGCGCCTTGATCACTGACCCCAATTAATATGGAGTAATTGATACGTCTTTAGTTTGTTTACGAGTATAATATACGCGCCGTATTTCATTGAAAATAAAAGAGTTTTTATTTTGTTTTTAAAAAATCTAAAATTTTAATACTTTAGTGAAGAAAGTGATATAATAACCCTCCGAGTTCTCAATTGCATATTCCTGTGTTTTGAATTTGACTATTAACAAGCTGCTGTTTTGAGCGAACAGATAAGGCCAATTATTTTATCGCGCGCAAATGAGTAACGCTTTAGATGAGTAGTTAGGATTGTGGTTTTCTAAATTGGTAATCCGGGTTCGAGTCTCCCCTCGCCATTTACAACTTTTTAAATGTGTCATTTACAAGGCTGAGCGCCAGATGGATGCTGCTGAACGAAGATAATCTCCAGTGGAGAAATTCAGTGATGATGTAATCCTGAAAATAAAGGAAGAAAAATGAATGGAGAAAACGAGTTAGAGAGTTTATTCTGTTAATCCTTCTATATTTGATATTAGCCGTTAATTTCGTGCATTTTTAAATTTGTTGCTTATTGACACTATATTTTCCTCTTTTCTCCTTGTGTCTCAATGCGTAAATTTTCAGAAATATTATTCAAGTCAAGAACCTTTAGTTATATTTACAAGCTAAGGGGAAATACTCTTAGAGCGAATAGGTTCTCCTACCGGTTTGAGTGTTATCGAATTTTTGATTTTTCATATTTACAATAAATTACTGCATACCAATAGTTAGCAGTTTCAAAAGTCAATTAACGAATAATGAAATCGGACAACTGCTTTCGAAGTAATATTACGTATCAATCATTGGTGCCAGAACCTAAGAGCTCAGTCTGTGTTAGACACCCAAAATTTTCATTAGAGTCTGGGCTTTTCCATTTTTAAATGATTTGCAGGTAGGACTACTGTTCATAGTTTCAAAACTCAGCGCAAGTCTTTGTGTTTACTTAAACATAACCTACTACATATACCGCATAATCTATCCGTATGTTATTTGATACGCATATATGTATAATCATTTGATGTAAGTTATCTTGTTTATAATCCCTCACTTGAGTTAATTATAAGATTATTTAAGTTCCCTGACTGTTATCTTCTCATCCGCGCCTCTGGTATCTACATTTTTCTCTTATTGTGCTGCTTACTGTGAGTACAAGTATCCAAAGACTACTTTTTGTCATTTTGTCAGCCTGCATTTCTCCTCACTCTTGCAGAAAAACACTCTTTACGATTTTTTTGAGAGGTGGGGCAACATCATGCTGCTGTTCTTGCTAACCTACCAGGCGTAATTAATCTTGGAGCGAGCGTCAGTTGGGTCGTAACTCACTGACTTTGTACATCAAGAATTTCTGTGGCCCACTGTATATAGTTTTTCCACATTCATATCTCTATTTCGTTTTCCCATATTTCTAGTACTCATTAGCAGCTAAAATTTCTCTCAATATATTATATTCAACCCTACTTTAGGACAGTAGTTATTTTCTTTCGTTAACACAACGGCGAAGTGGTGAGGTCTACTTGTTAATTTTATTGTTCCATTTCTACTTGACGCCTGTTGTACGAGTAAAAATTTTTAGATATACATTTCAAATATTTTCCTTATTTCCCTTATTTTCCTTATACTTCCTATGCGATAAATTTAGTTAGTATATATTATTCCTAGCTAGCTAGCACTTTAGCTAGTATCTATAATATCTCATTGTAATTGTAATTATTAATGGCTTACTGTCCCTTCTTTAATGCTACAAAGAATTATGTCACACATTTAAGTATACCATACCAATAGTGTGGATTTCTATGAAGGATAAAACATGAAATATCATTTCAAATTTTACGTCTCACAGTTGTGCAGTTTAAGCTAAATGTCACAAATAATTCAATTGCTTGTTTGAGAAATATCATAAATCAAGAACGTCAGTAATGCCGTAATTCAATGACTTGTGACCGTTCTCAAATCAGGGCCGCTTGTTGCAGCTCGATATTGCACGAACTATTAGCGTGTCGTCTGACACGTCACAACCCAACTGTGTAGCTACCCTTCAAGAATCAAAGCCGCATGTAAACTCATTTTCGTCATATGGATGACTTATGACGTTCCTCAAATCGGCAATTCATATTAATGAGCCGGATTGAAAATAAAAGGATTAGTGAAGTGAGAATGTTGGAGAACGTTACAATGGCTGTGTCAAATGATATAATTATGTGCTACATGAAGATATGCTGATTTAAACAAAATGTGTCCAAACATCCATAAACCCTAAGCTAACCCGCCCTAGTCTACTCTATCCTACCCTACTCTTCTACACATTTTTAAAGCCCTCCTACTTATAGGTGCGCAACTGTAGCGCGTATTGTAATAAGTATCCTTAATTTAACTTTTGCATCAATGAATATGACCCTCACAAATAAGTGATGTCCAGTCATGGGAAACTAACATTCGACGGACAGTCGTTTGCATATAAGTAAATACCTGAAGTATAATAAGTAAGGTTTACAAGTTCTAGGAATACTAATTTTTGAGTCATCGCGAAGTAGTTGTTAATACTAGATCAGCAGTATATTGTTGGAAATACAATCGAAAGATTATTTTCTATAATCTTGCTAGAAATAAGACAATATTTGTTATTTAAAGTTTAGAAGCATACATATTTCTATTTATCTCGTAATATTGGAATGCGAGGTTAGGATACACAATTAATCAAGTAGTGGTGTGGTATTGCCCTTGTTCCCGAATTTTCCTTCTTGTGAGATAGAATTTAAGAGTTTGAAGGCTCCCATTATCTACATAACGAAATCTACGTTTCTGCCAAATTTCAAGTTTAATGCCACTATCATAGGCTGTAGTCTATATGTTTGAATCAAGTAATTCAACTATGTAAATTTTGTCCTTGGCTCTTACTTTTCCTCATTAGTAGAAGATTATTTCAGATTACAGACTTTTTTCTTTACTTGTATTACAAATCTGTGCGGGAGGCCACTGTGGCTCGGTGATAGAGCGTTCATCTCTGATGCGTGAGGTCTTTGGAACAATAGCGTTCATCTCTGATGCGTGAGGTCTTTGGTTCAATTCCAACTCGCGCCAAGTGGACTTTGTGGTGGACAAACACCGTGTGCGTGGGTTTCTTGGATTCCTCCCGTTTTCTACCACTTACTTCACTCCGCCATTTCAATCATTTCTCATCATCACCGTCTGCTATAGTTTAGCCTGGTACAAAACTGAAAGATTTCATTTTTCTCCTCCATTTGTACTAGTATTCAAGATTCTATGTCTACATGAAGTAGTCTATACGCTTTAAATTTAGTTATTTAATTTTCAGGATGATTTATATTTTCGAGGGTTTCCTTTCAATGCATCACAAATGGGTAAAACTGAAAGTATTCATCTCTAAATTTAGTACCATATAGTTTACGAATTAAATTAAGTAAATATATATAATTGTTTACTTGTCCTTTCTTTGTCTCTTTGAATGGGGATATTTCTAGTTTTGGTACTTTTTATTTTATTTGTATTACCAATCTTACATTTATACCAATTTTCAATTTTCCAGTACTATAGGAAGTAACGTATAGAGTTTCAGTTCAGTGACGTAATTTTGTTATATTACGTAATTTTTCCCTTGTAGGCGGAAATTTGCAGCTTTAGGATTTTTCCCTTTATTTTTATCCGTCTACATTTGTGTCTGTATAGCTGACGTAATTTACCTCTGCCTCCTAATTTTCCTCATTGTAGAAGAATTCCAGTTTTAGGATTAATTTCTGTACTTATCTCACAAAACCTACATTTGTGAGATACTTACCAACCATTTTTTGTCAATTCCTAAACTTAAACCAAACGGCAATGCATTTGCTTCAAAATTCAGTAAAGGTGCATCAAGGTTTCTGTGTGCTATGAAAGAAAATGGACCCATGTACTAATCTATATTACAAGAAACTATAAAAGAAGTTTAGAAAATAACATTTCGGCTATTCCTAACACGTGATTTAACACGTTGCTTATGTATATTTTGAATTTTTTAACACATGGAAGAGAACAAGTTCAACAATCAAACCAATCTATATGTATACGTTCTAGAGAAATTTTATTAATTTTTACTTTTTGACAATTGCTAAATTTCAGTAGTACATGAGCGCACAACCTCAGATATTTACAGTCAGTGTATGAATGTAAACACATCCTATGAAACTTTTATCTTTGTACCCATCCATAAGACAACACAACCTGATAAATCCTGATAAAAGACGACAATTTGCATCAAAATCTATCAAAGTTCAATTTTGACAACGTTTTACTCAGAGAATGGAACTAGATTAATTTCTAAAATTTGAAAGATAGTTCTATTTACCTTTCCCTGGAAACTAAGTTGAGTCAACATAACCATGCTGAATTCAGCAGGGGCGGTCCTAAATGTCACCTGACAACACAATGAGGACACGTGGTGCCCAACTGCCAATCAGAGATACGTGACCCCAAATGATCGCAGCACATCTGAATGAAGAGAACTGTTCCTCTATTTAGCCAACATATATTCGTTTCTCTTCAAAGACATTACTTCTAAATCAATCTTCTGATCCATTTGTTTTATAATATTTCATTACGATAGGGGCAATATAGTGAATATTTCCTTTCAATTCTAACGTACAACAATTATTTGTTTATAAACTGTTGTATTTTTATTTGCAACAACATTTTTCAAATCATTGGTGGGGCAATCCAAATGAAATCGCCAATTTCCAGGTCAAAAGTTGCTGACAAAATTTGTTTGTTTCAATTGTTTTTACCAAGAATTGTACAACATTTAGGGAGTTGAAAACGGGTATTTATTTATTATTTGGCTGGGCAGGTGTGTTTGTGACGGCCATTTTATATAGGCTCGCACGTGTGCATATTTTGTAGTTTTCAGAGAATTCCGTTACATGCATAATTTTGAGGTTTTAATGGTAATGCGTTCAAACCAAAACCATATGAAAGATAATAGTATGGACAATATTCTGCGTACTGTGCACATTGAGAAGTACTTTAGGATGTTGAAAAAAGAAGCTCTGAAGATTAAGGTTAAAAACCTAGAAATTAGCATTTTGGAATGTACATTTTGAAACGAAATATATGAGACTCATCTTCAATTTTTTGTCTACATAGGGAATAGATAATAAACAACGTCCCAAACAAGTTTCAGATCTGATAACCATATAATTGATTTTTTGGAAATTTTTAAACATTGTAAATTTTCGAAAATCGTGAATTTTCAACATCAAATATCTCAGAAAGGCAAAAGTGAAAAATTCCAAATTTGCACAAAATGGACGACAGTTATGCAGTAGGAAGTGAGTGAAATTGCATCATTGAGACATGAGGCATTGAGACATAAGTTGTTGTAGTGATGTGAAATTCTCAATTTTAAGAGCTGAAGAGATGTGCACCTTTTGTTTTGATATAGTATCTCAGGCATACAATTTATCAATGTGTCATCAGAAGAAATGCAGTCAAACAGTAAGAAATTCGAGATTTGCTACTTGTAAAAGAATTCTCAGTACCAGATCATATCATATAAATATGTACCTCTGACGCGAACACAAATCAGATGTTATGAATACTCAAAATCAGATGAATCTACTGATTGCAGTACTTCGGCACTTCCGGAACATAGCATGTTGTCATTTGTTCCTAATTATACTGTACCCTGTATTTATGACGAGGAATGAAGGATCTAGATGTCCATTAACTTGGAACGCCACCATTCGAAAATTGATTGTTTCATATCTTATCGTTTCGCACCCATTTTGCACCGTTTTGCACCTTCATTTTAAAATGATGTACCCTTACCATTACTGAGAAATTCAAAATTTAAAATGGTGTTCCAAGTTAATAGTATTTCAATCCACCAACTCATTTACAACATTTATCAGTACATCATCACCTCCTAGTTTTGCACCGCTTGGTACCCTCTTCCAAAAATGTTGTATCATCACCAAATCTAGAAAATGACACTTCAAAATTAAAAATTCAAAACTCGAAATTTGCCACAGAAGCGAAATTTAAGTTTCAACCTGCCATAAGGTAAAGTACGTTTTGCACTCTCAGAAAATACTAATATTGAATTTTGTAATTTCACAGTTACCCAGAAATTTAAAATTCAAAATGCCGAATTACCATTAACCTGGAACGCCATCAATTTCTATTGAAGATTTAAGGACACCAGCGTCTTCTACTGGTTTTACACCCCCAGAAAATGTTAATATTTCATTTTTTACCCTCACAATTAATGAGAAATTTCAAATTAAAAACCCAAATTTACCATTAAGTTGGAACGCCACTAATTCGTATTGAAGAATTAAGAACATAAGCGTCTTCTACTGGTTTTGTGTCCTCAGAAAAAAAAATATTTCATTTTATACACTCAGAGTTAATGAGAAAGTCCAAATTCAAAGTTAGGAATTACTATTAACTTGCAACGCCGCTAATTCTTATTGAATAATTAAGGACACCAGAGTCTTGTACGAGTTTTGCTCCATTAGAAGATGTTGGTATTTCTTTCTATCGCCTCACAGAAATTCAAAATTGAAAATATCGAATTATCATTAACTTAGAATGCCACGAACACGTTTTGAAGAAATAACACCACCCTTCTTTTATGATTTCTGCTCCGTCAGAAAATACCAATATTTCGTTTCGTGTCCTTACAGTTAAAGATTAATCAAAATTCAGCATGCCAAAATTCACGTTTAGTCTACAGTAAAATATCATATTGCAGCAATAGGATAGTTTAGTAATGACTAATAAATTAAACTGTTCTAATAGGTACTCGTAGAATCTCAAAGCTATTAGCGCCCTGAATACACATTGGAGAGAGATAAGGGTAACTATTGTGTAATAAATTTTATTCTAAAAGCGATATTTTTATAACCGAAAAACTAAAGACAAATAAACTTTTGTTCAAAGCCACGCATTGTGAATTTGCGTGGCCGAAAATATTTGCGTGGCCTTTGTCCTTACAGCGTAATTGTTGTCCTTAAAACAACTTTATTTGGATATTTACCCCCTGTTTTGTTCGTAACAACATACTTTCAGAACTTTCAGAACAAAGAAACGCGAATTTTGGAAAGCTAAAATTAAGAAACTTGAAGATAATAGTAAAAATGAAAACATTCGGGACATGTGTAAGGGGATCAAAACCTATCAACCTCGTGCTTATATGTTAAAGAAGGCTGACGGAACAGTTCTCACTGGCACATATAGTATCTTAAATAGATTCA